>NC_071355.1:214275814-214583651 GCF_943734655.1 Sabethes cyaneus | reverse complement strand
TGAAAACCGATTGATAATAATTTTCTTTCTAAACTACATATTGCATTGTTTGTTAAAAAAACTAAAAAAATGCTAAAAAAGATATCCTCGCATGAAAAATGATTTCAATGTTGCACTTTAAAATATTTAATAACAGCAATAAAACTGATTGGTCAATGGATTACCATTTCAATAGCTCAATAAAACTGATAGATATATTGCGGTTTGACAAGCGACCGCAACAAGATCGATTTTGTTTGGTGCACTATATTGTTTTGCTACGTCCCAGGTCTGGTAAGTTTGTAAGAGAGTGACGTAACCAACTGGTTTCATCGTGGTAATATAGGCAAGCACAATAAATTTGCTTTATTAACACTTTTATAGCGGTTTTGTAGCTAGCTGTGAGTAGTTTTTGACTTGCATCATCTTGGCATTGTGCAATACCATGATAAAACCAGAGGATGATTAATATCGCAATAAAACCTTCATAAAGTTTAAATAAACCAAATGGCTATAGAATTGTTACTTGGGCTATCCGTTTTGATTCAAAATTTGCCATTTTATTGATGTAAAACTCAAGAGAAAAGTCAGACAATCCATGTTCATAGAAAGAAAGGTTAGTAAAATTTACATTTTTTGGAGCCACTCTAACTCAAAAAGAGATGAAGAAAAAGGATCTAAGATTTTCTGAAAAAGAATAAGCCGAAGTTGAATAATTGAAATTACTGTAAACTATGCATGATTTTCTGTAATGCCATTCCGTTTGTTTCATATTAAAGTATATAAGTATTAAAGTAATAAATAAATAAATAAATAAATAAACAAATAAAGTTTTGTTAAATAATTTTATCACATTTTTATTAAATAACTAAATAAATAACCGGTAAGACAATATCTTACATTTCACAGCGCATGTTTAGAGTGTTAATATTTCTTTTGAAACAAGAAAATTATTCAAATCTGATAAATTACTTAGTTAAAATAGTTGAAAATTATTGTAAACTTTAATGTATTGTTTTATTTTTGTATTGCCCATAACTTTCAAATTAAATGTCAAACCTAAAAACAATTGAGTAGTAACGTATGAGATCTTTCAAACAAGGGTAGCGTAGCGCTTAAGTGAAAATATTTCGAAAAAATCAGTTTTTTTTGTTGTTTTCTCACCCTGGAATGGCAGAGAAAGAAATCAGACAATCAATTTTCGTAGGAGAAAAATAGCACTCCAACAGCATAATTTGAAGTTATACCGCACAGGACAAAGGATAAGAATACGTTCATATATAATAAGCACATTTATCCTATTTGCAATGTTAACGAGCATTTCATGCTGAAATGCCTCAAGTTTGAGGCAATCCGAAATTTAAATCGAGACGGTAGTTGAAGTTTCGGCTCAAACCGCCAACGCTAGTATGACACTGCCCTCTATGGTACGCTAGTGAACTCCGCTTCTAGTGAAAGCTCTTCGCCTAAGTCAAGTTAAGCCATGACGCCTACCCTAACGCTATTTGAACAGTGATGCCATATTTGCAAGTACGGTTGTCTTACGCCGGTGCTGAAGTGCATTTGCCGAACACGCGATCAAGTAAAATGAACGTTCATTACTCTTTTCGCCAAAATATAAAACCGGCATATGAATTAACACTGGCGGATTTAGTACAGGCTGGGAGAAATTTAGCTCACTCTGAAAAAACGAATCAATTCTGTAAGCTAAGTAAGAATACTATAATTTTTTAATAACGAATTCATAAATTAACCGGCCGATTAGCACTCAGTTTTAATTGAACTGCTGTCAAAGTGTTTGTTAATTAAACGACAATTCATCCCGGTTAAACTGAAGATGTTCCTTTTGAAGCGCAGGATCAAAGCGCTCATATGTATGAGTAAATCTTTCATAACTACACGGACAATTTCATGAAAGATTTACACATACATATGACAACAAAACACAGCCTCTTTTCCTTGATAAAGGTGAAATAAAATCACCAAAATGTTGGATTATTAGAATGAAACCATTGGCGGAACTAGGGGGGGGCTAGGGGGGCTAAGCCCTCCCTAGAAAAGATTTAGCCCCCCCTAGAAAAGATGACTAAGTTTTTTAATTTTTGAAAAACTAATAGTTAGATAACTAAAGGTACGAAAAACGAACTATTTGCATAACTGTTATAAGATTCCAGGCATTAAAATTTTGCATTAAATTTTAATATGCCGACGAAATAAAACGGTTGAAAAAAATTCCGGGGGCTATAGCCCCCCCTAGAAATGAGCGCTAGTTCCGCCAATGAGCAAAACGTTGATTCTGCTGCTATCAAACGACTACAAAGCCAAAAAAGTAATACTTTATTTATTTCAATAATACCAAGTATATTTACCATATCTGCCAGAGAATTTTGGTCAAACAACACGCTCAACTAGAAATTGAGAAGTGTGAGTTCGGCTCTCATCCTCGCTTAGTCGATCTTATATCAAGATTTTCAGTCCATCTTATTTTTGATGGCGATATGACAATAAACATTTACTCTTCCCGTAAAGAAAAAAGTAAAGTGACTTATTGTCAACCAAAAAAAAGGCAAAAAAAATAAATAACTTTTGATCAAAAACCGTTTTTTGTGAAATTTAGCAGGTATATTTCAAGCGTTAAGACCTCTCGATTAATACTTGAATTATTAAAATAAGCAGCACGTATTAGCCGATTACAGTTCTTTTTAATGTGTTTTACAAGATTGCTCATAGTTTTCAAATTAAACAACCAAACTAAAAGAAATCAATAATGATTTTGGAACTATTATTACCTTTCAAACAATACTAAGAGCGTATTAATCGTTTTGGCTATCTCTAAGAAACTTTCAGCTGATTGATTAACACCTAGTAAAAACACATTTTTAACGTAATATTTAAACTGCCTGTTTGTTTTCAACATACCTCTCCCAAAAACTTGGCGGTAGACGTTGGACCACCAAACAATTAAAAAAAAAATTTTTTTTTGGTTATAGTCACTTTAACAGCATGGGTAATTCGTGACTTCAGCAGGGTGAGATTTAAACCCGGATCCTCGGTGTGAGAGGCGTGAATGCTAACCACTACACCGGGAAAAAATCAACATGTGTTCCTCATCTATAACTGAAAACCGTATAAAACATGTCATAAATTTTCGGTTGGAAGGACTCAGATAAAACAGTAAGACCGTGTTTTATACATGTAATCAGGCCTTTGATGTAGAACCAAATCAAATTTGCTTACTTTTAACAGAAATAAAACATTAATTTGGGTCTCACAAAATTTTTAGACGCTTCCATAAGCTTTTCATAATTCAAAAATGAAAACCAAAGTCCCTTAAAACTAACACACTCACCTTTGCTCATTGGGTCGCCTCATAAAATACTCGTTAACCTCCTGCCCGTCCGGGTCGTAGATTCGTGTCCTCCTCTGCGTGCCGCCGTACCCATTCGCCACCAGCTCGCTACCCCCGTTGACATAGTCTGTTCCATCGAAGCCATAGTCCTGCTTCCTACGCTTCGGTGGACAGATGAAGTCACGTTCGGACATTGTGTCTTGGTCTAAAAAAGGGAACACACAGTAATTTACGATGCTCTCGATTGAGACGGCACTCGGCTTACCTGAGGGTGTATCGACGCGTATCACCGATCCGGTATCCGAATCGGCTGAGCTCCACACCTGATCGAACTGGAACCAGCCCTGCTGCTCCAAGGATGCCTGTCCCCGTCCATCATCGTCGTCCGAGGTTTCCTCTACGATGGTTTCCAGCATTCGGCTTGAGTTGACCGCCAGCGAGCTCGATTCGGTCGCATCGGCGTACGCCGGCAACCAGGGGAATGAAGTGTCATCGGCGACGTCAAATATATTCTGCTCCATAGCCTCGAGCGGTTCAGCTACATTTTACAACCTGGAAAACGAATGTAAGAAGAACAATTATAGACTGCATTAGTAACGATTAGAGAGAGTTAAGTCACTGGTTTTGTGTCGACAACATCGGCACACCGCCGCCGGTGCAAGTTGGAGGAATGATGGAATAAGGCAAGAAAAAACTTTCAACCTGCTTTCAAGGTGCGGTGCAATTCGCCGGCTGCCATTCCGAGATCAAGATGATCTCGATGGTTTTGCCTTATAGAAGCGACGACTGTGCTCTGTGTGTTTCCACTGTTGTGTTGTCAATTCATTCGGTGAAATCCAGTGATGACACAGTTTTACGGTTTGGTTCACCCAACAACGGTTTTGTGAAATTTGCAAAGCGCTTGTGGCTTTGCTTGTGGGATGTGGTTTAAATTGCTTTTACCGTTTTAGTGTCGGTTAAGTAGTCTATTGCTTTGTTAAAACGGTAATTAACGTCGTGGGTTGGCATTTCTCCACCTTATCACTGACGACCCTGGTGTTCTTCAGATTGAAGCTAGAAATTAAGATTTTAAGCAGCAGAACAGAAATTTCAATTACCAACAAAGATATAGCAATACTATTTGGCATTCACTTTTCCGAACACAATGCAATGCATGCTTTATGTTCCATTGAAATACCCACTTCCCCCATTGCCATTGTTGTTATTTCCGAAATTGACTGCAAGCCGTAAAAGTGAATGGACTTTAGAAGACTGCGCTGGCTGACTGTTCGAGAGCTGGCAGAGCTGCTATAGGGTACCAGTAATAGCTCTCTGCCCATGGAGTAGAAATTTGATGATCTTGAATGCGGTTGTGGTTGGTGGTACCGAAAATAGCAAAAATTGACGTGAACAACTGTCGAATGATTCGAGCAAAGAAAGAGACAAGTCACGTTGTTGAAAAGTGCATTATCAATCACCAATCAGACGGTGACATTCGTCAATTTTGACGTGTTAAACCACGCGCAGTTGATTTGTTTATAAAAGACAAGTTTATATTTATCTGCATTCTGCGTTCTGTTAAGTAAAATATACAGAATGAGATTGAAATAATTAATAAATAATAATTATGAAAAGTATGACTAGCATCTTTGGATGCATGTATGGAACTACCACCTATCTCAGCAAGACAACCGTTCATAAGTCCTATTTTAACAAAAGGAATTGTACAAATTTAACGATTGGTCATGTTTAGCAGCACCTGCAGGCTGCAGAAATCACACAAAAAACAATATTGTCGCTGAGTAAGTGTGTGGTGTGTGAATGTGAAATAGTAAAATTCAAAGAACATAACAAATCTAGATAAAAAGCAAAGCCTTGGGCATAAACTGTCTTTAGACATTAGCCTTTTTTATCGACAGATTTCGCAGCCGGCTGTTAGAGTACAGGACAGTTGACACATTCCAGCGTTACGGGACATTATCCCTACTATGCAGATCGGTTCCTGTTTCATTAAATCCCTGGCATTCTAGTGAAAAATGAAGTAATCTTTTAGCAACTATTTTACAAAGTATTTGCCAAAAATTTGGTGAAACAGGAGGCGATTCACAGGGTAACAACGGGTGCTAATTGTGTCCCGTAACGCTGGAATGTGTCAGTTACGGGGCTAGTGCAACAATCCCACTGACTCTACCTAGCAGCACTGCCTAGCCGAAATTCGAATATACGACCACTGGCTTGTAAGACCAGGATCGTACCTCGGAGCCAACTAGGCGGCTTAATGGACTAATAAATTAAAGGTTCGATTCTTACTCCTTTTCTAAGAAAAGTTTTAGCCATAGGGTGATTTATATATTTTGGACAGGCGTTACGCGTACTCTATTTTGGACTTTTACGGCAAAATCGAGTGGAAAATGTCCAAAATAGAGGAGGCGTAACGCTTGTCCAAAATACATAATCACCCTAATGCTTATTCAAAATAATGAAAACTATCCATATAGTATCGCACGCGATGTCAATTTGCCGTAAAGCAGCAGGAGCTTGAAGCTGCTACTTAGTCAGGGACCTCCGAAGGCAATTTATTCATTAGTGAGGATCTCTTCACATTGCTGGACTTCTTTTGGGTTTCTTCATTTTATGATTCATCTAGCACCGTTTATGAATGTCAGACACTTTCAACTTACTTTCAATTGGCCACATTTCTTACACAAAAAAATATTTCTTTTCAAATAATTTCTGCACAAAAACCACTTCTCGTAACTATATCTTCAACACTGTGAGTAATTTACAATCTAGGGCTAGACTATTTTTAATTTGTTTTCCAATCGGAAAGAATTAGGTATAGAAATTTACACGTAGCAACTTTTTTCACGTCTACTTACGGCCAGAGTTTGCTACGATCCGCCATAGTTACGATCATTCTTATCTGATAAATTAATTCCTATTTGCTTTTAATTTATTTAAGGGCACAAAATGTGATGTCTATTGAATAATTGAATAAAAATTGTGTTATTAATATTATGTATTCTATTTTCGGTTTGTTTGTATTTAGAGTTATGTCATTAAACATTTGTAATATTTTATTAACTTTTGCAACTAAATATGAAAACAGATTTTAAAAAAATCGGTTGCTTAATTATAGCAATCATTAGTAATTTTATTGATTACATTTTTTTCCTGTTGATGATCAACATTCCATTACTTTTCTTTCCTGCTCCCATATCTAATATAGGGTAGATGCTCCATTAGTTGCGCCACTAAGCACAATATAACCTCATTTTTCTTGTTTATTGAGGTATATGCTTCAATTAATGCTTGTGGGATATAAGTTTATCAAACACAAGGCATTTGTCACAAGTCAAGACAATTGCATTCGTTGTACCAGAAGCTTTATAAAGAAAAAAATGAATTTTCCGATTCAATTATATTGTACCAACAGTTGCGCTAATGGTTCCTTAATTAAGTTTGGTGTTTCTTTATTTGTGTTATTCCATATACATTGTTAGGTTGCTAAGTGAAAAAACATCGTAGCAAAACTATAGAAATGAGCACCTATAGTTGTGCGCTCCAACTGCGCGTTAGATTTTGGAAAATTAGCATTTTAACAAATAATGCTTTAATTTTAAATGGTGTAGTCTAACTACCAATACTTTTAAGAACCTGTTTTATATAATGAACGTAATTGTTTTATCTAAAATGCTACGGTGACGAAAATATGCATTAATAATGAATAGTAGCGCAACTATTGGTACTACCAGGGACAGAGGGAATCTCGTTAATCCACGGATCTACTACCCTATAAAGCCCCAAACACAATGCATACGGATTTTACTACGTTGCGGCTATTTGACAGTTTTTACATGGGGTTTCTGTCAAATTTCCGCAACGTAGTAAAATCCGTATGCATTGTGTCTGGGCCTTAAGAGCCTAGGCTCTATTGGATCAACTACCCTATAAGAGCCTTGTCTATAATCAAAACCAGGTTCCTGACAGAATGCCATATTTTCGTGGTAAGAATCGCTTCGTACAAAGCTTAAACTAATACATGTGCCGTATGAATTACAGCTGGTGCGAGTACCTCATGAATACTCTGTCATCCGGGGTAGGATTTGTTGTGGGCCCGAAAAAGAAGGACCCCAAAATCGATTTTAAAATTCGTGATACACCAATGTACAGGTGTCTGTAATCGGGTTAAACCCCTGGCACATCAGCCTATATTAAACAACAGATGCGCATCATTCTGTGTTTATACGCAAGCGCTCTCTGTTGACTATTTTGTATATAAAGTTTATCTACGAGTTCTGCTTATTGAGTTGAGTTCTGCTTAATGATTCATGAGTGATTAAATCGAATGAATGATCCGATTATCAGTATACTTTGAGTGTTCGATACTTGAGTTGAGTGAATTACAAGTGTATTTAACGAAATTAGAAGTGTTTTTCTTCGCCTGCATTGGAGTCTCTTTAGTCGCAAGTAACAAACCATGGGTCGTGATCGATCCAATCCCTCACTTTCAGAGCCTCCCTCGAAGAAGGCCCGCACGCAGTCCGCTGCTACCGCCGACACAGCAACAGACCGGCTCCGAGAGAGCAATCAATTTTCGGTCCTTCCGGAGGACATTGGTAACGGCGATTCCGTCGCCAAAAAGGAACGCGTGCCCCCGCTCTTCATCTCTTATAGGGATCTCATCAAGCTCGAGGCCGAGCTGACTAAAGGCTCCCATACACGTACGCATTTGTTGGGTTGGAAATGAACAAAATGTTGGAGGGTCATTCCGGTCGAACGGCGAGTCGAACATTTTGTTCTGTCAGTTTGGTTCGTGGCACTCACACACCGGCGAGCGTGTTGGACGAACATGAATTCACGAACATTTTCGGCCAACATGTACGTACGTGTATGGGGGCGTTAAGGCAGACTTGCGACCGCACTTTCAGTTGTGTAGTGTGGTTATAAAAATCAGGTGCTCCAGCCTGCATCAATTCGAGCAAGGGAAAAAATTTCTTGTTAAAACCCAAATGCCGAACTACACGTACGACATTCTCTCGATGAAACCACTGAAGGTGGTCCTACGTGGTCTGCCGCCAATGGAGGTTGCAATCGTACAAACTGAAATAGAGAGGATTGAACTGAAGCCACAGGCCATCTACCCAATGAATCGTCGAGCTGAAAGCACGGACAGCTCTCGGGATCAGTTGCTTCTGGTCCACTTCGTCAAGGGATCCACCACCATCGGTGCATTGCACAACATCCGGGACTTATTCCGAATCATCGTGAAGTGGCTACCGCCCAATGATAAAATAACAAAATGCCTTCGAGGGGGTCACGGTACCAAAAATTGCAACATAAGTCCGCCTTGCGACAAGCGTGCTGGGGTGCACGCTACTGCGATCTGCATCCATCCTGATGACACCGAGTGAAAGTGTGTCAATTGCGAAGGGAACCATCGTGCCACCAGCCGTACTTGCCCTAAGTGATCGGAGTTTAAACGGATTCGTCAGTCAGCGTCAGCAAACAATCAGCCCGGTCGCAAGCGAACCGACCATCGACCTCCGGTCATCACGGATACCGAGCATCCTGCTCTTCAGCCCCGTCGGCAGGCCCCTAACCTGCCTCCGCTTCTTCTCAATAACCAACGAAACCCCGCCACGAACTCAACACCCCATCAAACGGCCTCCAACACCTGTTCAGCCCAGCCTTGCCTCGTTGCTGCAGCTGCATTTTTAGATCTAGGTTCTACCGCGCCTGCTCTGTCATACGCAGGTGTCGCTTTCGGTGCGCCCGCCGGTGCCTCTCTCACGACAGAAAAGCTCGTCCACCTCATCTCGGAAGCAATCACCATTAAGCGGTCCTGTAAAACTTTTGCTGAGCAGCTCCAAGCTGGAATCTCCATTGTCAGCAAATATGGACCGTGAAGCCCTATCCATAATTAATTGGAACGCTTACTCACTGAGAAGCAAGCATATTGAACTGCTCGACTTTCTCAACGTAAAAAAGATCTACATCGCCGTCATAACGGAAACCCACCTCAAATCAAAGGTCAGCCTCAACCTATCCGATTTTCGACTTTTAAGACATAATCGAACAAATGCAGCAGGAGGGGGTGTAGCCGTTGCGGTGAGGCAGAACGTAAAATTTCGCCTACTGCCGAGTTTCAACCTGAAAGTCATCGAAGCCAGAGGAGTTGAGGTCAGTACGTCGATGGGCCTAATCAACATAATTGCAGCTTACTGTAGCAAACAGACCAAGGTTCTGGACGGTACTGCAGTTGATTTACGATCCGATTTTGGCAAACTAACACGATGGCGGAAGAAATACATCATTGCCTGTGACCTGAACGCGCGCCCTGAAATATGGGGCAATCGAAGGAGAAATCAGAATGGGACCATATTAGCGGAAGACTTCGAGGCCGGCCACTACAACATCGTGGCGCCGGACGGTCCAACTATAATTTCCAGATCGGAGGTCCACTCCGTTTTGGACATCTTTATGACAAATGTGGCCATCTCCGTAGTAACGGAGGTCTTCCAAGAGCTGTCCTCCGACCACTACCCGGTGATGCAGCTCACTGCCTCTACCGATACTGTGGACAGTCGGCTCCAACGAAACTACCATTGTGCCAACTGGATCGAGTTTGAACCCATCGTCGACGATAGCATCGGAACTGATCGATCAAGCGCTGGAATCCCTCCAGCGAGCGATTGCCGTTGCCCGGGCAAGTGCGGTCCCAGAACAACAACTGCAAGTGAACACCACTCTCCTAATAGAATCCACCACCAAACGTCTGATGAGGTTGCGTAATGTATACCGGCGCCAATACCAGCGTTAGTTAAGAAACAAGGAATTCCAACAGAAGCTGCAACAAATTCCACCTCATTCAAAACCAATTCAAGTCCTCATAATGAAGCCGAAGCCTATCCCTCCTCTTGTCTCGTCAGATGGCTCAGACGATGGAATTTTACTGCTAACTCCAAATGAAAGGCGTACGCGCTGAGTCAGCAGTTTGAAATGCCTCACAATCTGGGACAGAATATTGTCAGCCCACAGGAGTACTCTGTTCCCGAGGGAGTCGCCGAGGTCGATCAATCAGACAGCTTGGTACCTGAGGAAGAAAAAATCACCGCTGAGCCATAGGCCATTTCAAGGAATCTAAAACATGAAGGCCCCCGGATTCGATACGGCTTACTTACTTTTGTAGCAAACCTGTTCAACCGATGCAGGGAGCTTGGCTACTTCCCTTCAAGGTGTAAATTAGCTAAAGTTATTCCAGTGCTGAAACCGGCGAATGATCCTGCTGTTTCCAAGAGCGTTCGGCCCATCAGCTTGCTCTCTGCCCTCTTCAAGCTGTTTGAGAAGTCAATCCAACTTACGTTCTTACGTTCGCTGATGAGAATGGTGTCTTCGTGGAGGAATAGTTTGGATTCCGCAATGGAAGATCCACCATCCATCAACTCCATCGAGTTACCAACATAATCCAGCGAAACAAGTCGGGATCCAAGACGACAGCCATGGCCCTCTCGGATATCGAAAATGCATTCGACATTGTGTGGCAAGACGGCCTGGTGTTCAAGCTGGGTGGGGTATTGTCTCAGTTTGCAAACGACACAGCAATCATGTACGAAGGTCGTGTCATACGTGCCCTCACGTGCAAGCTTCGGAAAACTCGATAGCAAACATTTGTTGAGTCGGGAGAACCCCTTTTGCCAACACCTATTCAAATTGAGTTGAGATGAGATTTCTATAGCCAATGTTTTGAAAAGATTGAAAAGTTGGATAGAAGGAATATCATGTCCATTGACTTCAGGAAAATAAGGTTCATAAACTACAAAATCAATGATAAGATATGAAATACCATGCTGCATCAATATCCGGACACTTAAGCAGGTTATATTTTTAATATACTCCGCAAACAATAATCACGTAACATTCTAGTAATTGCTTTGTACTATAATCAAATATAAAGCTTAAATCTGCAATAACACATCAATTTTACAATAAAAACTCAATAAAATATATTAAAATAAGAAAAATAAACAGGCTTGTCGTGTTCATAAATCCGGACATCTCACAGCTCAGTGAATCAATATCCGGACACTTTTGAATCGTTTTCCGGACAGGTAAAACTAAGAAATGTATGCCTATAAGTAAACAACTTATCACTTGTTACATGTAGTATTAAATAATCATCTCTCTGCACATTTTTTTACTTTTAATTGCACTTTTGTGTTATTAACGATACGATTCTAGTCAAGTGCGACACTGACTCACTTACCTAACCAGAGAATGAAAGTGATCAAGTAATTCTACATTAAGTGCCTCAAGGTATTTGGATTTCCAAATATTTTGCCGGTTCCATGGATCGAGGCTCCTTCTTGTACCAAACTTCTGCCTGGTTCAACGTGTCCTTTCGCATTTTCCAAGAAAAACATTAGGCAGCCACCATTAATAGTCAAACATGTTCGGATTTAAAAACATGATTTTGAATCCGGACAGCGTAATTATTTACAAAAATACACCTTATTTCAACACATTAATGAATGACACCGTCTCATTTGATTAAAATTTACCTTCTTTGTCGATGCTAAGTTAAAAAAAATTGGTTTCTTTGAATAATAAGTTCCCAAAACCTTAAATCGCGAAAGCACTACTTTATAGTAATCTAAAAAACTAGCAGAAAAAAATACTGTTTGACACCAACGTTACGTTTGGATTTATTTAAGTTATTTCGCTCAGCCTACTTAACCACCGGTTATGTTTAAATGATCTTAGATATATTTGCAAAGTAAACCACATAGCTACACCTCGTAAATTAGATATATTATTACTTAATAAGGATAAATTAGTGAAGGTGTCCGGATATTGGTACCGTCCGGATTTTGATGCAGCATGGTATACTGGAAAGATTAAGCGTGTCCTAACAAAAATTTTAGGCTTTTTAGGTAGGTTATGTATGAAAGTTAAAGAATTTCGATATAGAAAACAAGAATAATTTGACGACTGCACAAAGAATGTAAATAATCTATACCTATAAAGAAGGATTTCTGTCTGTCTGTCTGTCTGTCTGTATGTTCCTTATAGAATCGAAAACTACTGAGCCAATCGGCATGAAAATATGCATGTAGAGGTTTTTTGGGGCCAGGAAAGGTTTTAGTGATGGTTAGAAACCCCTCCCCCCACTAAGAGGGGGGGCTCCCATACAAATGAAACACAAATTTCTGCATAACTCGACAACTAATCAAGCAAATAGAACAAAATTTGGCATGTGGGTGTTTTCGGTGACAAGAATTTATTCTATGGTAAACTGAGACCCCTCCCCCCTTTATAAGGGGAATTATAACTCCTCTCCTCTTTGAAAGGGGGGCTTCCGTACAAATTCCGTCATAACTCGAGAACTAATCAAGCAAATGGAACAAAATTTGGCACGTGGGTGTTTTTGGAGACAAAATTTTTTTCTATGATGAATTGGGACCCCTCCGTACTTTAAGAAGGCGGGCTCCTATACAAATGAAATGCAAATTTCCTCATAACTCGAGAATTAATCAAGCAAATGGAACCAAATTTGACACTTGGGTGTTTTTGGAGACAATAATTTTTTCTATGATGAACTGGGACCCCTCCTCACTTTAGGAGGGGGGGCTCTCATACAAACGAAATACAAATTTCCTCATAACTCTAGAACTAATCAAGCAAATGGAACCAAATTTAGCATGTGGGTGTTTTTGTAGGCAAGAATATTTTGTATGGTATATTTTCTATGGATTTCCCCACTTTAAGAGGGGGGGGGGGGCTCCTATATAAATGAAAAACAAATTTCCTCATAACTCGAGAACTAATCAAGCAAATGGAACCAAATTTGGCATGTGGAATATTTTGGAGTCTTGAATTTATTTTACGATAGTTAAAGACCTCTCACCCCTGTGGTAGGGGGATATGGACTCTCATACAAATAAAACAGAAATTTTTGCGAAACTCAAAAACTAATCGAACTCGAGAAATTCGAGACTCTTCCATAAAACATTAGTCAATACAAGACCACAAAAACTATCTATAGTAACACTAGATCATTCAGGACGAGACGGTCGCGAGTGTTGCCGACCACCCGCTGTCGCAAGCGCCGCCCACTGGGGGGCTTGCAAAACTCGAGATTGTGACAAAGATCATCCGAGATTCATGATTTATGTACAACACAGGTTAATTTGTGGCAATACGAAGTTTGTCGGGTCAGTTAGTCATATAATAAAATGTTCATTTTACGGAAGGGGAGAATGTGGCATCCTGGTATTTATACCATGTTAAAGGATTTGCCTGGAAGGCGTAATGTGTATTGTTTACAGATTATTTGAGAAGTTACCGGTAGCATCTGACTGGGACAGGCAGAGAGTGTCGGAGTTGGTTGACAGCAATCCGCGTAAAAAAGCATGTCTCACAACATAGTGTTACTTCGAGTGGTGAGTATAAAACCATACAAATGTCAAAATCCCACAGTTTAAATCCCTACAAATATAAGTTACTCCGTAATACGCCCAACAAATTGTGTTAAACGGAATATGAGGACGATGTTTTTTAGAGGATTTTCTTCCATGTATCCACACTAAAAAAGTAGGATGTCATCACAAACTTCCATGACAAACTTAATCTCGATAAAGCACAGAAATGCAGTGCAGAATACAGCATACACCCGGGCAACATTACAATAGATCAATAATGTTGTGGTCAAAGTGATAAGCCCATACAAAAAAAAACTTAATCTCGTGGAAGCGATTGATTCATTTTTTATAGCAAAAATCATCAATATACATCAATTTCAATACAAAATATAATAGACCAATATTTGAGTAGAAAAGAGTTCGCCAAACAACGTTCCCACAGTTGTGAGTTCCGATGCCGCACCTAAATGTACGGTTACGGTACGGTGTTCGCTGCCGCTGACATTCAGGCCGGTAGGCCAACAATTTCAAATGTTAATAGGTGCTGAGACAAACATCATGCCGATGAACGGCAGGCAGATGGGTTGGTAGGCAGGTGAGTAGGTAGGTAGGTGCTGCCAAAAAAGTGCAAAACGTGAATCACCATTCGCACGCAAACAGAAAGAAAATACCTACTACAAAGAAAACGGAGAGTCAACAACAGTGAAGAAGAGAAAAACTTCACAGCAATAAAGAGGGTTCGCTTCATGGCGCCGCCACAAATTCCAAGGAAATTTTTTGCACAACCAAATGGCCGCCACCGCCGCCGGCCGCGCCGTGCCGTGGTCGGCACGTGAAAGAGACACCGAACCAAACTGGCTGGCATTTCAAAACTGTACTACCATTCGGTGCGGTGGCGATGCCGGTCCGGGTAACCAACCGGTCTGGAGCTGGAGTAGGTCTTTTTCAATTAGATGCGTTCGCGATTACTTTTTTTTCGTTGCATTGGAAAAACTGATCGAACTTATTATTCGGAGGTTAATCACCAAAACATTACCACTATATATACTGGTTGCACGTGCTTTCCGGTTCGTTCGATTCTTTAGAGCTTGAAGATTCAATTGAAATTGAGTAAGGTTATGATGCAATTCAAATTCATTTCGATGGGTATCGCAGATTCGGAGGGGAAATGGCCCTTGAAATGCCGGGATGCGTCGAACATGAATTATGCAACTCGTCGGAGCTGATGTAATCGATACGGTTTGTAAACAGAGAATTATGAAGCGCTGCAAATTTTTCGATGCATGCGCGAAAGTGGAATTTGATTGAAAAAAATCTGCAATTCTTCGTAAGACGTACCTATAAAACCACTCAAAGTAAACTAATTAGACACTTCAACTTACGTCCGACTTATTTCGAAAATGTTTAGTTTTCTCCTTTTCGTCGAGCTAAAAGCTATTAACCACCAACCTAGTCGCTTAAATTTGCACCCCACTAGGAAAATGGCTGTGTGAATGAGTGTGAGCGTGTACTTTTCGCCGTGATGGGATTTCACATCATTATTCGAAGTTAGCGGTTAATTGTCCTTACCCGGTGGGTCAACCCGGTGGGGCATCACTCGCTTGTTTCCGCTGGAAAGCCACAAAACCGTGCGCCACCGGAGACAGTGTTTCCTCGAATCTTTCACCGAGGTTGAGTAAAAGCATCCAGATTCATCTCTTTGTGGCCGTCCGTTCAGTTCACACAGCCAATCGGGGCCTACACGCTCTACATGCGCGGGCGAGGAAGACGACGACAACAATCGACCAAAATACCATAAAACAAGATGCGTAAAAATGAAAGTACAAATCGCCTCGGTTTTTTTTTTCGGTGTGTTGTTTTGGTACGAGAAGGAATACATTCAATACCCATGCCGTAAATATTTGTTATGGTTTCGCTCAATGAGCTACCCCGAAACGAGCGGTTACGCGATCATTATTGAAACAATAAAAATTCATTTTTGAAAGGTCAATGAAAGTGAAATTTAGCAGAGTAATTACATGCCAATTTTGATGGTTTTTAGACAGGTTGGTAAATGGGCTATTTACGCGAATAAACTGATGGACAGTATTTTTTTAAAACAAGATCGCTCGAATACTTCGAATAGTTACTATGTTTCATTTCAAAGAGTAGTTCATCTAATGTATGCTTAACGGATCTGCGCTTTTACTGGGAGAGCACAATCAGAAACAGTGGGGCGGAAGCCTTCCAAACCAAAAAACCCTTTGGAAGATCATTGCTTTACTTTCTCTTTAGGGCCAGGCACACATTTGAACCTTGCAGTAAATCCTCCAATCAGTCCGCAAATTCAGAGTCCCCATGTAAAATCTGTTTGTTCAGATTCAGGTGCCGATTCAGAGAGCATCAACTACCAAGAGCGTTGGACAGCTGCGTAACAAGCAGCGTAAATTCCTTATTCTCGTAAAAACCGTATAAATGGCGAAATTTGCGTAAAAATAGTTTGCTTAAAAGACCACGTAAAAAGAAACCGCGGCAAGCAATTTCTGAGTGCAGCTACTTTAGTGCAGTTTCTAAGACTACATCGATGCAAACGATCGAACGTACGGGATGTTTGCCCACTTTTACGAACATATATTACTTTCAGGACATTAAATTGGTTTAGGTTGAAATAAGACAAATGATTCGTGACCTGTTGGGACGAGGTAGGGTATGCTGCTACATCGTCGTAATTGCCTATTCCCGTCCTATCTAACACAAATTATTAAAAATATCAGCATTTTTATGACACACAATGCAAAACTAGTTATTCCCTAATATTTTAGTTAGTTGTCTATCATACGCAATCAATCAGATTGAGCTGAGATCTATTTAAATGCTTTTTATCATTAAAGAAGTCCTACCAGCCAAATATCCTACGTTTTTTCGTGCGACGAAGAAGACAATGTCGACTAATCGTTTTAATTTCCGTCATTCATAAATGAAAATAACTCACGCAAGGCATTGTCGTTATTTTACAGCCAGAAAAACTTGCCTGACCTGCAGAAATTTTGTAGAATAACATTTGTCATGCCGTCCTACACAAATACATGCGCGTTAGCTTCGTAAACATTGTTGTGATTTGTAGTTCGGACGATGAAAAATTTTGTTGGACGGATTTTAAAACGGTACGACGAATTTTAGAAATAAAGTCAGTTGCGTAATTTCAATAATATGCTTTAATAGTCACTTTTCAGTGATTTCAAAGTTCACGGATCGGAAGGTAGGTGTGTTTTAGTCAAATCGGCACAAGAACTTTTGGAGTATTCATTAAATACATCCAGCAAATGATGAAAATTAGAATGGCTTTCCTTATTACGACGGAAATTAGAAAAAGACCCTAATTTTTTCCGTTTTTTGCCGAAATAGAAATAAATAAAATCGTTTATTCCAACATCCGGCATTTAGTACTATTCTTGCTACAAGATTTTCAGTCAGAACCAGTAAAATGGTCGCATGTTTGCAGCAAAGTTGCCTAATATTCCAGAGGGTAAACTGGAAATCCTGTATTGGTAAGGATGTATAGAGCCATTCTCGCTACAGAATTTTATCGTACGATAATAATGAATTTAGCCCTATCCCATAAGGTCTATTCCAGAGTGGTGTCACGCAAATTTACCAGATTTCATTTCGTACAAAAAATGGTCTACAGCACTACCGGATTTTAACCAATGGGATTACTTTGCATGGAGCTATATGCCTAGTTCAAGTAACATTTCGAGTTTAATTACAATTTATAATTGTATTTATGACCCGTTTTGGTTGTAAAAACCACCATAAGAATGTAATAAAACCATCATTATCACCTGGAAGTAAGTATAGCAACATAAAGAGAATGAATTTGGAACCATCCGAACCAGGATTGGAGATATTTGGAACCATAGCCACAAGATGCCTCGCGTGCTAGGTGCGAAGCGTTCACCAAACCTTACAGGACCAATCACTGAAGCCGTCTTCGTCGTCTTCAGCATAGAACGTACAATCCCAAATGCACGAACTCATCTACCGGTCTTCGAAGTATTTATTTTAAGCGTAGTTCCGTTTTCATCCTGGCATAGATTGCTTCTGCCGTTGCAAAGTTTCTGGATATGATGTCAAAACCAAGGTGCTAAACCAAGGCTACTTTTACTGAAGATTATGCCGAAGATTCGATGCCCATTCCTAGTATCACTCGCTCAAGAGCGATGTTGGATAGCATGCAGGATAAGCCGCCTTGTCCCAGGGACTCAAGAAAGTCTCTGAGATGCGCACGAAATACATCAATCCAATGTATGTCTGAACAGTTCAATACAGTTTGTTCGGAGAACCGTATTCGTGCATTATATACCATAGCTGATCACATCACTGTATCGTATGCCGCTTAATTTTCTTTATTTTACAATTCTTCTGACATGTTAGTCTTAATGAACTACGTTATAATAAGCTAGAGCTTGTAATCATTCACTTGAATTTATGCAAAGGTTCACTAAATTCGAAACATTGTTCAACACAAGTAAACGTTCTAGTACACAACGCAATCGGTTCATTGCGGCCAAATTCAGTGCGGTGAAAGTGGTTGGTCAGCAGTGAGGATGGTCGCAGAGTCCTTTGTACTGCGTGAAAATTCAATAGCGATAGTGATTGCAGCGAGTCAATCTCGCCGTGTAACAGTTTTACCACAAACAAAGCTTGTTGGTTGTTGCGTTGACGTTCTAAGGTATCTAGACCAAGCAAGCGATAGCGATTGGGATACGGAGGTAGATTTTCCGGGTCGCGCCAAGGCAAACTACGCAGGGGCAATGTTATGGACCTCCTCTGCACTCGTTCAGTTCGAAGGTTCCAATAGAATTGATCCGAAGTCCAAATTAGGCACGCATTTCCGAGAAGGGCACGAACTAAGGCGCAATACAGGGGTTTAAGGCAATGCGGATCTATGAAATCTCGTCAAATTTTGCAATAAACTCCAATTGGCGAGTCGCTTTTGACACACACCAAGGTCATTCACATGATCAACCCTTTTTGGTACCTGGTCGTCAGTTTTCGACTACAAAGAAAACTATAGGCGATTTGATTCGGCGAAGCGTCATAACCTCGTTTTTAGAAACGCTGATAGTCATAATATTCCCTTTGCACCAATTTACAAATGTGTCCAAGAGAAGGACAAAGGCAGCGTCGTTAAAGAATAAAATGAATAAAAGTGGTCCTAAGTTAGTGCTTTGTGGGACACCAGATTGACTCGTGAACGGGGACGAGCCCTTCGAGCCAAGTTTCACTTGTGACACTCTGGTGCCCAAATAGGAGCGTAACCATGTAACAAACTGTTGCGAAACACCTAATCGTCTCGGTGATGTTCGGTGTCGCCGGTGCACGTGTGAAGAGGCCCCCTAGCAACAACACAGTATGCTGCTGCTATGCGCTAGATGCGACCATATGTAAGAGAGCGCGCGCGTTCGCCACGCCGCAATCTCGGACCATATACGCGCTGCAACCCATACGCTACCACACGCTATGATGCTAGCTGCGCGTGTAGGTGTTCCACCGACACGGCGGACACACGATGAATTCTGGTTGATCCTACCAGTAATATACGCTTGTCTCAAAGGTTAAGCCATGCATGTCTAAGTACAAACAGATTTAATGTGAAACCGCATAAGACTCAGTATAACAGCTATAATTTACAAGATCATTTAACTTTTAAATCAGTATACGTCACGTCTACTTGCACCTTACGCTCCATTTCAGTAATGCAATTGCAAGTAAAGTCAAGTAGGTTCGTCGTCACAGAGCGGCCAGCCACGAATCCATGTTGGTTAGAAGAAATGTAATGTTTAGCGCGGCGAACAAATTGCTTTGAAGTCAATAAAAATATCATGCATGGGCACGTTTTACCCTCAACCTTCCATTCCTGCGGTAGCTTCTTCTCCTATAAATTTAGAAAACAACACAGTGTAGAGCTGTTGCCAGCATTTCTAGGCCATATTTGCATAGTTCTGCTGGTAGGTGAATCTACTTGTCAGCTTTCGACCCTTATAAGCCTGGTTCACCTTCACTCAGACAGTTTTTCGGAACCATTTTTTCCTCTCCGTCAAACCATTACCCCCCCCCCCCTTCAAACCATTCATTTCGCATACTCCGGGGATATCAGCCTAGTAGCGCGGTAACGGCCTCTCCGATGGCCGAACGTAACCTGTCTCAATCGTCTTCTAAGGTTGAAGCACCTAACTCCTTGAAAGAAGTTATCTAGCTGCCTAGTATTCAGCCGGAGAGGATCTAATAACTCGGTTTTAAATTATAGGATAGATGAGCTTGTGGGGATTATTTTAAACCTGCGATTCTATTTTCTGCCAATGTGTATTCTATTGACAACAAGGCAACAAGCGCCTGTATGACACAAACCACAACACTTATTCTATAGCAATGTCCCGAATAACGCGATGGGCAGTGATGCGCGTGCGCCCTCCGTAATTACTCATTTGTTCAATAAGCAATAAAGCTGGTTTTTATCATATTTTATCAGGTCTATCAATAGGGTTTCAGCTATATCTATTGAAGCCTGAGAAATTGCGATAAGCAAACAGCACCAACCAAAGCTTCATTTGGCGGATTGATGTACTTCAACAGCTGACCAGAATGGTGTCACCTTGTATATATGTTTATGTTTATCAAGTGCTGTCGACATACTGGTAACGTTAATAATTTAGTATGGATTTTTACTTAATATAATAATGTGTAATCAATGTTGCAAATCGAGCGAGAAGCAAAAGATGCCTACTCACACGTGCGAACGAGTATGAGAAACATAACATCCAACGCTTACGCCACTGACGCAAGCGTACGACAAACAACCGCCGTTCATGTGTGCAGACATTCGGTACATCCTACACATTCGCGAACGCAAAGCGTCTTTCTGCATAGTCGTAGCGTCTATCTGCACAGTCCGCTCACGAAGTAAACAACTCGTGAGCAGCCAGCTGCCCGAGTGGGCTAGCGGCACTCTGAGATTCAGATTTTGCATTACTTTTCCTTTTCTTCTTAATCTTACTCCTACAGGCGGGTGCGATTGCAAGTCCTCGCGTGCGATCGGTACCAACTGTTCGGGTTGCATTGCAATGACGACTGAGAGCGTCGACTGTTAGCTGAATACACACTCCGAAAGAGAGGCCCATACCGGCTTGTTCGTAAAAACGAGTACGCGTGTGTGAGAACATTAAACCTCACAGTGCGAGCTTTGCAACACCGTGTATAATAGTGTAAATGATGGATATCAATTTATCTCAACATTTATATCAAACTTTCAGGTAGAGAAAGAAAATTTCTTTTGTGTAAGAAACATGAATGATGAAAATAAGAATTGTTTTGTGATCAAATTAAACATGTATTATTCAGAAAGACTGTACATAGATTGCATTCAGCTTCACAAATACCTCATCAAGGTGCACCCCATTAGGGATACGTACGTTAGACATAAAGTAATCGGCCTGCTGAAGACCAGTAAAGCCGCTGGGAAGGACCGCCTTCCGGCAGAGCTTTATAAACATGGCGGAGAAACGCTAGCAAAGGCTCTACACTGGGTTATTTCGAGGATTCGGGAGGAGGAAAAGCTACCGGAGGAATGAATGGAAGGAGTGGTTTGTCCCAGCTACAAAAAGGGTGATTGGCTAGACTGCTGCAGCTATCGCGGTATTACGCTGGTAAACGCCGCCTACAAGGTACTCTCCCAGATCCTGTTGCGCTGGTTGTCACCGATAGCACAAGGTTTCGTAGGGAATTATCGGGTGGGTTTCAAGGGGGCTCGCGCAACTACGGACCAAATTTTTACTATCCGACAGATCTTGCAGAAATGTCGGGAGTACAACGTGCCCACGCATCACCTCTTTATTGATTTCAAAGCAGCATACGATACAGTCGATCGAGACAAGCTATGGCAGATAATGCACGAACACGGTTTTCCGGACAAACTAACGTGACTAATCAGAGCTACATTGGATCGAGTGATGTGTTTCGTACGCATCTCTGGGACACTCTCGAGTCCCTTCCAGACGCGGCGAGGGTTGAGACCAGGTGACGGTTTATACTTCATGCTGTTCAACATCGCTCTTAAGGGGGTGATCCGACGAGCGGGCATCGAAACGAGAGGCAGGATTTTTACCAAGGGAGCCAACTTCTAGGCTTTGCAGATGACTTCGATATCATAGCCAGGAACTTTTCGACGGCGGAAGCAATCTACGCTAGACTGAAAGCGGTGTCTAGGAGAATTGGGCTAAAAATAAATGCGTCGAAGACCAAATACATGAAAGGAAGAGGCTTAAAGGAAGCAAACGCGGGTCTTCCAAGGACGGTAACCGTTGACGGCGACGAACTAGAAGTGGTAGAGGAGTTCGTGTATTTGGGATCGCTGGTGACCGCGAACCACAACACTAGTAAGGAGATCCAGCGGCACAATTACCCTTCGTAAAAAGTTACGATCAGCAAGCATACGCCGCCGCACGAAGCAAACAATGTACAAAACCCGGTTTTGACATTAGACCGGTAGATCTTTATGGACTTGAAGCCGGGACGCTGCTCACGGAGGACAGATGCGTCCTAGCCGTGTTCGAGCGGAAAGTGCTGCGGACGATAATGGGCGGAGTACAAACTGAAAGCGGAGAGTGGCGGAGGCGTATGAATCACGAGTTACAGGCACTGCTTGGGGAGACTCCCTGCGTACATCTAGCGAAAGTTAGCAGGCTACGGTGGGCCGGACACGTCGTAAGGATGCCGGACGACAGTGCGTCGAAAATAGTCCTCTTCAACAACCCCACCGGCACCAGGAATAGGGGGGCCCAACGTACACGATGGCTCGACCAGGTCGACAGCAATTTGCGACTTCTGATACGACTAGGAAATTGGCGACGAGTGGCCCAAGACCGAGTTGAATGGAGACGAGTGCTTGAAACAGCACGAGCCACCCCGTCTCTATGCTTAAGAAGAGGAAGAAGAAGAAGAAGAAACGTTTGACATAATGGACGCTAGACATATTAGACGTTAGACATAATTATGGACGTTAAGCATAATCGATGTTAGGCAAAATTGACGTTAGGTATAATGGACGTTATGCATAATACGCAGAAGTCAAAATATTTGGCAGGTATAATGGAAGTTGGGAATGTTTTGCACCAACCATCTGCCGTTGGCTAGCAAGACTCGACTCGGCTTAAAAAAGCCTGGAGAAAACTAGCTAGAGTCGGTAGACTCGATATTCTGTCGGCCCCGTTCTCGTTGTATTGTACTTCGTCACATTTTGGTTCAAGTGCGTAATCAAAGAAAGCGAAGTGTTGTAAATTATGCCAAATGTCAATTATGCCTATCATTCTTTATGCCTAACATCGCGCATCCCTTCATAGATATCTTTTACCGAACTTGCTTCTATACAGTCGTGAGCGCACCAACTCGGTTTTAAAATAATATTCACCGTATCAGTTGAAAAATCCTCTGCAATTTTTTGGATGCAGACCTAATCAGTCGCTAATGAATCGCGTATCAATCATCTCTTTTACCAGTCGCAAAAGTAGTTTGACGACTTGAGTGATTTCTCACTTGCTTTCTAAACGCTTTAGTTTTTAAAAATACAATTTTGTTGAATTCAATAGAGTCTACGGCTTGATTACTTTACAATAATGTTGGGAAAGAAATGGTATCAATTCCACTGCAGCAGCAGCGTAAAGGACAATAGCCAGAGCAAAGAAATAACAGCAAAGCAACTCCAAACGATTATGACCATTATAGCTTCGGTATTAAACGGACTATTTACCGTGGACTAATTGAAAAGGAAAGTTAAAATGCTAAATTTCCGAACAAAAGTGACAATGCTAGCTTTTACTTTCATGCAATTTCTTCGAATTAACTTTATACTGACGAACTATAAACATCAAATTTAAAAAAATATTACTAGGCGATATAAACTTTCCTATTTGGGGCTGACATATGACAGTACAGTAAGAAGAAATAGATAATGTTGACTCAAAGACCGTAAAAGTTCATATGGGGCTGGTATGCTATAAAGGGCAGTGTAGTAGAAGCAAATAAACTACTAAACTACTCACTAAACTACTTTTGAAACTGATTTGAAAATTTGCAAGCATTTTTTATGAGGTTCATTTTTGTCGAGTTCTAGTCGTAAAATGGAGTTAATTTGTTCAATTAGCATTAGTGCTAATCAGTACAGGTATAGACGTTTGAAACATTCTTTATTACATGAACAAAGTTAAAACATTTTCAAACGCTTTTGACGTAGGTAAGGTGTCATTTGAAAAAATCTAAAAAGGCGAACGTCACGAAAAAATAATAGGTTTTGAACGCTAATAACCCAGTAATTTCCTCATCAAATTTCAATAATGTACAAGCAGATTGTTGGTCGAATAATTCATAGAATCAACAACTATGCACTAAAAGCGCAGTAAAAAAGAAAAGTCGCAGCTAACTATCTAGTGAAGAAAAAATAACCACAAAATAAAAATAAACATCCGTTCACAATATCACGTTTGGTCCGGTGGTCGTCATGTGTCACGCGTTTTTACAATCGACTCGACGCAATATAACGGTGAGCTCTGTCACCTTCTCTCCTGACGCTCTGGAACCACCACTCCAACACGGCGGAGAACGTAGGTAGGTAAAAAACCTAAAACATTGCGCAACCAACGAACCAATCGAAGTCAAATGTCAGTGTCAGTCGCTCTAACAAGCATCGAGCATCAAGCGCGGGGCACCCCCACAAGCAATGAGGTTTATTTATTTTTCTTTTCTTTTCGAAAAGAATGCAGTTTCTCGTTAAACACAATTCTCAAGACCGGCCGCCGGCCGGCCTGACACCGTCACGTCACGTCGCCGTTGCCGGGGTGTTATTACGTACAAAGATCTTCGAGGTCACTAGCCAGAGTCAACCGTAAGCGCATTTTGTTGTATGTACCTACACTTATTTTGAAGTGTGGAACATACACCAAACAAAATCACGGTGCTGAACACTTGGTTACGTTATCAGTTGGGTAAAGCTGTTTTGGGCTTTCGTTCATATCACGCAATTGTCTGGCTACGAGTTGGATTAGAGAATGTATGTGACAGTGACCTAGTTTATCTATTTACTGCTTTGTTGGAATTTCAATAGTCACATTTTAGTAAATGTTTACAAAATTAAATTAATGATCCAAACGCACGTCGATATTTGGAAATGATACCTTACCAGTGCAGTGCAATGGTCAAGTACACTAAACAAAAAAACCGGCGAATGGAGGCTTGACCGGTATTAATTACTGTCAACCGACATAATTAAGCCGAAGGCAAGGCGATTGACAGTAAGTCGAGCTGTGGGACGGGCAACCGAAAGCTACACCGCTGAATTGATGAACTGGCGGACAAAGTTTCGATAAATTTCACAATTTACGATGTTTGTAAACTATGAGAACAATTCCCAACTTAATAATTTATAGTCAAATTTACTGCTTGAAATTATTCAAAGTTATTTTAACAGCGTTTCTGTCAACATATTTTTCAGATGATTGCTATTTCCGTCATCAATATTCATTGTTCGTCACGAACCGTTCGTGTAATGAGTCGGTTTAACACCATTTGGTTGCCTACTTCTTACAATTTACAAGTAAGAAGCAGAATGCAGGTTTCACTGAACTGAATGTCAACTGAATGGTGCATCCACCAACAATGGAGAAACCAACAACGCTAGGCGGCTGTTCATGTTTGTGTGATAATTTGTGGGCGCACATCTTAGTCAGAGGCGACTTTCAATGGAATGCTGCAACCAAAAACTCATCGTTCAGTGTTTCCGAAGCATGGATGGTATTTAGCAGCTCCGAAAATGTCAGGACCGACCAAACCCGGTGGGATTGCTTTTGTCGTACCTAAGTGCTAAGTGCCGCTTTGGAAGAAGATTTATAATAAAACGTTACGAAGCTAGTAATCAATCTGGTGGATCTAAAAATGATTCTACTCTATCCCACGGATTTTCACGGTACTGAATTCCTGATAGGTCATGGTTTGGGTAAACCTACTGCAGCGAGATTTTTCTTAATAAATCAAGAGCGAATTCAAAGCTGTAGAACGCTAATTTTTCGAAATAAAAATAATAATACCTGAACCTGACTAAAGTTTAAATTCACTTGATAGATTAAATGTTAATTAGGAACAGAAAATTCAACTTACTACGTTGTTAAATTATAGATGGAAAAGTGGAAGTTCCTGAAGATGATTGGAGAAAACCAAAAAATTTCGTATCGATTATCGATTTTAATAAAAAATAATTGTAAACCAAAGAAGAAGCTAAGCTATAGTTTTATGATAGTACACTAGGTATGGCTTAATAGTCATATCTAAAAAAGACACCATTTTTAGGTGCGTGATAATCAAATACAATATGCAACAAAATTAGCATTAAGTTGGTAATAACGAAATAATTGAAATCAATTCCCTTTTCGAGCATGAGGTTTTCTACCTACCACAGAAAAATCACTGCTAATTGCAAATGCAAATAACTGCGACCGCGTTGTTGTTTCTTAATTTGGATAAACAATCTCAAAAAGTTTTCGCCTTTATTTTATAATACCAAGCTTTGCCAGGTGAATGCTGTCATGCACATTGCTAAACTTGTACTTGATCACTTCTTAGATTTACTTCTTGGCAATCAGAATTTTTGATTCGGTATTCAACTGAGAATCATCATGAAAGATGTGGACCTGATTTTACTTGCGTTTCCTCTGGGATATATCAAAAAATTATGCTAGAGAAACAACCTTATCTAGAACAGTTAATGACAGAGAAATTTTCAGTTTATTTTCAGCTGCTTGTATGAGTGATAAAGTAGAAATCAAACTGATCTGAAAGTTATTCTCTCAGTGTCAAAGTTGTCATATTATATCCATTTGAAAGTATGCTGCATGTTAAGCACAGAACATCGTAATTTGTCAATATGCCCGACGTACCGCAAGGAACCAATATGAGGCCGCTGCGATTTATCATTTTTTAACGTCGTTGTATTTTCTCTTGACTACAGGTACAAGCTTTTCAAATAAATGATTCAAAAAGGTGATACACTGTATCGAGAGCTGGTTGAAACTGCAAGAACGTTAGCTAGGCCACCGTTAACTGGTGTTACATGAACAAGCTTCTCAACAGACTGGTGAAATATTATGCTACGAACCTTGAACGTTCTGTATCAATTTCATTTCATATCAATTATACCAATAATCAATATTATCTAACCAGTATATGAATTATATTATTCTTAGCAACCCTTTCATCTGTGTTTACCAATAAATCAGGTGTTCCTCAAGGAACTAATAAGGGACCTTTAATTCTTCATAGGTTTCTATGACTACGTGACTTTACTAGCTGTCGATATCAAGCGGGCGTTCGGTACAGATTCAAATTTTATTTGTTGAGGATGGCCTGGCCATCAATTATATTGAACACTAATTTTTTTGTTCGATGTACCCTTACCAGCACACCAGGATTCCTGCTTTTAGAATCCAGAAGATTCTAAATGCATATTACAAGCGATTCTCTTAACGAATTATAGGTATTCCGGGTATTCAACTCTTGAATGCTCATATAAGAATCCTGATTCCACAAGCGAATCTCTGCGAATCCTCTGCAGAATTCCTTCACAGGATTCCAATGCGAAGAATCCCAGAGACTCTGTGCAAATCTTTTTGGTTCGTTCGAGAATGGTAAACTGCCAGTAAAGTAAATGATCCTGAAGTATTTTATCCCAAATCATCTCCCAACGTTACTTGCAAGTATCCACGGTCAATCTTGTGGTGCTCCCTAGTTTGAATAGCACTTAACCCCACGTAGGTATAGAAGTCGAGAGGATTCAAATCAGGCGAAGAAGCAGGCCACTAATTCAAAGAAATAAAATCTGGAAAATTGTCCTCACACCAAATCTGTGTTGCTTTCGCCTAAAGAGACGGTGCAGAATCTTGTTGGGAGCAGTATGGTGCATTCTTATAGTGTTTTTTGACGATGGGCAAATAGTTCTTCTAAACATTATCGATGTAATATTTATGTTGATGTTAATACCAGGTTCAATGAACAACAACAGACTTTCACAATCACCGTGCCGCTTGAGCAGTTTTTCATGGTTGACTGCGAAATCCCTAGATCTTTGGCCATCTTACGTTTAGAATGATTTGGTTTCCGTCGAATTCACTCTCTTACTTTTTTGATGGCTTCCGATGTCCTTACAGTGCGCTTACGGTCAGGTTTGGGGAATATTTTCCACGAACCGGTTTTCTTGTATCGGTTGACGGTACGAAAAATGAATCTTTCGTGTATTTCGACTGGCTTCAGCTTCTTTAAAATATCACACGGTCGAAAAAATTTTCAAAAACAGACTTACCACAAGTTCCCTTTTTGTGTCCATGATTACCATGACTCTTAAACGAATGAAAATTCAAAACATACTTGCAAGCTGTGTTCACACTAGAAAATTTTTACCGAACACCGCAATTTTTTGACGAAATTAGAACTGCTGAACGTTCGGTAAAAATTTCGTTGATGCCAAACGTTACTAAAGGTCCGAAAACGTTGATATCCATCACCGAAATTTTTACAGAACGTTCAGCAGTTCTAATTTCATCAAAAAATGGCGGGGTTCGGTAAAATATTTTAAGTGTGTTTACATTTGAATACACTCTAAACGAAAAATATGTAGACACATCTGTGATTAACCCATTTAAACACGTTCAAATAACACTACAGTTATTACTACTATCCCTGCAGGCTAACTTAGATTAGCACTAAGACTACATCAGAATAAGTAAAATATCGATCAATATTATCGATTAATTAAAGTGACCAATGGGTATAATAGGAATCGTCGTATAAAATAAAGCAAGCCATTTTAAGTTCAGACTTAGAGCATTCAACGCGACCCCTTTCGGGCTACTGTCTATTGAAGCAATAGTTCCACGACAACCCTACTGTCTGTTGACTGGTAGGTACGGGCTATTGCCAAGGGGTAGGCTCGAAACAGCTGTTCTAAAAGTATTTTGTTCTAAAAAGAATTACTCCACTTGGTGAAACAATATTACACCAATTGGTAATGGACAATGGAATTATTTTAACGTGCAAATGCAAGTGATTATGAACACGCCGGCCGCAGTAACTATTTTAGCAACCGCAGTGGATAAATCAATGTAACTATTTTAGATGACGCTGTGAGAGATAAAAGTGATTATATAAGAAAGCACCGCATTTAATTATTTTAAACCATGTTGAAAATAATGGATGGGGAAGTTTTTTTTTTCAAAAAATCAAGTCAGTTCTAAATTTCATTGAACCTAAAGTGAAAACTTATATTGCATCGTGCAGGTTTTATAGAAAGATATGCTTAATCATTCTTCGTAGCTCCACGGCGATCAACTGTATTGATTTCAACAAGATTCTGCTTCAGCTTCTAAAGTAAGGAACATTACCGTGTCTCAGGTGTAATTAAGTTTAATTGCGTATAGAGGTCGGTTTTCATTTGGCCAAAATTGCAAGAAAAATATGTGTACCGTAAACAAACACGATTAGCAACGGTCCCACGTTACTTCCTTGTGGGACCAGAAGAAACCACAAGTAGGAACGGATTACCTATGAATGGCCGAAACACAAATGGCCGAATCACGAATGGCCGAAACACAAATGGCCGAAATAACAAATGGCATAATATATCTAATGGCCGAATCACAAAAGGCCGAAACACGAATGGACGAACGTCATATTTGGCCGGAAATATTCACGGTCTTCAACCTGCACAAACGTTGGGTACATGCTGTCCTTACTCGCTGCCGCTCGTTTGGATTTAATTAAGGGATAATCCCTACTAGTCAGTAAACCTAGGAAAATGCATGCACCTAAATAGAAGTGGTTTCTACAGGGGGCTGTCCCCCGCAGTGGCCGGCGCTTCCGACGGCGGGTCACCGGCGCACACTCGTGGCCTGCGGCCGTCTCGCCCTGAATCATTTAGGAAACATTTGCTATTGACATGGTAAATCTTTATAATAAACGTAAATCATTTGAAAGAACTTTCAATCATTTATACTCCATAGTAAATAGTTGTGTTGCTTATTGTGTTTTTTTGTTTGATTATAGTTATAAGTTAACTGCTTGCTTCATATATTTTATTGAACAGTTTTCTAGGCATTCCGAAAATATTCGGCCTTTCGTAATGCGGCCATTCGTGATGCGGCCATTCGTGATTCGGCCTTTCGTGATTCGGCCTTTCATGATTCGGCCTTCTGTGACTGTTATTGAAATTCGGTCATTTGGATTTTGGCCATTCATGATTCGGCCATTTGTGTTTCGGCCATTCGGTACCAGCCCGTAGGAACATTTTACACAAAATTATGCTGCAATCAATTACATCGTATGAAATCAGCAGTCTCAGCAGACTTGGTTATACAATCTTTATGTTGACTATTCGCCACCTTTTCTAATGTTATTAACGGTAACTTAACTTACCGCTCATTTAGTTCAGGAATTCGCCGACTAGATTAGCTACTATCCATCATTGTTCATTTTGCGCACTTTAGGGACATACCCTGTATGACTAACGCAAGCTCAATTGTTCAAGAGCTCCACTGTTTGCATCTTTGAAATCTACGTTTGTCATTGGCATGTCTACATCTTAATTTGTAAATATACTAAAGATCGAATCGTTTTTAAGAACCACAAGCACTTTTCAACACGTGATTCAAAATCTTTCGTTCACATTCAAATATTGGATAAAGATTTTTTTAGGCCACATATACAAATATCAATCTTCACAGGATTGAAAATTCTCATCTGAACGGAAACTTATTAAGCGGCTTAATCTTTAACAAATAAATTTACAACTACTGTGAATATTATGTCATTGAAAACCCTAAGGTGCGTTATTAGTTCGAAAAGTCATGTTGGATAACTGAAATAAAAACCAATAAAGAAATCAATGGTTTCACTGGACTGGCACACCTTCGAAAAGTGAAACACCCAAGTGGCATGGCGTGGTATGAGTCAGAGTCCGGTGATTTCACCAAAACATGTGGGTGTCCTCCGGCGATGGTTTTGTCAGTTATTGCGCAATGCCACACCATTAATTGGGCAGTGATTTCTATCAATGTTTAAACGTAATAGTACAACAGCAAATTACCAACCAATGCAATGGCCATTCGTTAACCGTTCCGTTCATTTATTAGTACGAAACTAATAGCTTCATTTACTTCATTAAAGTCCGCAACTACAACAACGGTTTGTCGATGGTGTAACATGTTCGAAAAATAATTGTTTAAATGAATTCCTACATTCGCAACCGCCGGTGTGCTCCATTTTCACTCACCTATGAAGTTAAAACAATAATAGCCACACCTCTCTTGAAATGTATGCATCTGAATCATAATCTTAATGTGCTTATTCAACGGTAAAATTAGCATTCGAAAAGAGGTACGGGTACAATTTTACCGCAACCATGTACATTCCGTGCTTTCTTTCAATGGTGATGATGAGATATGTTCGTGAATGCAAAACAGCAATTGAAATTTACCGGAGGAGGATTGTCTTCGACCACTTCGGCGATCGCATTGCTCCATTACCAGCTGAACAGCCACCACAAACGGCAACGGCCACACCACAGAGAGCCTGGATTTTGCTAGATAGAATCGACGCCATTTGGTTACCCAATCGATACAATGACCCTTGTTTGCATTGGTAATTTGAGCATGGAGTGGGACTTGAAACTGATTCCCTTGTGCAATTGGATTAGGAGATTGTCTGTCCGCTGGAACAATGTGCCATTTTTATTGCACTACTTGCTTTCTAATGGATCGATTGCAAAGTGCCTACCGAGCGAGCCACCTACCACCGGCCGGTCCGGTAGTTGGGTTCTTCTACTAGTGTAACGAACCGATCGCAAAGGAGAGAAACCTGTCGCGACTCGTTGATTGGCACATTGTTCTATTTGTGTGAAACCAGAATAGGAGTTAGCGGACTATAATTTTAACCGATTCGTAAAATCAATCTAGAGCAATAGGTGCAATTATTTAGAGGGAAAAAAATGATTCGGTTATTTCAATTGCGTTGCCGTGGCATGTCGATACCATAGGGTAATGTGTTCAAGGTAGGCAAGCTTTTGAAAGGATAAAAGGGCAGATATAATTGCTATAATTTGCCTTGCGATATTATCAAGTACCACGTGCCTCCATTGAAACATACTTTGAAACGCAAACCACACAAACAATAACTTTTGAAGCACGATTATAGTTTCTGTGAAACTTAGTAAGATATGTGCCAACTTTTTCAACTTACGGATGTTTCACAAAATAACATCAAATGATGCAAAATGCACACCAAACTAACCAAGAACTGATACAAAAATACACAAAAACTAGACAAAGGACACATATAAGACATATGATTGGCGCAATTATAAAAAAAAGATTTATAAACGGCATGATAATACAGTAGGATTTCGAATTTGGCAACAAATGCGTGTCGCCTATGTTGCCAAAATCGAAACCGTGCCAAAATCGAGACCATTTTTCGATATGAAAAATTTCAATGTAAATGCTTTAGAAATTTACTAAATATCGTTAATCAACGATTGCAACCATTTTATATTTAAAAAGTCCGCTAAGAGCTATCCGTCCGGTGCAAATAAGTTATTGACACCCTGCGGTAAGACGTAGTTCTACATCAATAAAAATATTATTGTTCGAAACCACATAACTTTTTTTCATGAACATACTGAGGGCATCATTTTGTCATCATTTAAAGCATGTATGCAGAAAGTGATTGATATTTAAGCATATTTTTGGAAGTAAAATATCTTGTGTTGCCAAAAACGGATACTTTTGTTGCCAAAATCGAAATCCAACTGTACTCCAAAACCAAAAATAACAAAAACAACAGGAAAATGATCAAGAAATGATACAAGAAACATTACAAAAATAACCCCAAAAAGGCAACGATACCAAAAAAACTAACGAAGAAAGGAAAAAATAACAAAACTAGCATCAAAATAAATGAAAACAGCATAAAAGAGATTTAAACATAATGCAAAAATAATGCAAGAAATGATAAAAATTGACATAAAAAAAATAAAAAGAACAAAAAATTTTACTATTTCAACTAAACAAACTGACACAAAAAAAACAAAATGATACAAAAACACGTAAAAAATAACTTAAAAATGGTACAAAAATGACACAAAATGATACAAGAACAATATAAAAACAATGCTATAAAAGCACAAAAAGGACCTTAGAACACTAAAACAAATAACAAAAATGATACGAAAACGACACCTTAAAAATTGAAACGACACTTAAAAAAACATCGTAATTTCATGACAAAAATGAAATATAAATGGCACTAATTTGATGCATAACAAAGTGGCACTAACAATGACATAAAAACGATACAAACGTGGCCAAACTTATCAACTATTATGCAAATCAAACAAACAAAAATGTCGAACAAAAAAAACACATACATTATACAAATAATAATTTACAAATGATTAGGAGAACACAAAAAAAACATTCAAAAATGACAAAAAATATTCAAAAGTCACCGAAAATGCACAAAAAATAGAAATGCAGCAAAAAAATTATACAAAAAGATTTTAAAAAAGATTTTAAAAACCTGATTTAATTCACCTATTGGTGAAAGGAACCTTTGTTATACGGTCTTACTTGCTATTTGAGATAGAATAGCGTTGGTTTACATAAAAATTTTGGAAATTGAATAAGCTTACAAAATTTGAACAAAATAGTAGCACTTACAAATTTTGATAGTTCTTTTTCTCATGAAATTGCTGAGTAAGTTGTTACTAATGTGGGTAAGTGCAAGTAAAAGTAAGTTGTAAGAAGAAATGTTATTCTTTAACATATACATTGCGTAGTAAAGGTCTAGTTTATAGGTTTTTGAACTATGCATAACTATGCATCAATAAGGTTTTCTTGAAAAAATTTCATCAATTTTTATTAACCTTCGGTTACTCACGCTGTTGTATTCTGAATAACATGTGTAGGTTTTTGAATGCCATATTTACCAATCGGTGTTTAACTAACGTATATTCTTCAAAAAAATGTTCAGCAAAATGTCTGAATTATTCAATGCAATAATACTTTAAATTGTTAGGAAAATAGGTCAGCATAAACCGAGAGCACAGAAACGAAGCAAACAGCATGTGAGGTGTACCCAAGGTTGCCACCAGGTTTTCCCGAAAATCTGGCGAACACGAATAAAAGTGTCTTGCAAAAATCTGGTGGTAAATTAGTCCGATGGGGAGGCGTTTTCCTGAAAAAATCTTGCTCGTTTTGCTCACCGCAGATGCAAAATTTTGTCCAAAATTAGAAGTGATGACCTTTTTGCAAGACGGAGGATCGAAAATCTGGCACATTGCCAAATATCTGGAAGGTTTTAAGCTTTGTCTGTTGGTCTGGCGCGCAAGCAAAAATCTGGCATACTGGCAACCGTGGGTGTACCGCTATTGGCCCCAAACTGGAATTTTTTTCACGTTACTTCATATGGAAAAATGATGTCTGTATGTAGCAAAACTATCAGCAAATGTAAAATGTTTAAAATGTATCCGTCAGTTGGTAGTCGAGTAATTCGGGGTTAAAATTAGGGTATTTTTATAATCAAAGTTCTACAGTTTCTAAACAAGCAAACATAGAGGTATACTATTTTCAGCAAAGTTGTGTATTTTTACTATTTGTATAACTTTGTAACACATGAAAAAGTCATACAACAATTACAAAAAGAGCTAAAATAGAAAAACTGATTTTACAAATACAGAAGCAATAAATAGGATTTCTCTGTCTTCGCTTCTATCTCAGGTTACTGTCTTCAGCAAAATTTCTTGTAATAATAGGCTCTAAAACTTTGCAGAACATATCAATGTGTTATATTGAAACTGAAAAAAAAAATTTTTTTCACTTTTAGGGGGATTACTCTAAATTTAAATTGCACCAGATGATAGAGCATTCAATTTCAAGAAACTCTTCCGAAGGTTCGATAAACTTAAAAACAAGTTTTCCTAGTCAAAACTCTAGTGCGCACGTTTTCTTTGGTTTTGGGCTATTGTGCGCGCGAGTAACTGTGTTGCAAAAGTTGGCGCGAGCGTTCGAGGATTGATATCTTTTGACCGGTAAAACCAATTCTTATTCTTATAATTCTTAACCAATTTTGCATATATATTCGTAGTGTCAAAACCTCTCGTTTGATATTAAAATAATTGAAATTAGGTAAATTATCTTGGTTAAAATCATTATAAATTATTGTTAATTTTGGTGTGGTGTATACGATTGCTCATAACTTTCAAATTAAACGTCCAATCCAAAAACCATTCAATAGTGATCTATCCGGCTATATTACCTGCCAAATAAAACTTATAGCGCATAAATCGGTTTGGCCATCTCTGAGAAACAGGCGATCATTTGAACCTTATCAAAAATGGTTTTTTAAGGCTAACTTTTAAACTGCTTGTCCGTTTTCAATAAAACTTGGTAAAAAGTTTAGTAACAGCAAGAGCTTTCGTTTGGTACTAAGATCGTTAAAATTGGTTGCGTAGTTCAGGAGAAACGCGTGTCACGTAGTTTTCACATTTTTGCTTATAACTTTTAAACGAAACGTCGGACCGCAAAGCAATTCAATAGTGATATACTAGACAATAATACCTTTCAAACAAAAGTAAAAGCGATCAAATCGGTTCAGCCATCTTCGAGAAACAGGCGATAGAAAATGAGCTGCACACACACACATACACACATACACACACACACACAGACATTGCTCAGTTCGTCGAGCTCTATCGATTGGTATATGTGATTCGGCCCTACGGGCCTCGGATCAATTTCGTGTTTTTCGACCAATTTCTAAACCTTTGTTATATAGTATAACAAAGGTAAAAAGATTAAAATAAAAAGAATTAACAAAAGTTGTACAAAAATAACACAAAAATAACACAAAAATAACACAAAAAAAACACAAAAAAACACAAACGTAGCTCGTTTCAATAGAAAAATGATATAAAATGAAAGAGAAAAAACTACAGAAAACTGAAGAAAATAACTAAAATAGCATAGAAATGAAACCAAGCTGATGAAAAACCTGCACAAAATAAACGGAACAACGGGTGATTTATGTACATACTTGGACATGTCCATACGATTTTGCCGTACATGTTCAAAATGGAGTACGCGTAACGCCCATCCAAAATAAATAAATCACCCTAGAATCAATAACGATACAAAAATGACACAAATATTACAAGAATTGGCAAACAGGATATAAAAAATGATTGAAAATTTTGTAATGACTGCACAATTTTTTTAAAAATGACGCATAATAACACAGAAATAGTGCTGTTAAACTTCTTTTAGACTACAATCAAATATCTTTTAGACCTTTTTGAGACTTCTTTTAAGCCTCTTCTAGACTTCTTTGCGACTCTTTTTGGAACTCTTTTAGTCGTCTTTTAGATACCTTCCAGGCTTTTTTAAAGTTCTTTTAGATTTCTTTCAGAATTCTTTCAGATTTCTTGTGAAGTTCCTTAAGACCTCGGAAAGCTTCTATCGATTTATCGATTCTATCGACTTTTTTAAGACTTTTTTAGAATGTTTTTAAACTTATTTTCGACTTCGCATGCATGTTTTAAGCTTCTTTCAGACATCATTCAGACTTTTTTTAGACCTATTTAATTTAGACTGTTTCAAAACGTCTTTCAGTCTTCATTTGGATTTCTTTTAGGGTTTTTTAGGTTTTTTTGAGACTTCTTCCTGATTTTTTTAGATGTCTTTTAAATTTCTTTTAGATATTATTTCGAATGTTTGAATCACCGTTCAATTGCATGTTTGAAAAAAAGGAACTAAATCCAAACATACATTCTTTTAGACTTTTTTTAGACTTTTTTAGAACTCTTTTGGGCTTCTTCTGGCGGTATCCTGTGCAAAACTGTATTTATATTTCTTCAAAACTGCTTTTAGAGTTCATGTGAACTCTTTTAGATTGCTGCCAAACTTCTTTAGAACTATTTTTAAATTTTTTTATAATTACTTTAGTCTTTTTTTACATTTTTCAGACTTCTTTTTGACTTCATTTAGATTATTTTTAGATTCCTACCAGACTTCTTCAATATTATTTCTGGATTTCTTTTAGAATTCTTTTGGATTTCCATTACAATTCTCTTAGATTTCATTTAGACTTCTTTTAGAATACTATATGTAGAACTCTTTTAGCTTTCCTTTAGATTCCCATCTTATAGACTTCTTTTAGATTCCTACCAGTAGTCCTCAAGACTATTTCCAGAGTTTTTTTAGAATTCTTTTAGACTGTTCTTAGATTAATTTTTTTAGACTTCAGAATATCAACGTGATCTAAAACGTTGATATTCTTAACAGACTTCTTCTAGATTATTTCTGGAGTTATTTTCGAATGCTTTTAGACTTCCTTTAGAAGACTCTCAGATTCCTTTTAGACTTATTTTAGAAAATTTTGACTTCTTTCAGGCTTCTTTTAGATTTCATATAGTACCCTTCTAGCTTTCCTTTAGATTCCTTCCAGACTTCTTTAAGACTATTTTAGACCTGTTTTAGACTTAGTTTTAGAATTCTCGAAAACTTCTATTAGGCTTCATTTAGAACGTTTTAAGATTCCTACTAAACTTTTTTAGGACTTTTCATTCAGTTCTTCTTTTAGAATTCTTCTAGACTACTTTCAGACTTTTTCAGACTTCTTTTATAATTCTTTAGAGCATATTTACGTTTCTGGCAGGCTTCTTTATGTGTTTTTGGAGTTCTTTTTGTCTTTTTTAGACTTCTATTAAACTTCATATATTGGTTTAGATTAGAACCTCATTTAGACTTTCTTTTAAACTCCTTCTAGATTAATTCAAGAATCTTTTATGACTTATATTCAAAATCTGCTAGATTTTTTTGGACTTTATTTAGAACCCTTTTACGTTCTTTAAGTTTCTTTAACACTTCCTCATGATTAGTTTTAGAATTCGTTTAGACCTCATTTGAATTCCTTTCAGATGGTTTTTTAGAGTACCTTAAGACTTCTTTTGGATATCTTTTATATCTTTCAGACTTCTGCCAGTCTTCTATCAGACTTCTTCTAGACTTATTTTATACATGACTTAGACTGTTTTTAAAAGTCTTTTAGTCTTCTTTTGGGTTTCATTTAGGCTTCCTACCCGTCTTTTAGATTCCTTCCAGACTTCTTCCTGGCTAGTTTTAGAGTTCTTTTAGACTTCTTTTAGTTTTTTTGGGAAAAGTAAATGCTCCATGTGACAAATTAATGGTATTCTTTTAGATTTCTTATAGAGTTCTTTTAGACTTTCTTTAGAACACTCTCAGATTCCTTTTAGACTACTTTTAGAATACTTAGACTTCTTTAAGGCTTCGTTTAGACTACATTTAGAACTCCTTTAGTTTGCCTTTAGATCCCTTCCAGAGTTCTTTAAGATTTTTTAGACTTGTTTTAAACTTCGTTTTAGAACTCTCAAAAACTTCTATTAGGCTTCATTTAGAACGTTTTTTGATTCCTACCAAACTTTTTTAAAACTTTTTATAAAGTTTGAGACTTCTTTTAGAATTCTTCTAGACTACGTTCAAAGTTTTTTCTTTTAGATTTCTTTTATAGTTCTTTAGACTTCATTTAGAGCTTTTTTATGTTTCTGCCAAGCTTCTTCGTGTATTTTTCTTTTAGACTATTTTAGACCTCTATTAAACTTCATATATCGGTTTAGATTAGTTTTAAACTTCATTTGGACTCCTTTTAAACTCCTTTTAGATTACTTTAAGAATCTTTTTAGACTTCTGTTCAAACTCTGTTAGATTTTTTTGGACTTCATTTAGAACTCTTTTACGTTCTTTTAGATTTCGTTAAGGCGTTCCTCATGGTTAGTTTAGAGTTCGGTTAGACCTCGTTTAACATTCTTTCAGATTTTTTTCTAGAATTCCTTAAGACTGCTTTTGGACATCTTTTATATCTTTCAAACTTCTGCCAGTCTTCTATCAGACTTCTTGTAGACTTATTTTATGCTTGATTTAGACTGTTTTTAAAAGTCTTTTAGTGTTCTTTTGAGTTTCATTTAGGTTTCTTACCCGTCTTTTAGATTCATTCCAGACTTCTTCCCGGTTATTTTTAGAGTTCTTTTAGAGTTCGTTTAGATTTTTTTAGAAGAGTAAATGCTCCATGTGACAAATTGAATTGGAATTCTTTCAGATTTCTTAAAGAATTCTTTTGGATTTTCATCAGAATTCTCTTATATTTCTTTTAGCATTCTTTTAGAATATGTAGACTTTTTTCCATGTGTGTACTCATTACTGCGACCAGTATAGTTGAATATCGCCCGGGTGTTTGTTGTATGTCCTGCACTGCGTTTCTTTTTGCTATAATCGCTATTGAGTGAGCGACGTGCTTATTAAATTTTATGCCTGCTTGAATGTATTGGGGTTTACTCTTCCTTCAAAGCTTGATCTACTTTACGCACTTATTTCTCACTGCAAGCACTATCCCATATTATAGCCGTCCCTGGCGAGGACTCCTTCGTTCCTTTGACCAGTACACTTAACTATAGGAGGGGCTTTTGCACTGTCAAGAGGCTTCAGTAGGTAAATATAAAGAATTCAGCATGATGGAAGGGTAAATGAGGGGCCTGAGAATAAACCCATGCTAAAGTCACTTGACATCAATTGGCTTGATTCTACTAAGATTCGAACCCACGACCACTCGCTTATCAAAGCAGACTCGGTAACCTTGCGGCTACGGAGCCCCCATATTTAGACTTTATTTAGAACTCCTTTAGATTTCCTTAGGATTTCTACCAGGCTTCTTCAATACTATTTATAGAGTTCTTTGAGACTTTTTTTTATGTCTTCTATACTTCTTCCGCATTTCTACCAGACTTATTCTAAACTTATTTTAGACTTGTTTTAAATATCTTTTAGACTTCTTTTGGACTATTTTTAGACCTATTTTAGACTTCTTAGGCCTATTTTAGACTTCTTTTCGATCTGTTTCAGATTTCTTTAATAATTCTTTTAAGCTTCTTTTAGAATTCATGTAGAACTCTTTTTGACTCATGCCTGACTTCTTCAAAACTGTTCTTAGGGTTCTTTTAGAACTCTGTTGGACTTTTGCTTGCTATTTAATGTGGTTTTAACCAATTGGTCATTCACCATCTGTTGGACTTCTCTTAAATGTTTTCAGTCTTCTTAGAGACTTCATTCAGAGTTCTTATATAATTCTTTTAGATTTCTTTTAGATTTCTTTTATACTTCTTTTAGGCCTCTTTTACATTTCATTTAGATACATTTAGCTTTCCTTTAGATTCCTGATAGTCCTCTTTAAGATTATTTTGGAGTGTTTTTGACTTCTTTCTGATATGTCTCATGCTTCTTTTGTGCATGTTTTACACATCTTTCAGGCTTATTTAGATTTTTTTAGACTCCTACCAGACTCTTGCAAAACTAATTTTAGATTTCTTTTATACTTCTCTTAGATTCAGACTTCTTTTAGACTTCATTTAGAACACTCAGATTTCAAATAAACTTCTTTAAGATCGTTTTCAGAGTACTTTTAGAGTTCTTTTGGAATTCTTTTAGACATCTTTCCGGCGTTTTGACTTGTTTTGAAGATCTTTTGGACGTCATTTAGAACTCGCAGTATGGCAATAATCTCCCAAACACTTAAACACTATTCGTAGACTTCTTTTATAAACTTCTTCGAGACTTCATTTAGAACTCTTTTATTTCTCACCAGGCTTCCTTAAGACTATTTGTAGAGTTCTTTTAGAATTCTTTTCGACTTCTTTTACATTTTTTCAGGCTTCTTGTAGACTTGTTGCAGACTTCTGATGTCATCATTTAGAACTCTTTTAAATTTTTGCTAACCGTCTTCGGGAGTGTTTTAGGAGTTTTTTTAGACTTCTTCTGAACATCATTTAGAACTCTTTTTGGCTTATTTTAGATTCCAGCAGTTTCTCTTCATCATATTCAAAACGGATAGAAAACCTAGGACTTTTATTTTTGAAAGAATAGTCGTTTTCTTACATAGTGCTTTCGTCGATTACGAAGAGACAATCTAAACATATTGATTCCAAGTATTAGTTTGAATGTAAATCGCATCAGAGTTGGTTCTAATGCTGTTTTTTCGTTCCCTGTGCCAGGAATGTTTACGAAGTCCCGCCGTAGACTAAGCCATCCAACACGTCTGCATGAATGAAAAGAAGTGGCCCTAAATGGGAACCTTGGGGAACCCTTCAGGTTTACTTTTCTAAAAAAATCGCTCTATTTCACTGATATGAGCTGCACTGCACAGTGAAGTTATTGTTAAACAGGATTACTCTTTGGCGTATATAATAAGGCTGAAACCGCTTAAACGTTCCGATTGAAGTTCGATTGATTTTTGTTAAACATAGACCAGTTGGCTCAACAATCCAATTGATCCACAGAAGGCTTAAAAATTTTCTTCAAATATTTAAATAAAAATCTCCACAACCGGGCGTTACCTATTATTACGTCATACCTAATTGCCACACTTTGCAATCAACCAAATCAATCTCTGTGAAACCATCAACGTTCACATCTTGCAACGATCGCTCGAAATGCATGTTCCACGGTAAACTGTACAAGTATTTTTTTGTGGTCCCTTCCAGATCCCACGTTCCAAAAAGCAAAAAAATGGTTTGCGACGACGACGACGATCACTACGGCAAGTGAGTGGTAAAGTAAATGAAGAAAGTTTTTTTAGCTATGGATGGCACCCTCCCGGCGGGCGTGCGGTGGCTGCATACTACTCACTCCCACACACAGGTTTATTATTCACGGTTGAATACGATCACCTTATGGAAACAGCAAAAAAAACACGTTCAGATGAGGCAAGCTATGCAAAAATTTTTGAAAGTCCACATCGCGATTTTGCATCCCGACGATTGAGTCGTGACCAAAATTGCTGAGACTTATGTGGGTCAAATCGATTGGCTGTCAAAGAGTACCGCTGAACATAATACATCGGTTAGATTGACCTTTTGCTTAACTTCCACATACCTATTCACCAGTGCAGAGCAGTGGATTTTACGCACTGATTAGCTCCTGCTTAGTCAAGTTCGCATGTGCTGCCGCTTTTATCATTTTAATAATAGAGCCCGCATGCAAAACACTTGTAACGGAAGATTTGGTGAACAACATAGTTAGGGGGTTTCGATTCACAAAAGGTTAGACATTCCCACATCGATGCGCAAAGCGCTGGCGCTGGGCAGGAATCGGCCGAAATACCAATTAGTATGTTCGAGTATTTGATTATGAAAAACGAAATTCCACCACCTTTTCCCACTGTGCGCAAGGCTTTGTGTACGCAGTTTGAACCGGATAATAAAAGTGCCGATTCGGTAGTGTTTCTTACTACTCTGCTTTAGGCGCGTTTACTATGGTAATCAGTGCGGCGCCGCGGGAGAAAAAAAAAGAAAACTTAACACACGAACCTATGCAAGTCAAGCCAGGTGGCCACCGCACCGGTCGGTACGGTGATCGGAAGGGGCGGAAAACCGGCATCCACGTGAACAACAAAAAAAAACAACTAGCCGCAGGCGCGGACTGTTTTATTGGGTGGAAGATGGCGTTTGCATTGCCCTAACATTTGGACTATATGGTGGGTAAGGTGTTGTATTAGACGTTTTTCCTGCCTTTCCGCCGCCGCCGATGCATCTGCACTGGACGTACTGCGTAACCAACGGGATTAGCGCTAAATAGTACCGATTTGAATGAGAAATTAAGCAAAGCAATATGCGGAAAATGCACGAGATGCTGTTCACTTTCTCCTTCTTTTCCTTTGTTGATGAGATTGATGGTTCACGGTGGGTTCCATTGTGTTTTACCGCTCACTTGACTTGATTTATGTTCAACTTATTTTGTTACCAATGTCTCTGTACTCCAGTATCGGGCACAAAATCTTTCCAAGTTTCACATCCAGCGGAGAACTCCCAGGACTGTTTTGTCTAATAAAACAAGTTTAATCTGAATTTTTAGGTTTCAGATCTTTCCTTTTAATTACGGTTAACGCAATTAAATAAAAACTTAAATGAGTTGAACGGCAATTTTTATAATTAAGTGTGACATGAAATTTAACTTTGAATAAGCCACAATTTCAGAGGCTTCCCCTTGAAAAACGATGCAGTATCTACCCAGCGAATGCGATCGCTTTAGTCTCAACTCACGCCAGTAAACATCAGCATTTGCGTGAATTCATTCATTGTCTCTATTTCTAAAACTCACCGAGAGTACTCGGTGTCCGAGGAATTGGAGAGAGGTAGTCCACAACCGAGTTAACTGGAGAAACCTTGTTCAACAGGTTTTGTCTTAGGACGGCAAGCCACTTAAGCAAGTTGGAAACCTTCCAGAATTCAAAGATGTTGCTATTTCCAAGACGTAAACAACAGAAATCTAAGCACTAAGTCGGCATAAAAGTTACCATTAGCCGCCGGAAATGATTAACGAGCGTTTCGAAACAGTTTTCCAATTGGACTATTTTAGAAAAACTTTCGCAACATACCTCACTTTCACTTTGCGTACGTAAAATATGACTAAAATAGCCATAGGAACAATGTATAGTACAGAAGCAAACATTGTAATCTCATTACAATTGTATGAAGTCTACTTATGATTGACGAAGAAACAAATAAATGAATAAATAAATGAAAGGTACGCATAAAACACGCATCTCAGCTCGTTCGAAAAAGTAGCAAATGGATACTTATCCATAAAAACCACGTTTATGGTTTTCCAGTCTCTTTAAAATTATCCCTTCGGGATAAAATGTTTCTTCTTTCTGGAGTAGTGAAATGATAAAACTACCAGCATAAACCAACTAAATACCGTTTGAACGTTTGGTTTTTTGCGTGTAGACGACTTTTGCTTTTAGACCCTTAAAGCCACATGCGAAATGCTTTTTCTTGACATTTTGGCACGAATATTACAACATTCAGGTCGTGCGTTCAAAAGTTATGATCTTTCAAAAACAAGATTTCACGATATTTACGAAAAAAATATTTCGTGAATTTTGGCCATTTTTACTTCTGAAGAAAAAGGACATCTAGAATCAAAGGATTGGTCTCAAAATTAACGTTATCGCTAAATGGTTACCATTATCATCAGGTCTTTAACTGCTCGGTTTCTTTGACTAAAGTTAGGTACTTTAACGCACAAAGGGTTTAACTGTTGTGTGCTTACAACATCAACATTTGCCTTCTGTATGACGCGAAAAATGAAAATTAAACATTAAAACAAATCTTGTCAATATATTTTTTTCACCAAAGAACTTTTCTTTTAAGTTAGTTACATAAAATCGAACAAAAATCAAAGAAGTTAGAGCTAAAAATATAATGTAAAGTATAGGAATGTTAAAAACTGACCCATTTCGATGGTTATGTCTTATAGTTATATACAGTCATATGCTTTCATCGACACTTTTACATCCAAGGATTAAAGATAGCCACCACTTTGCTTACGTAGTTATTCACCGTGGACAAATCGAAAGAAAGCAGAATGGAAATATCTGTTGAACAAAAAAAAACAAATCATCCTTTACTCCTATTTAGCAATTCCGATTGAGTCGTGTTTTTGTAGCACAAAAGCAATAAGCAGTTCGTCTTATTTGCCCGAATGAGATTACCCGATTGTTTGACTATATCTAAAAACTAGTTTATGAATGAGAAATAGTCATACCGATTGGATAACAAAATTGATGCAACTTTTATTTTATCCAACGCAACGATCCATTGACGATCATAGCCCGTTAAATAGCAGGGTAGTTATGTGTGTTTGAAATCTTCCATTTGTTCCATTTCTAAACCGAAAGTTACCAACATAACTTGTAAAGCAATCAAAGAATCAGTGCCAAATCAGTGCCTTTTTTTTGTGGGGAAAAATCGAAACCAAATTGTTATTGCCAGGCCCGTCCTCATAATGGTTAAAGTGTTACACAATATCGACCATTCATATACGCCTAAGCAGAGTTCTTTGGGTTCAAATCCAGTGAATAATCGTCTTAGGTTCGAAACGAGAATCCGGGAATCTCTCAACTTCATATTTTGTCCTACCCTAGGGATTCTATACGTACCTTTCTTTCATCACTTTCTTCTATTATAACGAAACCATCGTTAATTATATTTAATTTTTATATCAATTATATAAATTTAAATATGGTTTTCTTTAAATACAAAAAAATTAAAGTTGATCATTTTTACCTTAAATAAAATAGTTTTGCAATCTTAATGTTCAGGGTAAATTTAATGGTTCTGAAAGCCGGAATTAGTAGTGTGGTTAGTGATCCTGCTGACAATATCGATTTTCAACAGTACTTTACAAAAAAAAAAGCTGTCCAATGGTATTAAATTGCAGCTCCGAAGTAGTAAACTCCCCATGTAAGAAAGATTAAAAACCAAACTTTAGTATACGATAACGTTAAAAATGTAATGTACTAAAAACAAGCATAAAACACACTCCATTGATGTACTAGTGGCTGGAAAGTTGCTGCACAGTGCACCGCACGAAAGTTGTTGCACAATGCACTGCCAAGGAAATGGGTTTTAGTGGTTGAAAGTTGAAGAGCCGAATCAGGTTTTCTTTATTTGACCCACAACGTGGAGACACAGAATTTGGTAACTAAAATGTAAAAATTAACAATTATAGGTTACTAGCTGTAAACCACGTGCGTCGCTTCTCGTATACTGGTATACTAGCTGACCCGACAAACTTCGTATTGCCACAAATTAACCTGTGTTGTACATAAATCATGAATCTCGGATGATCTTTGTCATAATCTCGAGTTTGGCCCCCCAGTGAGCGGCGCTTCCGACGGCGGGTCACCGGCAACACTCGCGACCGTCTCGTCCTGAATGATCTAGTGTTACTATAGATAGTTTTTGTGGTCTTGTATTGACTAATGTTTTATGGAAGAGTCTCGAATTTCTCGAGTTCGATTAGTTTTTGAGTTTCGCAAAAATTTCTGTTTTATTTGTATGAGAGTCCATATCCCCCTACCACAGGGGTGAGAGGTCTCTAACTATCGTAAAATAAATTCAAGACTCCAAAATCTCCCACATGCCAAATTTGGTTCCATTTGCTTGATTAGTTCTCAAGTTATAAGGAAATTTGAATTTCATTTGTATGAGAGCTCCCCTCTTAAAAGGGGAAGGGGTCGTCATTCACCATAGAAAAAATTTCTACCATCTAAAACTCCCACATGCTAAATTTGGTTCCATTTGATTGATTAGTTCTCGAGATAAGAGGAAATTTGCATTTCATTTGTATGGAAGCCCACCCTCTTAAAGGGGAGATGGGCCATAACTCGCTTTCTAAAGAAGAGAGGGGTCTCAATTCACCATAGAAAAAAATCTTGCGTCCAAAACCACTTACATGTCAAGTTTGGTTCCATTTGCTTGATTAGTTCTCGAGTTATGAGCAAATTTGTTTTTCATTTGTATAGGAGCCCCCCCCTCTTAAAGTGGGGAAATCCATAGAAAATATACCATAGAAAATATTCTTCCCTACAAAAACACCCACATGATAAATTTGGTTCCATTTGCTTGATTAGTTCTAGAGTTATGAGGAAATTTGTATTTCGTTTGTATGAGAGCCCCCCCTCTTAAAAAGGTAAGGGGTCCTAATTCATCATAGAAAAAATGGTTGCCTCCAAAAACACTTGAACATTTGCTTGATTAGTTCTCGAATTATGAGGAAATTTGTATTTCATTTGTGTAGAAGCACCCCCTCTTAAAGTTGGGAGGGGTCCTAATTCACCATAGAAAATATTTTTGCCTCCAGAAACCTCCACATGCCAAATTTGGTTCTATTTGCTTGATTAGTTTTCGAGTCATGAGGAAATTTGAATTTCATTTGTATAGGAGCCCCCCTCCTAAAGTGGGTAGGGGTCCCAATTCATCATAGAAAAAATTTTTGTCTCCAAAAACACACACGTGCCAAATTTGGTTCCATTTGCTGGATTAGTTCTCGAGTTATGAGGAAATTTGTATTTCGTTTGTATAGGAGCCCCCCCTCTTAAAGTTGGGAGGGGTCCTAATTCGCCATAGAAAATATTCTTGCCCTCGAAAACTTTCACATGCCAAATTTGGTTTCATTTGATTGATTAACTCTCGAGTTATGAGGAAATTTGTATTTCATATGTATAGGAGCCCCCCCCCTCTTAAAGTGGGGAGGGGTTCTAATTCACCATAGAAAATATTCATGCCCTAGAAAACTTTCACATGCCAAATTTGGTTCCATTTGCTTGATTAATTCTCGAGTTATGAGGAAATTTGCCTTTCATTTGTATAGGAGCCCCCCTTCCTAAAGTGGGGAGGGGTCCCAATTCATCACAGAAAAAAATTTTGTCTCCAAAAACACCCACGTGCCAAACTTTGTTCCATTTGCTTGATTAGTTCTCGAGTTATGAGGAAATTTATATGGAAGCCCCCTTTTAAAGAGGAGAGGATTTATTATTCCCCTTATAAAGAGGGGAGGGGTCTCAATTTAACATAGAATAAATTCTTGTCACCGAAAACACCCACATGCCAAATTTTGTTCTATTTGCTTGATTAGTTGTCGAGTTATGCAGAAATTTGTGTTTCATTTGTATGGGAGCCCCCCCTCTTAGTGGGGGGAGGGGTTTCTAACCATCACTAAAACCTTTCCTGGCCCCAAAAAACCTCTACATGCATATTTTCATGCCGATTGGTTCAGTAATTTTCGATTCTATAAGGAACATACGGACAGACAGACAGACAGACAGACAGAAATCCTTCTTTATAGGTATAGATATATAATAATATTTTTTTAAACGATGAAGGGACGGTAGGGGAAAGAAAAAAAATTATTTTTGGTGAAGGCGTGAAAGAGCGGAAAGGAAATTGGGATGGGGGGATATTGGTAGCTACGCTTGACAAGTAGTCATTTTGACTCCTACCTTTTGTCCAATGCTGGAAGGTGCATGAGTCGAACCAAACTATAATCTGAGATTATAACCGGATTTGAACCCACAACACCCGCCAGGGCATGTGGTTCGCTGGTACTTGTACCTTTGAACCATAGAGGCGCTGGACAAAAGGAGACTGCAAAATCCACTTATTAATGCAGCGACCTATCTGGTTTACACTATCATATGCGGCCTTAAAATCAATGAACAGATGATGCGTGGAGCCTCGCATTTCGCGGCAAGTATGTGCCGCAGGGTCAAAATTTGGTCTGTTGTAGACCGATCCTCCATGAAGCCGGTCTGATAACTTGCCACGAATCTGTTGGCTATTGGCGACACTCGATGAAAGATGACTTGAGAAAGTACTTTGTAGGTGCCATTGCACGCTCGGTAGTTCTCACAATCCAGCTTATTGCCTTATAGATAAATCAAATACTATCATTTTTCCACTTCTCCACTTCCCGTTCCGTATCCCAAATCGTGACAATCAATTGATGCAAACCACTGGTCAATTCGTCCACGGTCCGCCACCGCCCAGTTAGCTTCGAGGTACGATGTTGGTCTAACAAGCCAGTCGTCGCATGTTCGAATCTCGGCTAGGCGGTGCTGCTAGATAGAGGGAGTAGGATTGTTGTACTAGCCCCGTAACTGTCTTGTTCTCTAACAGCCTTCTGCGAAGTCTGTCGATAAAGAACGGTAATGTCTAAAGACGGTTATGTCCAAGATTTTTTTTCGATTGTAGTATCAACAAATAATCTTCATAATTTATCAGGTCAAAGTATTATTCTTAGTTTTTGTTAGTAGAACTGAAATGATCAAGCACTGAGTATTTCATTGCAATGGATTTCAGTATCAGTTGCTTTAGTGCCTCGTTTGTTGTAAAATTTTTGAAATAATACTATTTTACACAGTTGTAAATTTGAGTCAGCAATTTTAATAGGCATGTGGTAATGTGTAGGAATTCGTTGTATCATATCATATACCAAGATGAGCCCTGATCTGTACTTTACCCAGTGTTGAAAAATTCATAGCAGCAAAAAACTCAATGAGATTTCAAGCACATGAAATTTCAACCTTGATCACAAGCACGAAACTCACATATGAATTTCTCTCGCTATTACACGCGATACCTCTGTTGCTATGCAATGTGAACCAAATTCAGCTGTGAGCATTTTGATTAATTCTTCCACAGCTGGCATTTCATACAACGAACCAGAGAACTAAAGAGAATCTACCGTCAGAGAAAACATCAGCAACGAATAATGCAGCACACATTCATGAATTAAGATGGCAAACATATTGGCGGAATTTACGTTTTCCTTCGCGGGAATCGACATTTTTTTCAACTAGAAAGTAACAAGCCTAATAAGTATTAGATAAACAAGTAATTTAAATGTGCGTTTTAGTTTAACTTTGCGACTTATTTAGAGATTCAATCCCTCATGCTCACTCCCAGCTACGTATCGCACGAGAGAAGGCCTATGCTGTTCAACAAGGAATTTGTATGTATATGTGCATAGCTCCGGGTAGCAGTTGAAGCAAAGCAGAATGTGATCAAGCGGGAAGAAATGTGTGTGAGTTTTGTGCTTCTTGCTATGAAAACAGAAAAACTCACGCGTGATTTTTTCTGCATATGATCAAGCTGACATGATTCACAGTTGATTTTGATTTTTGATGAGTTTTGAGATTTTGAGTTTTTACCATCACTGACCTTACCCTAACACAAATGTTATGCCGTAATACTTGTATAAATGCAGTAGTACCCCTGGTCAACAACTATTAGATTAATATTCCTTCCTTTTCCCATGTTTTACAGCCTCTTCGTCGTGGTCGGAGTTATTATGGGTCAATTTTCAAAGTATTAAATCAGTAAAAGTTGCACATTGAGAATGCCATGCTACTCCCAAGTACCATTCAACTGGTTCTTTGTGCAATCTTACTGGTTCGGCCGATCACGTAGTACAACTTCATATTGACAGTCTACCTAACTAAGCTAAGTTGACCAAACTCGTGACTTTAGTCATGACCTTGAAATGCGGTCAGGCATATATTAATATTTGTTTGAAACGATGATTCTACAATTGATGAAGGGACGGTAAGGGAAAGTAATGAAGAAGGATTTTATTTTTTTTTCGGGAATGAAGGGGAAGGGTGGAAAGGAAGGGGGATGGGGGGTAATAGGTAGCTATGCTTAACAAGTTGTCGTTGTGACTCCTATCTTTTGTCCAATGCTGGAAGGTGCATGGGTCGAACCAAGCTGTAATCAGAGATTATAACCGGATTTGAACCCACAACACCTGCCAGGGCGTGTCGCTCACTGGTACCCGTGTACCTTTGAACCACAGAGGCGCTGGACAAAAGAAGTCTGCACAACCCCCCTTATTAACCATAGCGCGACATGGGTTGGTCTATTTTTAGACACACAATTGTGCCTCTTCCTTCACCTACTGTAGAAACCACCGACCGAGAAGTTTTAATCGAAGAACCGCGCTGAGAAACGCGGACTAACACGCTTTCGGACGAACAGCGTCACACGCAGTACCTTGCAAGTCGTAAGGGCCTGCATAGTGTCGTCGTCCTGAAAGTAAAAAGACGTTAGATTAAAACTTCTCGGTCGGTGGTTTCTACAGTAGGTGAAGGAAGAGGCACAATTGTGTGTCTAAAAATAGACCAACCCATGTCGCGCTATGGTTAATAAGGGGGGTTGTGCAGACTTCTTTTGTCCAGCGCCTCTGTGGTTCAAAGGTACACGAGTACCAGTGAGCGACACGCCCTGGCAGGTGTTGTGGGTTCAAATCCGGTTATAATCTCTGATTACAGCTTGGTTCGACCCATGCACCTTCCAGCATTGGACAAAAGATAGGAGTCACAATGACAACTTGTTAAGCATAGCTACCTATTACCCCCCCCTTCCTTTCCACCCTTCCCCTTCATTCCCGAAAAAAAAAATTAAATCCTTCTTCATTACTTTCCCTTACCGTCCCTTCATCAATTGTAGAATCATCGTTTCAAAAAAATATTAAGCTAAGTTACAAATTTTTCTATATTGGTTGCTCATGGAAAATGTCTTCAGACAAACATTAAATTAAAATTTTCTGAGGTCATCAACCATGTAACTTTTCTGTAAAAAATCCACAAGAAATAATTTTCTACAAGAAACCATTTTATCATAAATTAATTTTTTTTTAAAGTCGCTATCCATGATTGGGGAACCTCCTTCTTCTATAAAAGTTACAGACTTGATTATTTTGAAAAGAGTATGCACCTTCAAAAGCTCTAGAATAGTTCTTATAACAATTTTGGAGAAAACGCAAAATTTAAAATTTTATGTTGATACAAACTGCTTTTTAGTGTGATGCATCCTAAGTTGAACATTTTAAAGATTTGTATCACAAAATGGTTTAAACAAAAAGTATTTCTCTCTTCAACAACAGCACTACGCAAAACTTGTTATTAGTCACATAACAGCATTCTAAAGCTGATCAGAATCAGACTTCCGCAGAGATGTTTATGGCACAATACACGTTACTCATTTCGATGAATTAACATTTTTCAAATCTGTTATTTTACTTTTGCATGTAATTTAACATATATTTGTGGCTGTTGGTTTATATCAACACATCCATTCAGCCTCATGTTTGTGTTTGTCGTCATTCTTCATCATCATCATTCAAACAGCTCTAATGCTGAAGTAATGCCAATATAGGGCCGATAGATTTTTGACGTAACTGATAGTGCAAATCAGCACTAATATTTCTTATATATGGCTAATCAGCATAAGAGTGCTAAAATGGTACCAGAATAAAGCCAATAAGTTTTTGACGTAACTCATAGTGCAAATTAGCATTAAAATTGCTGATGTATGACTAATCAGTTTCAGAATACTGTTATGACTAATACAAAGTTTTACGTAGTGCTCAATGGTTACCTGGGTTGACATTTGTTTTTATCATCAAACCGACTAAAACCGACGATTATCGAAATTCATAGAAACTATAATTTACAAACCGGTCAAGTTTTTCGCGTTTCGTCTACGAAAACCGCAACATATACAAACTATTGCCTGTAATTCAAGACAAAGTCTTCTCATAATGTTATAACTTATAACGCGGAACTCGAATTGCTACTTATTCTAAAGTTCATCCATTCTTTCGAAAGCTGACGTCAACAAGGGAATGACAGCACCCCTTTTTATGCACCTATTTACTACTCTACCGCATTGCTCCATCATTCTAGATTCTACGCGCAGTTTCAGTACAAAGTCGATTAGAACGGACAACGATATATTATGCATTGTAGTACTTTTCAACAATCCATTTTTCAAATGAGCTAATGAGCATATGAAATGAGCTAATTTTGTTCCGAAAATCATTAAAAAAAACTCATAATAAAATCCAATAAAATGCAACTATAACCGTGCTCTAATCAGACCGACTTGCAGTTGCCGCTGGACTAGCTTTACTGGCCGCTGCTGGGATCCCGCTACTCGTAAACCGGTTACAGACACAAAGTCTAGCCTGGTTGTTAGAGTTGTCGGATCCACCGGGAATTGCCTTGTAATGGTAGTGTATATAGTGTAGATACGCGACTCCGGTAGATGACTTGACATCCGCAAGGTAAACACATTTGATATTTATTATCTCATCGTCGATGCATATAATTGACGCGATGATCTCACCAGTGAATGCGGTCTTTTCAGTACAAATGTGTTGCGACTTTCGGTCGCCTACAACTTGAACTAAGGATACAATCGTAGTATAACAAATACATAGAATTCAAACAGAAATACAAATTAAGGCCAATCCCAGCTCGCCGATTCGGGTTAGCTGGCGTTGTTCACGGTATTTGCGCTGCGCTTCCGTCAGTCGGTGTCACCTTCGGCGACTGTGATTAATAGTTATAGGATTTAAAGTTTTCCCCGTCCCTGTGGATATGCTTCAGTGACTGTAATGCCAACTTGTTGCATGTTGCATAACTGGCCCCGCCGGGACTTTACCGTGGTTTTGAATTCTTTCCCATGAGGCGAACGTCTAGCGGAACGCTAGAGCTTCAGGGAAGCGACACACACACACCCTAGTGTAAGGTGTGAACAATCGTTTTTTTACTGTTTTCTGTGTCTGATTTCGAACTCATGAAAGCAATAATGAGTTAAGTTGAGTTATTTCTGGAGGAAGACCTGTAAGTAGGTTATGGCCTTACCTTTAATTCGGCCTCTAATTGTTTAAGAAGCTTTCAATAGAGAAGGCTCTTCTTGAAAAGGCAACAATAACACGTATTTCCTAGTTATTTCTCGAGTCCAAGAAGCGATATACTAGATTTGTGAAACTGTCCAACGACTTTAGTATTTAATAATGGAAAAGGATTAGTCGCCAAAAAACTATTCTCTCATCTTTTCATTACAACTTAAATTGCCACCAGATGCATCCGGCAGCAAAACTAAAACATAGCAAAAATTTTATTCCCATCAGTGGCAATAAAGATGTTGGCAGATGAAACTGTCGCTTGTGAGAAAGTACCCAGCATCCGTCGTCGTCCGGGTGGAAGGGGTCCGAAATCGAGAAAGCATAATAATAATTGAGCAACACCCCCCAGAAAGAAATCTAATAACTCTAGACCTTCACACCGGGAAAACCGTCAACCTCTGGCGCACGATTTCGTTTCAGCACCGGATTCGAAGGAAGGTGAGAAAGTTCATTCCGCCCATATATATTTTGTTTTCGTTTCTCATCCATAGGAATTACGATGCGAAGCCCTATCCGTGCAACAGCAGCTGAACTCGCTGCAAAGTGAATGGCATAGGATCGCATGTTGCATTTCCTACGGATGGGCACATTTTATTAGTGAGAAAAATCTGCGAAAAAATGATTCAGCATAAAATGGAACGGCAAATAAAAACAAAGCAAAACGAACCAAAAGCTTCGCAAGAAAGACCAGAAACAAACAAACGTTCCTGCAACACAAGAAGGTCGGTGACAGCTATTAGTTTTATCGGCGGCTAAAATCTTCGCTTCAAGACCAATTCAATTCCCTCTAAAGTACATACTCTCAAGTACCGGGCGTAAGTGATCCGACCATCTGCTTACTTGACAGTTAGTTAGCCTTAAGATATACTCGTTTTCACCTCTGTGTCTAAGTATTCTGACACCGGCGCTCAACCAAGCAAGCAGAAACCGTGCGTCTCACGGTAAGTTTTCTCCGGCAGTTCTTCTCTTTCTAATTAGCCATATTTTAATGGCATCTTTGACCTCGAGGGCCAATTTAACCGGTCTTCGTTCGGCGTAGTGCCAAAGTACTGCCGAGGCTTTTTTCATTATCCCTACCGAATTTGAATAACCGGCTGCTGCTTGGTTTGACGCGCTGATGGTAATCAGAGAGTGTGTTTTTTTTTCTTTCTTATTTTCACAGAAGCTGACTGACCTCTTCAGCGAAGAACATGAGATTTTCTTGGCGACAGCAACAGCAACGTATGTTTCTTCGTGGAACAGTTATTTCCAATCTCACGTCTCAGTTAGCCTCGTAAAGTTATTATATTACCACACATTGCATTGCATTAGAGCACCTTGCTCATTAATGGAAAAAAGCAAGATAAATAATACCCACTGGCGTGAAACGGCCAAAGCTCTGCAGGTTATTTTCTTTCGCCGACCTTCTATCTGTGCATAAATCTTTGCATTTATTATGAAAAGCATTAATAAAACATGAGCTTCCGTATGGATTCGAATTAGTTGCTGCTTATAAGAAAGTTATACTGACACTAATATTGCAGAATTCTGTTTGTTTGCTGCACAGTTTGTAATTAAAGTTACGTTTTAACACCGGAAAGCAGCAACGTTGCTTTACTTTCCGTCCGTGAAGTGCTGAACTTTTTAGTAAAACCACTCTACAAAAAAACCCTTTCGGTCTGTACTTTATGTGTGAGTATTCGAAGTTTACGTTCAAGGTTTACTGTAATTAGTGGAATATATTGCCGTTAAAATTACATTTCGCTGCTTAATCGATGAAAGTAAAACACTGACTTCACTTCCTACTTTCGACGTTTCGAAAGCTATTAAGGGCTGATTGAGAGCAAACCAAATGCAAATGCCAATAACGATTTGTTAACGCTTTTTTAAATTGTTTCCTAGACTTTCGTTTTCTAGTTTAGTTTAGTTAATTTTTTCGACGAAAACGTTTAAGGGAAAATGAGCAGCCATTAATTCTGTGCGTTAATTTCAAAAGCAAGCAATTTTTTATGTTCCCTATATTCAGATTGGTAAGAGGAACACAGTGAATATATATCCATAAACGAAACTTTTATTTTGTACTCAAAAACTGCCTCTAAAATTAGAAAAGTGAATGACGATCTATTTCCCCTTAAGCTAATGTGGAAAGAAACGTCGAATGAGACCCATTCACCCTGCCGTCGTTTTTCAACTTAAAATTTCTAAGACGATTTTCATAATATCAGTAAAACAATAATTTGCACTAATGGTAAAGACAAGTTGTTCACCATAAAGTACTCACTTCACGTAGGTCGGCACCAGAGAGTTTCATATTACCTGAAAAGAAAAATAATACAAAGATTTGTTAAAAAATCAGATAATATATTAGATACAGTATTTGTTATAGTATTAGATATAGTATTTATTGTTTGAGGTTCTCTTGAAAATGTCTATTTTTTGCTTGAAGTTAACGTTTCGAAAAAGTGCTCTTTCATGTTCCAGAAGCATTACGCCATTTTATTTTATTTTCGGATTTTTTATATTAAAATTTGAGCGACTAGAAAGAGGATTCCTGCAATTACCGCAGCCAGGCCCGGCGCTAGCCAGTTTGTCGCTCCACGCAAATTCTCAAAATGGCGCCCTCAGAACAAACGAAAAACGACCAGCGTTGCTGTGTGCAGCCATTTTACTACCTACACACTCACAAACGCACAGTCTCGTAGCGTCTTTCTACGTAACCACTCACAAGGCAAACAACTCGTGAGCACCCCGTGAGGCACGTGAGGCACTGGGATACAGATTTTGCATTACTTTTTGTTTTCTTCGCCATCTTACGGTCTCGATTCTACATGCGGGTGAGAGTGCGAGTTCTCGCGAGTGATCGGTATCAGTTGCTCAGGCTGCAATGACACACTCACAAAAGTCGTTGCAGTGCATGAATAAACAAGAGCGGGAGTCTGAAAAGAATGCTTATGCCGGCGTGTTCATTAGAACGAGTACGCGTGTGTAAGAAAATTAGCCCACACAAGTGCGGGTTTCGCAATACTGGTCACAGTCAATCCCCATTTCTTTTGAATAATTGGCGGTTTCTTGAAACCCATTGTTAGAATGATAGCGAAAAAGATTGGTTCATATTTCCTGTTACTTCAGAAACTTTGTCCTCATATCTTGCTACTTCGAAGATGAATCTGCTAATTGCGGATTCTGAAAAGATTCGAAAATATTCCGAAAAATTTCAAAATAATTTAATATCATCAATGCCACTTTTTCACCACGTTTATCTGAGTGTTTTGATTGTTGTGTTTTGTTACGGATAGATTTTCATCAGGAGGAGGTGTAGCGCAAACGGAAAGCGAAGAATGACGTAGGCGTATGAACCATGTACTGCAGGCACTACTTAGAATGATTCTGAAAGTACATTTGTCGAAAATTGGAAGAGTACAAGGGTCGGTCAGGTCGCTAGAATACCGCATGACCGTGCAGTGAATCTGTCCTCTTCTAGACCTTCATCGGCCTTAAGGGCCTCATACACGTACCCATATGTTGGGTTGGAAACAAATAAAATGTTGGCGGGTCATTCAGGTCGAGCGACAAGCCCAACATCTTCATCTGCTAGCTTGGTTTGAGGCCCTCATACACAGGCGAGAGTGTTGACTGCATGAACATGACTTCACCAACTTTTTCGGTCAACATCAAGAGAGACCCAACTTACTAGATGGCTCGATCAGGTTAAAGCCGATTTGCTTGTGTCGAGATGCTCAACGAATTGGCGGCAAATAACACAGGACCCAATACAGCGGAGAGTAACTCTAGATACACAACTTGCCATCCCGGCCTTATGCTGCTAAAGGTGAAGGAAGAAAGATTTATATTAACCATTTATTTATTTAATGCTATAGTTTTCATTCCTCGAAGTGGCGCTCCAAGCAGCTGCTTAAGAGAAGCGCCGGCCGTGACCGCAGCATTACGCTGATAAATGTCACTTATAAGGTGCTCTTCCGTGCTATTACGGATGAAATTATCACTCACCAACAAACACTCCAGAAATTTCGAGAGCACAACGTGTCCACGCATCACATTTTCGTGGATTTCAGGACAGCATACGATACAGTGGACCGCGAACAACTATGACAAATAATGCACGAGAACGTTTTTCCGGATAAACTGACGCGGTTAATCGCTATTAACGGTGTGATCTAGTGAGGAGCAATCAAAACGAGGGGAACGTAGCCAACTCCTAGCCTTCGTAGACGACCTTGCCATAATTACTAGAAATCTTGGGATGGCGGTGGCAATCTACATCAGATCAAAAACGGAGGCTAGGAGGCTTGGATTACAAATCAATGCGTCGGAAACCAAATAAATGGTAAGAAGAGGCTCCAGAGAAAACAATGTTTGACTCCCACGGATAGTGACTATTGACGGCGATGAACTGCAAGTGGTTCGTTGATGATTTCGAATATTTTTGGGATTTCTGGTCACCGCCGACAATAATACGAGTAAGGAGATTCAACGACTCACTCAAGCTGGAAGTCGTGTCTACTTTTCGCTCTGCAAGCCACTTCGATTAAGAAGCATATACTGACGCACAAAGTTGATGATGTACAAAACGCTAATTAGGCCGGTACTCCTCTACGGACTTGAGACTGTAACTTTGCTTACAGAACACATACGTACACTTTCCGCATTTGAATGAATGATTTTGCGAACTATTTTTGGCGGAGTATAAATAGAAATCGGAGAATTGCAGAAGTGTATGAGATTACAATCGTCCCCTGGGGAAAATTGGGAGACTACGATGGTCCGGCTATGTCGCAAGGATACCTGACAATTCTGCAGTGAAATCGAGAATCCCACCAACACCAGAAATAGAGGGTTCCAACGTGCTAGATGGCTCGAACAAGGTGAAGCCCTTGCGTGTGTCAACACTGTCAAGACGCACAACGAATTGGCATCGATTAGCGCAGGACCGAGTACAGTGGAGAGAAATTCTTGTTACCTCTTCGTACATCTGGTAATGTTCGATGGGTTGGACACATCGTAAGGATTCCGAACGATAGTATCAACAACTCCAAAGGGACCAGGAACAAAGGGCTTAATGCGTACGGGATGCCTCGACCAGATCGAAGGCAATTTGAGAAGTCTTCTCAACACCTTAGACATATACCTAGTGATGGTTAAGATGCACCCATAACTCTCCGTTGTGAACAACATTCGGTACCGACGCCAGCCTCGGTTAAATCTCGCGCGGCTAAAACAGTCTGACGACGCCGGAAACTACGCGCATTCACTCGCAGTTGTGCTGCCGGAAGAGGGTGAGCTGGACGAAGCCCCTCTCGAGGACTACTATCAAAATAGCCATCAGCAGTGTAGCGGAGAGCTCAATCGGGCATGTGGCACGGAATCAGCGAAACGATTGGTTGTAAGAGGGTGATGGGTGAGGAGAATGCTGCGCGGACGGCCAAGTGACGCAGTACCACAAGTCAGAACGTGGAAAGACACAAACAGAAGAAGATGCAGAGAAACCAAATCTTTCGGGAGAAAAAGCACTACCTGGAAGAGCAGGAATATGCAGAATTGGAGCGGCTGCATCGTTCTTAGGAAACGCGAAAGTTCTACCATAAACTGAACGGATCCCGCAAAGGCTTTGTGCCGCGAGCCGAAATGTGTCGAGATAAGAATGGCAGTATTCTGACGGACGATTGTGAGGTGACCGATAGGTGGAAGCAGCACTTCGACGAACACCTGAATGGCGTCCAGGCGGAGAACCATGGCGGCGGGGAAAGCGATTTCGATGGTGCAACGAACGGGGAAGAGGTGCCAGTCCCAACGATAAGCGACGTTAAGGAGGCCATCATGCAGCTAAAGAACAACAAGTCAGCTGGTAAGGAGGGCATCGGAGGGGAGCTTATTAAAATGGGACCAGAAAAGCTGGCCATTTGTAAGCACCGGCTAATTGTTGATTTGGGATACAGAACCGGAGGAGTCTACCGAAGGACTACCGGAGAAGTGGAAAGATGGTGTTATCTGCCCGAGCTATAAAAAGAGCGACAAGTTGAACTGTGTGAACTATCGATCGATCACCATTCTTAATGTCACCCATAAAGTGCTGTCCCAAATCATTTTCCGCCGACTATCAAATAAACAATTGCGAACAGGTTTGTGGGAACTTATTAACCGTTATGTGTGCGACAAAAAAAAACACCTTTAGCAGGGCGACAAGGGTACCCGGGTACCCAAAATTGATATTGTCATAACATCAACAATTTTAAACCGATTTTGATGAAATAAGTGTCATTTAATTCGTTAATTTATCTAGTTTTGAATTGTTTGGCCATTTGGCCATTAAAAGATATACGGGGCTCAAAATTCCGGAATTCCGACAGAGTGTCCGCTGTGAGGTAGAGAACTGATTGTATTGCAGGAAAATCAGTCATGCGGATATAAAAACTCTAAAAATTCATACAATGAACTATTTCATATAACGAGATGAATCAGGTTGGCCATTCCGGAGTAGGTTCCTGTGGGGTCATGGGTGGCCAGTCTGGGATTGGAGGTAAAACCTAGCAATATGGGTATCAAAGTTCTTGGAATTAGTTCGGTAGGTGATATTTTTTACATTTCGATGTATTTTGATTGGTTACTTCGAAAATGGTTTCTACAGGATGATACCGCAGGATTCAAGATAATGTTTAGCATTATCAGAACAGTTCAAAACGTAGAACCATCCGTTATACATTTGGAACCAGTTCCAAAATTATTAATCAGTACTAAACTTGCCATATCAGTTCAAAACATCTAAAAGATCCGCTAAACCAATCCTAATATTGGATTAGGCACCCAACTGGCCATCTGTAACCCTACAGGAACCCAATTCTGGAATGGCCAATGTGATTTAAAGTCACCAATTTCTATAATAAGATGAAAAAAGGGTCCACAATGTCAAGTTCAAAGCTAATAGCTTTACTGATAGCTGATATTCTTTCAAAACAAGCGCCTTCCCACGTTTTGCCGGACATTGCTCCGGAATTACCGATTCCCGGGAACTACATGTCATTTTATGGCCAAATGCTTTTTCTAATCAAAACTAGATAAATAAACGTATCAAATGCCGCTGGTTTCATCCAAATCGGGTCAAATTAGCCAAAGTTATGAACATAGCAAATCATGGGTACCCGGGTACCCTTGTCGCCCTCTTACGTAATAAAAAAATTCAAGTGCCTCTCATTCCTAATCCCCTTTATGGATATGCACCAAAAAACCCTCAATTACTTAAGATCAACGAGTTTTTCAATGACGTATGTTTTAAATTGAATGAGTTATAACAATTTTAAAACTGAAAAGGTGCCCGGGTACCCTGTTGCACACATAACGGTTAAGCCAGTAACGTCGAAAGTCGGTCAGATCAAATATTTACACTGGGTAGATCCTCCAAATGGGCCGTGAATACAGAGTTCCCACGCACCAACTTCAAAGCCGCATACGATACGATCGACCGGAAAGAGCTATGAAAAATCATGGCCGAGAACAGTTTCCCCAGGAAGCTCATCAAACTGATTCAATCTGCAATGGATGGTACATAGTGCTATGTTTGGATTTCAGGTGGATTGTCAAGTTCATTCGAATCACACAGAGGGCTTCGTCAAGGTAATGGTCTCTAAAGGCTGCTGTTCAACATAGCGCTACAAGGAGTTATAAACCGAGCGGATATCAACACGCGGGGTATGATCTTGAACGATGGCTGAACAGTACACCAGACTAAAACGCCAAGTAGAAAAGATTTGGTTAAAGATAAATACGTCTAACAAAAAGTACATGCTGGTCAGCGGAACCGAGGCAGACCGACGCCGCTTGGGAAGTAGTATATTGATCAACGGCGATGAGTTTGAGGTAGTCGACGAATTTGTCTACCATGGCTTACTAGTAACGGCGGACAATGACACCAGCCGACACCAGATTCGGAGGCGTAGTATCAGCCGAAGTCGTGCCTACTATGGACTTCACAAGCCACTGCGGTCGAGCAGATTAAGTTCCCGTACAAAGTGCACCCTGTTCAAGGCGCTTATTAGACCGGTAGTTCTCTACGAGCATGAAACATGGACAATGCTTGAGAAGGACCCGCGAGTGCTCGGAGTTTTTGAACGATACGATAGGCAAGGCAAGTTGCAAGAATCCCGGACAACTGTCCTGCAACCCCTGATGTCGTTTGCCTCAAATCCGGTAGGAACAAGACGACTAGGACTTTCTTACTGACTTATTCAGCTGAGAGCCGGGGTGGCTCTTGCCGTATCAAGAATTACTCTCCATTGTACTCGGTCCTGGGCTACTCATCGCCAATTCGTTGCGCGTCTCGACACACGCAAGTCGGCTTCGACCTGGTAGAGCCTTCGTACATGTTGAGCCCCTCTATTCCTGGTACCGGTGGGGTTCTTGAAGAGAACAGATTTCACTACACAGTCGTCCGGCATCCTTGCGACGTGGCTGGCCCACCGTAGTCTCCCAACTTTCGCCAGGTGTACGACGGGAATCTCTCCAAGCAGTACCTGTAGCTCGTGATTCATACGTCTCCACCACTCTCCGCCTTCCGTTTGCACTCCGCCAAAAATAGCCCGCAACACCTTTCGTTCAAAAACGGCAAGTGCCGTACTCGTGCATTATTTGCCATAGCTGTTCGCGTTGAACGGTATCGTATGCTGCTCTGAAATCCACGAAAATATGATGCGTGGGCACGTTGTACTCTCGACATTTCTGAAGGATTTGTCGGAGAGTAAAAATTTGATGCATAGTATCACGGGCCCCCACAAAGCCCGCCTGATACTGCCCTACGAAATCTCTTGCTATTGGGGATAGACGAAGCAACAAAATCTGGGAGAGCACCTTGTAGGCGGCGTTGACCAGCGTAATGCAACGGTAGTTACAGCAGTCTAGCCGGTTGCCCTTTTTGTAGATGGGACAGTTTACGCCTTCCATCCATTCCTCCGGTAGTTTCTCTTCTTCCCAAATCCTTTAAATCAGCCAGTAAAGTGCCGTTGCTAGCGGTTCTTGGCCATTTTTATAGAGTTCAGCCGGGAGTCGGTCCTTTCCGGCGGCTCTATTATTCTTCAGCAGACCGATTTCTCGTCGGATCTCTTCGAGATCGGGAGCCGGTACGCTATTGTCGTTTGTAGGTACTCCGTGGTGAACTTCCATTGCGTCTCCTGCTACTATATCGCCGTTGAGGTGCTCATCGAAGAACTGCTTCCACCTATCGACCACCTCGCGCTCGTTTGTGATTAGATCCCCTCCCTCGTCCCTACATACGTCAGGTTTTGGAGTGTGGGCCTTGCGAGTTTGGTTCACTTTCTCGTAAAACTTGTGGGTGTCATTAGCCCGGAATAGTTGTTCTAGCTCCTCACGATCTCTGTCCTCCTTCTGACGCTTTTTCCTCCTCAGGATCGTGGTCAACTCATTCCTCGCTCGTCGATACTTGGCCAAATTCTCTCTCGTGGATATGCTCAGATAGTTTTCCCTAGCTCTTTTTTCCTCTCTATCGCTTCTTGGCATTCCCCGTCAAACCAATCGTTTCGTGCACTCGAGGTTTCCACACCTAGCACCGCGATTGCGGCCTCGTTGACGGCCGAGCGTATCCTACACCATCCGTTTTCGAGGGTCGAAGCATCTAGCTCCACAGAGGAAGGCAGAGCTTCATCCAGTACGCGCGAGTAGTTTTCGGCAGTTCGCGGGTTGTCTAGTTGCCGAATATTTAGCCGAGGAGGGCGACTTTGTCGCGAGGTATAAACCGTCGATAGTTTTGAGCGCACATGTACTGCTACTCGGTAGTGGTCCGAGTCAATATCTGCACTCCGTAGGGAGCGTACGTTGGTGATGTTCGAGAAAACCGGTCCGCGATGAGAATATGGTCGGTTTGGTTCGAAGTTCGTTGGTCAGGTGATCTCCAGGTTGTGGGAAAAGAAAGTGCTTCTGATCACAAAGTCTCGGGAAGCTGCAAAGTTGATGCATCGCTGCCCGTTGTCGTTTGTGTCGATGTGCAGGCTATGGGGCCCGATCACCGGTCTATGCATTGTTTCCCTGCCGACCAGGGCGTTCATTTTCCCGATGACTTCTTTTTTGTCAACTCCCCTGCGCTGATTCTTTTATGTCAAAAACATGTGTTTGACAAACGACGTTTGATGACCTTCGTACTAGATTCTTAATTACCACCAATGAAGCCTCTTACCAGGACAATTAAATCGGATTGGATTTAGCAAATAACTCATATACAGCTCTAAGCAACCAGAGCAACCATTTTAACAAAAAAAATGGTTTCGGCATATTATTTCTGCTGAATACACGGTTCTAGGTCAATTATTCCATCAACCGAACTGCATGATTAGGTAAGGGTGCACCATTCGCCGTTGAGCTAAAACTAAAAGCTCTCGGGAACAAGCCACCGTTATTTTTGCACTTCTCCCAAGTAGCGAGAATTAGATATATTTTTTTAGTAGTTCACATTGGTAGCTTCTGCAATACATCATTGTGACATTTAAATAAACTTAAGGTGAAATAGTGTGGCGTTACAAACCATCATACGAGGGCAGCAATTGCACTAGAAAGGAAAATTATAAAAGTATATTCGCTTCGTCAATATTTCAAGCGGAAGGTCAAAACTAAAACGTTAAAGGAAGCAAGCATTTAAACATCCAAATCAGCAAAATTCTATCTTTCTGGACGTGATGTTTTTTCTCACCACTTTCATACCAGAGTAGATATAGATAAGTAAAAGAATAGGTTTAGGGTGGTTTATGGATTTTGGACAGGCGTTACGCGTTTTCTATAGAGTAGGGCGGGGCATAAGTGCAATGTTTGAAGTTGTCATCAATTTTCGTGAGATATAAAGAAGGACAACAACATAATATATTTTATAATGATGCAGTAAATCAATGTCTTCACATTCAACTATAAATCATCTGCGGTAATAGTGTTTTGCAAAATAAATTCTTCTTTCTTCTGATCAAGTGCAGATTCGCACTTTTACCCCACCAGCGGGGCAAAAGTTCGAATACCGCGGGGCAAAAGTTCGAAGCTAGAATCCATGAAATTAGCCCAGCAGTAGCTAACAAAACCATATTATCTTCAATCTGCGTTATGTTTTGGTAAGGAATATTCTCAATTTGCACCTTTTCTATTTTGCGCTGGTGTATTGCAGCCTTCGTTAGATCGAAACTTTTCCAAACCTTTGTTTTTTGTTTCATCAGCGGAAACACATTGTTTTTCTTCGGCCAACATCTGTAGAGCACACAGTTTTCTGCAGATCTTTCATTTCTAGTATCTCTAATATAGTGCCTAAAGCTGTATATAATTAGCTATACATTTTTGCCTCGTCCATGAATCGCACTTTTGCCCCGTCCGTGAATCGAACTTTTACCCCGCTAGGCGCTTGACGGGGTTAGATAAAATTACGGAAAAGCGAAATATATTTTGTAAATTATTTTCGCCGTATTTTCAAAACAGGTATCTGAGTGATGTAAAACGCTGCTAACAAATTTTCAACAAGTAATATCCTCCTGTTAATATCGTATTTGCCGTATAACGAAAAATTACATCAAAACCGCCCTAAAATAACATTTGCACATAACTCAGCAACTATGCTTCGTAAGCAACCAAAGTTTACATTAGATTCAAGCTGTCAAAGTAGTCATCCATCCATGCCAATGTAGAAAATTTACTCGTAATCTGCACCGATAAATCATTGAATCGCACTTTTACCCGCATCGCACTTTTACCCCTCCTTACTCTACATAAAACGCCCTATGGTCGATTCTAGATTTTGCAGCAAACCTTTCAATGCCACATTTTTGTCAGCAGATGTAATATTTTCTGGTGACAGTGGTGGGACGCGCCTAATATGTCAAATTTTAACGACACACTAAACACGACTGACAAAGCACTACGACGATTGAAGATCACGGTAATAATGAATAACTATTTGTACTGGTGAATGAAGATGCTTTATATTGTGAGAAAAAGACGCTTGAAAACACAGAAAAAAAATACAATAAACAGCCTGAATTGTTGTTGGCTTTGACACACTGAGCATCAATTGTCGGCCCGTCGTGAAGACAACAGAATCAAACATAAAACTTTCCTAGTCACACGTTACGGTTAAATACGGTTTTGTTACGACTATTATCCTTCTGCTTTTTGAATGTTAGATCAAGGATTGACTATGAATATTACATTAGTCATAAGTAGACAATGACAATGAAATCAGATTTTTTATGATTACTCTACTTGCGAAAACTTCTTTAGATTTTTTGTTTAACTTTTTGATCAATGTTGTACTTATGACCTTCTCTGGTTTTATTTACGTGAAATCTTCTGCCCGTTACTAAACAAATAAAGCAAGATCAGAGACCAGAGTTTCCTAGGTTTACTCCATTGTGCGACTGAGCAATTTACATTTCGTATGAATATAACATGAATGGCAGCATTTTGTGCAGTTCCATTCTGCTAGCATAGCTTACTTCCAATTACAAGAAAAGCGTGTAAAATGAATGCGAGGGTCATTGGTACCGCACCTGAACTATCGTGAGAGCGAAATAGCAAACCGGATCTAGAATTGAATTATCACCATTTAGTCGCTCGGTGAGGCTGTGAGACCGGGTCGTTTGCTAGACGACGGCGGCAATGTCAATGATTACAATCGAAACTATCTCAACAAAATGCAGTTATTCTTCTATGCACCTACCAGCAGCGCGCTTGTTGCCATTAGCAACCATAATGAGGCTTTGATGGGGTCGAATGAGTGCGTAAATCTGCCATTCCGAAGGCGAAGTAGGTGCCAGCTAAATAGCAAACCGTTAATTCAGTAACTGTATCGCAGTGCCAAGGTTACGTCAAACGGTGATTAACTTGAAACTCCAATGACCGTGGCAGAACGACACTGGATTATCTTTGGAAAACAGATCTGTGAAGAGTAATTAATTGAAACATAACTGAACTTGAAGAATAGATTAGAGCATGGTAAACGTGTGTTTCAAACAAATCTTGGAGTGTTCAAATTTTGGCTGACCATCTCCTAGCGTGCCCCTCGAGCCACAGTACTGATACCCGATACACATTTCGGTTGAAGTGTCATTCAACTCGATCCCCGCAGTCACTCTCAGCATCTTTCACACTCAATCAACGTCCGTCGCGATCAGTGACAGGTGAAGGGGGTCTCTCTGTGTCCGCGGTAGATCGCCGCCGTTCGAAACAATCACCGCGATTGAACGCAATTTGTCATTGACGCCTCCACTCTGGATTGCAAGAGCACAAAAGCATCAAACGCTGCGTCGATCGTCCGCACCGGATTGCGAATACCTACTACAAGCAATGCTGTTCGAATCGAAGGTGATTCATTTACAATTAGCACCGGTTTCTGCTTCCAATTAGTCGCATTCGGAATGCTTTCACGATCATCCGCCAATTAATCCGGTGTCTAATTGTGCAAGCGCAGCTGGGAGTAATTTGATGGCAATTACTGGGCGCTTCTATGTCGGAACCACCACTGGAAATGCGCTGCATTGTGATTTCAAACATGCAATTCGTTGGACTGTTACTTTAGGATTAGCTTCATTGGCTTCAGATCCTTACTTTCCTCTAAAAGTCTAAATTACAGCTTCTACAGCATTGATATCCTTGTGATAAAATGAAAATGACTCAAATTTCACTAGAGTATTAAAATAAGCATTTTTAAATAACATGATCGAGTACTTTATTTAGTTTATAAATGTTTTGATCTGCTAAATACAGCATGCAATAATTGAAACACTATTCCGTAAAAATAAAATATAGCAAAACCGATTTTTACATTTTTACCGCCCCCTTTCATGCTGGTAATCCATAAATTAAGCGCCACATTGCCACACCACACCATAAGTCAGCCAGTCAGTCACACAGTCGTTGGCAAAACCCAGACTCCGCAGTAAATTAAATATCTGCCGGTCCTCCTTCCATCAACAATTGAACCGTTAAATTTTGCACGTTCCATGTTTGCCCCATATGTTGCCTTGCCTATTCAACCTTTTTCCAATAATACACCCATTAACCAAGTCGTCCTACTACGTTCAGTGGCCGGCGGGCGGGCGGGCAAACTAGACGTTCCAGTTTGACCGTAAGTATGTATCTGCCAGACCAGAACCTGCAGCGAGCGAGAAACGAAAGAAAAAGCAATCCACTCCTTGCAATTTTCCCGGCCGCTAGTCCGCACTTGTTTCAGATATCTATCAACCATAAATATAGTGCGATAATTCGAAACTGTCGAAATAAATAGTGAGGTTGTACCGTATGGGTGGTGGTGGTGCAACTTGTGCTGCAGATCGGATCGATCGACTTGTTGCACATGTTGAGTGTGAAATATATGCTGGCGCAAGTTGGGGTGAGGGTGTTGCGTTCGCGGGGTGTTGGCACCAATTCAAACCAAACCCAGCCAAACCAAACCTAGAAGTGTTCCCCCCTTTGGCACTGGCTGACTGCCCTCGAGAGAAACGGATTCCAGAAAGTTTCTTGTAGTATGTTGTAGGTATGCCATGTTTTAAACCTGTTTTTTGAATAGCCGCTCCTGAAAAACTTGTTTCCGAACCTGAGGACGGCTTACCCGCGGAGACCGGCCGTTTTGGTTTCGACCCAGCCAGGTCACTCTCCTCAGAGGAAGTTCCGTGTGTGTGCTTGCAGCACTGTGGAATTGCTGGGATACGGTAAGCGCTCATTTTAGTCCATGACGAATGCGCCATTAAGGGGGCATGGAGCGCTCCCAGCTAGTACATGATGGCAAAGTACCGGTTTCCAACAACAACAACAACACCACAGAGTCAAATGGCTCAAGTCATTCCACAGTGTATGCGTGCGAAACCAATAAGCACACCGTCTGCGTGACATGTGGTCCATACGTATTCGGATGTGGCCAGCATCCAGAAAGGGAATGAAGATGAAACGGGTTGCGTGGTTAGTGACGACGCCCCGCAGATTTCCCGCGCTTTGATGGTCCGTCCGCATCCACCCCAAACGGTATGTGCCAGCAGCGGCGGAAGAAATAAGGTCGCTAAAACTGGCGTGGATGGAATTTTTCACAATTGGAAGAAAGTAGAAAAACTTAAACGAACGAATAAGCGAGCGAGTGAAGTAGGAACGTTTTCACATAACCGGTGTTTGAGTTGCCGCAGTTTTTCTTTCCTTTTTCTGTTTTTGCCTTACCGCGAGAAATTCAGCATATCAAGCAATAGAATGATCAGCATCTCAAGAGGCAGCTGTGTAATTGAAGGTCGTTATCGTCTCGTTTTGATTGGAAGAATTGATAATACTTTAATTGCTGGGAATCGGAAACATTATAGCGAAAAATCGATAGAAGCAACACAAATAATGTTGCTAGTATATTGGTATGTAAGCTAAAATAAATCATCCCATTTAATTAATGTAACTAAAAGCAATAATATCGTAAATAAGCATTCAAATCTTATGACAAGGTAGGGAGTCATTCCAAAAATATTTAAAAATGCGAACGTCACCCTTCATCAAAAAGCGGTTTGGCTTTAACCGCGCACAACTCAGCGATTTTTTGATCGATTTTCAGCACTTTTGTACCAATCGATGTTTTACGCATCGACGTGGTATTTCACTAACACAGCCATCAGTTTGATCGTTGTCAGTGCTGCTATAGTCAGCTGTGCACAACTTTAGTGCACTTTGTGATGACCTGAATTTTCAATAATTCAAGAATCTTATTGTTTGCTTTGAACTATTCGATTAATTGAATTCCGGAGTGATTCGCGATTGGGGCTCAACTGGCAAATTGTAAACAAATCGTTTTATTACACCATCAGCCTTAAAAAGACTGATAATATCCTTGGCAAGAATCCTTTCTTCTGTTTTAATCGTTAGAATTATTTAAAACAAGTTTTTAGTGATGGGCGATAGAAGTGTTTAATCAAAACAAAAGACAATTTGCAGTTTAGCCCCTCGCATTGTTATGAAGTGACAGGCTTATTTGCAAATCGTTTTGTAAACAGGCGATAGTAAAGAGCGAAGCTGCGTTGTTTTCAAAACACAGGCGCATTGTAAACAGGCGAAACTTAATAAAAAAAATCAAAACAAGGCCAAACAGGGCTGGGCGAATCTCATTGTCAAAATGCTTTGAGGCTCATTCTAAGGGGTTCAACTATAAAACTTAGATTTTGAGCTTAAATGCACAAATTTTATGCAGTATTTTTGTGAAATTATAAGATTGATTTATTCTACACCAATTTATGACTTTAAACTTGATTTTTGTAACTTTTATTTAAATTATGACTTAAAAATGTACTGGCAAATTATCACAGTGATATTTCTCATTGTTCACACTTTGTTAGTTGCGCCCTTATCGCGAATCACTCCGGAATTATTTGTGTTATTAGTATTCGACCTTTTGGTACTAGCGCCGACTGCGATTGACAGGCAAGATTTAACAGAATATAATTCACTCGAATACTAACGTCGCCTATTGACAAACTTATGAAGCTTTATCCATCGATTGCAAGATCTTCGTCAACTTTGCTGAATACCATAACTTCATTTATAGCGAGTACTCGTGGGTTCAAAATTATTGAAATATTATTTATGTTATTCGCTTTGCTGAATTATTCAAACGGTCACCGGACTCTACGTCCACATGCTGTGGAGCCCACCAGTTTTTTAGACTTTAAAGTAATTTTATCCAGGTTTCCCAACTTTCCTCAATGCACGGACGACATAACTGTACGCGGTTTGACTTCTGCGAAGCAATTTTGGGCAATCTGGGTGCTCATTGATTATTACAATTAGTTATAATTAAAAACTAGTCCTTTCTCTCACTTATTATAATTTTATGCTTTATTATTTTAATTAGAATGTGTCCATTACCAGGGGGCTCTCTGTGTGAGCTTTTTGGTGTAGGGGTAAGCGAAGGGCTAATTAAAAAAATCGTACCTTGAGATTTGCAGTCCAGGAAACGGGCTGTTTGATCTTTGTCTTGTCAGTGTAGCTTAAGACGAATGTACACTTTCTAAAATAATTCATAATTATTCTGATTTTTCTCCCTTTTGAAAATTTAGTTGAAATCAATCAAGTCATTTTCTTCACGATTTCTCAGCTTACCAAGCACGCATGATACAACTGTGCAAGGTGTGACTGCTTTATAGCAATTAAGCTCCTGGTTTTCTGGTCCAGACAATCCGCCACCATCGTTCATTAAACAATTTGCCACATCCCTCGCTACACCCGTGTCAATCATCTTCAATCGTTCACTAGATTGTGGTATTTTTCCAACGATGTGGAAAGTCGCGTCCATCACTCCTATATACAAGACTGGAAATGTCCACGACATTGAGAACTATCGCGGAATTTCAATTCTGAGCTGTCTCCCCAAGGTTCTTGAAAAGATGGTCTATGATGTTGTGTATCATGCAGTACACTCAATAATTTCGGAACACTAACACGGTTTTATGAGAAAACGGTCTACAGCCACGAATTTGATGGTATTCGTCAACTCACTGGCATTCAACAAAGTTCCAAACGCACTGGCAGTAGAAAAAATGCGGTGTATGGGGTTACCAACCTGGGTAACACAGTGGATCCAATCATACCTTACCGAACGCTCTGTTTTTGTCAGCACCAATGGTACTAATTCGGCTTGTTTCGAGGTGCCATACGGTGTGCCTCAAGGCAGTCATCTAGGACCCTTGATATTTGTACTTTTTGATAACGAGCTGTGCAGTTGTTTGAGCTGTTCTAAACTTATGTTCGCAGACGACTTAAAGATATTCCATGAAATTAAGTCCCCACTTGATGGGTGCGCTCTTCAAGGCGATACTAATTCTCTCTCACGATGGTGCACTCTGAACGACATGGAAGTTAACGTCACGAAATATTGCGTCATATCTTTTAGCCGTCTACATGACCCTCTGCGAAACGATTACACTATCGGGCAAAACTATTTACGTCGAGCACAGTTTATTAAGAATTTGGGCGTTACTATTGATCGTAAAGCCAGGTTCAATGATCACATCTCTACAATGACAGCTAAGGCTTTCGCAGTTCTAGGTTTCGTGAAAAGAGACACTAAAGCGTTCCAGGATATATACGCACTTAAATCGTTGTACTGTGCATTTGTCCGCAGCATTCTGAAATACACTGTTGTTGTATGGGCTCCATACCATGCTGTGTATATCAATAGAATAGAGGCTATCCAAAAAAAATTCCTGAGATACGCTTTGCGTTTTCTGCCCTGGGACGATCCTATAAATCTACCAGCCTATGGGGAACGCTGTAAACTAATCGACCTGCATTCGTCAGCTGCAAGACGGAAATTATTGCAAAGACTTTTTGTTTTCGGAGATGTTGATTGCAGCTCTCTTTTAAACCAAGTGAACATCCGTGTCCCCCCGAAGGCAACTCCGGAATCATTCCCTTCTGTGGCAGCCTTCTCATCGTACAAACTACGGGTACAACGAACCTTGGGCTATGTGCTGCCGTGTCTTCAATGATGCTGGTGACGTGTACGATTTCGACATATGTAAAATTATTTATAAGCGTAGGATACAACTATTAGACTAAAACAAATTGTACAACTGTACAACTCTAAGTTGAAGATAATATCATATAAATAAATTAATATTTTACTTTCAAGATTCGAATTTTCTAGATATTTCTTCGTTGAGCTCATTTATACAATGGAACAAATGCAAATAGCACAAAAGTGTATTAATTTATCTGTTATAAAAAAGCAAAGCATAAGATATAAACGTCTTTCAGGTATCAGGTATCAGCATCTTTGGCTCGAGCAGCACGTTCCACACAATCATGTGGGAGATTTGTGCCTTCGTCTTTCAGACTTGAACAGTCTTTATCGATAGACTACGCAACCGGTTATTAGAGTAGAGTAGGGCGGGGCAAAAGTGCGATGTTTGTAGTTGTCATTAATTTTCGTGAGATATAAAGAAGGACAACAACATAATATATTTTATAGTGATGCAGTAACTCAATGTCTTCACATTCAACTATAAATCATCTACGGTAATAGTGTTTTGCAAAATAAATTCTTCTTTCTTCTGATCAAGTGCTGATTCGCACTTTTACCCCACTAGTGGGGCAAAAGCGCGAATACCACGGGGCAAAAGTTCGAAGCTAGAATCCATGAAATTAGCCCAGCAGTAGCTAACAAAACCATATTATCTTCAATCTGCGTTATGTTTCGGTAAGGGATATTCACAATTTGCACCTTTTTTATTTTACGCTGGTGTATTGCAGCCTCCGTTAAATCGAAACTTTTCAAAACGTTTGTTTTTTGTTTCATCAGTGGAAACACATTGTTTTTCTTCGGCCAACATCTGTAGAGCACACAGTTTTCTGCAGATCTTTCATTTCTAGTGTCTGTAATATAGTGCCTAATGCTGTATATAATTAGCAATACATTTTTGCCCCGCCCATGAATCGTACTTTTGCCCCACCCGTGAATCGAACTTTTACCCCGCTAGGCGCTTGACGGGGTTAGATTAAATTACGGAAAAGCGAAATATATTTTGTAAATTATTTTCACCGTATTTTCAAAACAGATATGTGAGTGATGTAAAACGCTGCTACAAATTTTCAAGAAGTAATATCCTCCTGTTGATATCGTATTTGCCGTATAACAAAAAATTACATCAAAACCGCCCTAAAATAACATTTGCACATAACTCAGCAACTATGCATCGTAAGCAACCAAAGTTTACGTTAGATTCAAGCTGTCAAAGTAGTCACCCATCCATGCCAATGTAGAAAATTTACTCAGAATCTGCACCGATAAATCATTCAATCGCACTCTTACCCGCATCGCACTTTTACCCCTCCTTACTCTATAGAATAATTACGGGACTAGTGCAACGTTTCTGCTGACTCTATAGCAACACCGCCCAACCGAGATTCGAACATACGACGATTGGTTTGTTAGGCCAGCATCGTACCCAGAAGCTAACCGGGTGGTACTCTATCAATTAGATAGAGTGTATTAATTAGCACGGGTCATTCTACTCCGCTGGTGCGTTTTGTACAGTGCTCTCATATCCCTATCAAAGGAATAAGACGTTAAGACAAAAAACGGAACATTAGATAAAGAAGAGTCATTGCAGCAGCCGTCACTAATTTCGTAAATTCGTTCGTAGACCTTTTCCCGGCGATCCGCGTTTTTAAATACTTTTTTTCCATTTCGTCATGATTTTTGTATTAACAACATTGCTTTTAAGTCATTTTTTTATCCTCTTGGTTCAATTTGCTTGATTAGTTCTCGAGTTTTGGAAAATTTGTCTTTCATTTGTATAGGAGCTCCCCCCCCCCCCCTCTTGCGCCCGCCTTAAAATTGGTCTCCAGCCCCCTTATAAAATTGCTGGTCATTTTATCTATCCAACGACATATAAATTGTTCAGTTTCGTACAGTAGCTTAGTAGTTATTAGCATTTGAAATCTTTCATTCAAACGTTACACTTCTATTTTCGTTTTCACAAAGTGCCACTTAGTCCCAGTATAGTAAACAAAGACGTAGTCTTTTGTTTGAACTCATCTACTTTTTGCATTATTTCCATAATATTTCTGCGTATTTTTGTATCATTTTTATTTTATTTTTTTTGAGTGAGGAAGTGTGTGGTGAGAAGAATGATAAACCGATGCACTAGAAATTTTCGATGTGCAGGGTGTTAGGTAGCCTAGTGCATATATTTCAGGGGATGATAGAAAACCGCATTTCATGAAAAAACTCCTACGCACATGGTCAAATCTCAATCGTTACAGAGTTTTTAAACATATTAAACAAAGCTGTCACTCCCTGAAATATCTGCATTAAATACGCTACCTAACACCCTGTATAGGTCAACAATATATTGGGTCGTTCCATGGCAGGTGGAGCTCGCACACAGGCTTTTTCAGTTGGCGATTGGTATCCAAATGTTTTACTAACTAAACTACTGTCACGTCCTTATATTAGATAGTCTAATAACCAATTTTGTTTTATACTTCCAGTTTCACCACTCCACGCTTCAAAAACTCGCCTCGACGACGAGGCTCTGTGATTGCTTATTCTTGCAACCGCCGAGAAGATAGACTGTTATCTATTCGATCGGTACGATAGAGCAATTTCAGCTCATTGCAAATTTAAAATTTACTATTCTCGTTTTGATTGGCTGTCAGTCTATTAAAAGACTCTCTAGACATCAAACAACTGTCAATCAGCTGGAAAAACCGTTACACGACGGACTCTCAGTAAACGACCGCCAGATTATTTCTCTCAGAGAAAAAACAGCTCTAATAGCCCACTGCATAGATCAGAATCATCGATTCGATCTGACCAGCACCAAAATTATCGATTGCAGCTTCAAAAAATCCCCACTACCGATATTAGAAATGTGCCACATTGCAAACACTAGCAATTCTATCAACATGCGAAATGATGTTGATGGTCTTAACCTCACATATGCAGGATTGTTAGCCAGCCTGAAACCTACCAATACCCATTCCCATATCAATTAAACTAGAATAAGAAACATAAAATATACAATACAGCTAGTGGACGTCAGACCGTCAGTGTACATACTGGAATAATAGGTGCAATGATCCCGTTAATAACCGTTAACGTAAAATAACAGGTTTTTTTAAATCAAATTTTACGACAGACAACAGGTTTTTTTAATTTTATTTAATTTAATTTTAACGATAAGTAATTTCTACGAGACACAGATAGTTGACAAAGAGCAGACAGTATTGTACGTATAATTAAAAAACATTTTATGACAGACCTAACATGTAACACATTGTAGCAATCCCTAAAGAAGACTGAAATTAACCCACAGGGAAATTTAAAATTTATCCAAAGGTTGCAATAACTTGAGAACGGCTGGGCCTAAGAAAAAAGTTTATATGACATAATTTGTTCAAAATGATGCGTAGAATTGGATGTTGTTTGAGTTTTACCAAAAACTGCAGAATTTGGACATTTTTGAAAAACTAGTCAAATTTTAAAGATTTAAAAAAAAATCTGAAATAGTGTCCATCGATAGCTCTTTGCCAGATTTTAGGGAATAATTTAAGCTAACTTTAAAAAAAATATGCAAATTGGAGGGGATGGCTTTGAGATAATTGACATTTTATAATTTTTATCATGATTTTGAAGTTTTTTTTTCAGTGTAATTTTTTTCTAAAAATACACTTAATTTTCTACAACTTTTCCTTTGACGCCATTTTGATCAAATAAGTAGTTTTTAAGTTACGATGTTTTGAAAAAAAATACTCATTTCTAAATACGCCTTTTGAAAAGTTACTCTTGACGAAAAGAAAATCAAGTTTAGTGCAAAATAAGTTCTTGCTTGGCATCCAACACGACAGCGAAATTTCATTCCTGTCAAAAAATAGTCGAGTCAAACCGTTTTGCTAGTTGAGCTGAAATTGCTCGATAGAAACAAGCAACCTGCTGCCGAACGTCGACAAGGCAAGTCTAATGTAATTTATCACCATGTCTTCCTTTTTTGTTTTTACTTGCATTTTGTATCATTTCTATGTTATTTTTTCTGTCGATTTTTTGCATCATTTCCTAACGTTTGCGTTTTATTTTTATATATTTTTGTTCCATTTTAAGTATATTTTCTTTTTGTATTATCTTTTTTGTAAAAAATCCACGTCAATTTTTTGTCCTCTTTGTATCATATTTGCATCACATTTTTTACATTTTGTCCAAGTTTTTGGTCTGTTTTGCAGACTGTTTGTGTCATTTTTGTTTCAGTTATATTATTCTTTTGTCATTATAGTGTAATTTTTGAATTTTTTTTTATTAAATTTTTATCGTTACGTGACATTTTTGTAATTTTTTTGTACCAATTCGTTTGTTCTATTTTGCTGCCTATTTTTTTGCATAACTTCAGCAATTGAATGTACGTATAAAATAGATGCGTGTAGCATATCCGCGGAAACTCGTAAATTTCGAAAATCACGTTAAAAAATCCGCGTGAATTCGGAAACTTGCGTAAAAAATCGCGCGGCACTAAAAATAAACCGCGCAAAAAGCAACTTCAGTGTATTCATATTCATGTTTTTTGTATCATTTTACATCACATTTTCAACCATTTGTAAAAGTTTTAAGTCAGTTTTGTAGGATGTTAGTGACATTTTGGTATCTCTTTTGTTTTATTTCTCTATCTATTTGTTTGCATAATTGTCGTAAAGTTTTTCGATATTTTTGTATCATTTTTCGAAACCTTTTATGTCAGTTTTGTATATTATTTTTATTACTTTTTCTTAATGTGTAATTTTTGTTTGTTTTTATCAAATTTTTATCGGTTTGCATTATCTAGTTTTGCATTATTTTCGTAACATTTTTATAAGCTTTTGTATCATTTTCGTAGGGTATGTTGCTGCTTCGTCATAATTGCCAATTCCCGTCCTATCCAACACAAATTATTAAAAATATCAGCAATTTTTATGACATACAATCCAAAATTAGTTATTCCCTAATATTTCAGTTTGTTGACTATCATACGCGATCAATCAAAGTGAGTGGAGGTTTATTTAAATGCCATTTTTCATTAAAGAATTTCTAGCAGCCAAATTTCCTACGTTTTTTCGTGCGACGAAGAAAAAAATGTCGACTGATCGTTTCAATTTCCGTCATTCATAAAATGAAAATAACTCACGGAACTCATTGTCGTTATCAGCGTTGCCAGATCAGCGGATTTCCTGCTAGATTTAGCGGGATTTCAAGTCGGGCAGCGGGACTTAATAACCAAACAGCGGCTAGCGGGAATCTTGCGGTTTTCTTAAATAACTCACTGGGATTTTAGCGGGATCTCGATTTAGCGATATTTGGTAGGCAAAAAGAGTGCTGAAAGAGAAGTTGACAGCAAAACACTTCGTTTATTGACATTCTAATGTCTGTTCATGCATTGGCATGTTGATTTGAAAACTCCGTGGTTTTTGCCTTGAATGGGATGAGTTCTGACAAATACTCATTAGAACTTATGAAAAAGAAGACCATCAAACCAATCCGTTTTGCGTATTCCTAATTTTTTCACAAACTATTTCGTTGCCAATGGCAAAATCCAACTGATTCATGAATTGGAAACAAAACAACACAATTTGTATAACAAACCCAAAACAAATCGGTGCTAAAACAAAATATAAGCGAGAACAAAAAGCCGATGCGCTTTACAGATATTTTTGATTTTTAGGTGCTTATAAAGATTGAAATATATCTTCTTTTGTCACCAAAAACCATAACCATTTGCTAGCGCTGCTGATATTTTGTATGATTTTTATCAGAGCTAGACACAGAAAAAGAATTTGTGCTAATAGGTTCTTCGAAATTTTCGCCTGTGTTCTTAGACTCGTTAATCTTATAATTCTTGCGAAATTTAAACTGTCATTATATGAGGGATAACAAAATATTTCTTTTTCTCTTTCCTGAAGCCAAAAACTTCGTCAACATGAATACAGCAAATTTACATAACGTTCATTTAATTGCAACCTCTCAATTTCAGCAGATCATCACCCGAAAATGATACATAAACTTAGAAAAATTTTACGCAAAAAATGCAAAAACTAGATAGACAGCTGAAATTAAATAAAAAAAAAAACTTTCCAATTCTACTATGTATATTTATTCGCGATTGATACGTATTTCGCCTACGGCTTGCACTGAACTTTTAGTAGTTCGAAAACAGACACTAAAGAAGCCTGTAAGTTGTAGACGAAATACGTATCTGTCGCGAATAAATATACATAAAAAAGCAAAGCCTTGGGCATAACCATCTATAGATATTACCCTTTTTTATCGACAAACATCGCAACCGGCTGTTAGAGTACAGGACAGTTACGGGGCTAGTGCAGCAATCCTACTGACTCTATCTAGCAGCACCGCCTAACCGAGATTCGAACATACGACGACTGGCTTGCTAGACCAGCATCGTACCTCGAAGCTAACTGGGCGGAATAAATATATATAGTAGAATTTAATTGGAAAGTTTTCTTTTTCATTTAATTTCAGTTTTCGTATTCTACTACGGCGCTCCACAAAACTTCAGAAGATAGAAAAATAACTTTGTATGATCCTGTGTCAATTTTGTGTTGTTTTTGAGTCATGTTTGTATCATTTTTGTAACATATTTGTAATACTTTTATTTCATTGTTGAGTCATTTTTCTGGCTTATACCAGAACCGTTTTAATTTTTTTTTTTCTGAACTGATGAGAAATCTTCTTTGGGCGTGTAGGGCGCTATATTTTTACATATTTGGGTTGGTAGGAGCAAGTGCTTAGCAATTTAGGAATCATAAGCTTCAAGAAGTACGGTTAGTTTTTTTCCTTGGGTTTAAACGGCTTTCTGAGACTTAACCCTTCTTTATCGACAGACTTCGCAACCAGCTGTTAAAGTACTAGGCAATTACGGGACTAGTGCAGCAATCCCACTAACTCTATCTAGCAGCACAATTTGTGGCATAACGAAGTTTGTCTGGTCAACTAGTCACCTAATAAAAATCGCTAAAAAATTGGCACTGTTTCGAACTGACCGGTTTTTCAAATTTAAATTCGTTTTAACCAGTTCCTAGGGCAAATTATCATTTTCTGTTTTCAACTTTTGGAGTTGAGGTGTTCAAGTTCTGAGTAGTTGTTTCTATGGAAGTTCAGCATCGATTGCTTTCGAGCCTCGTTCGTTGCAAGAACTTTAACAACAAGCTTCCGAAACCGAAAACAACTGTACTGTTGCGAATTCAAGCCAGCAGTTTTAAATGTTAGTTGGGTTTCTTGGGCTCGTGAAGTAACGCCATGCGATGAAACAGCCAATCTAATGAATGTGTGCCAGCTGCCTGGAGGCTTCTCGGGCATAATTTTCATTACATAGTTAGTAGATGAGTTAGTGCAGAATTTAAAACCACCAAGTAAGATGGGTAATGGCTCTCGAGGAAATCGCCAGATATTTGTCTCACGATGACCGGATTAGTGCCTGAGCACGTCGCTTTTATTAGACTCTATTAACTACGCAAATATATTTCGAAATTTTTCACGCTCATTACGTTACACATTACAATACACATTTTTTAATCTATACCTATAAAGAAGGATTTCTGTCTGTCTGTCCGTACGTTCCTTATAGAATCGAAAACTACTGCACCCATCGGCATGAAAATATGCATGTAGAGGTTTTTTGGGGCCAGGAAAGGTTTTAGTGATGGTTAGAAGCCCCTCCTCCCACTAAGAGGGGGGGCTCCCATACAAATGAAACACAAATTTCTGCATAACTCGACAACTAATCAAGCAAATAGAACAAAATTTGGCATGTGGGTGTTTTCGGTGACAAGAATTTATTCTATGGTAAATTGAGACCCCTCCCCTCTTTATAAGGTGAATTATAACTCCTCTCCTTTTTAAAAGGGGGGGCTTCCATACAAATTTCCTCATAACTCGAGAACTAATCAAGCAAATGGAACCAAATTTGGCATGTGAAGGTTTTCGAGGGCAAGAATATTTTCTATAGTAAATTAGGACCCCTCCCCACTTTAAGAGGGGGGGGGGGCTCCTGAACCAAAGAAACACAATTTTCCTCATAACTCGAGAAGTAATTAAGCAAATGGAACCAAATTTGGCATGTGGGTGTTTTTGGAGACAAAAATTTTTTCTATGATGAATTGGGACCTCTCCCCGTTTTAGGAGGGGGGGGATCCTATACAAATGAAATACAAATTTCCTCATAACTGAAGAACTAATCAAGCAAATGGAACAAAATTTGGCATGTGAAACTTTTCGAGGGCAAGAATATTTTCTATGGTGAATTAGAACCCCTCCCCACTTTAAGAGGGGGGGCTCCTATACAAACGAAATACAAATTTCCTCATAACCCGAGAACTAATCAAGCAAATGGAACCAAACTTGGCACGTGGGTGTTTTTGGAGACAAAAATTTTTTCTATGATGAATTGGGATCCCTACCCATTTTGGAGGGGGGGCTCCTATACAAATAAAATTCAAATTTCCTCATAACTCAAGAACTAATCAAGCAAATAGAACCAAATTTGGCATGTGGAGGTTTCTGGAGGCAAAAATATTTTCTATGGTGAATTAGGACCCCTCCCAACTTTAAGAGGGGGTGCTTCTAGACAAATGAAATACAAATTTCCTCATAATTCGAGAACTAATCAAGCAAATGGAACCATATTTGGCATGTGGGTGTTTTTGGAGGCAACCATTTTTTCTATGATGAATTAGGACCCCTTACCTTTTTAAGAGGGGGGGCTCTCATACAAACGAAATACAAATTTCCTCATAACTCTAGAACTAATCAAGCAAATGGAACCAAATTTATCATGTGGGTGTTTTTGTAGGCAAGAATATTTTTTATGGTATATTTTCTATGGATTTCCCCACTTTAAGAGGGGGGGGGGGGTTCCTATACAAATGAAAAACAAATTTTCTCATAACTCGAGAACTAATCAAGCAAATGGAACCAAATTTGACATGTAAGTGGTTTTGGACGCAAGATTTTTTTCTATGGTGAATTGAGACCCCTCTCTTCTTTAAAAAGCGAGTTATGGCCCATCTCCCTTTTAAGAGGGTGGGCTTCCATACAAATGAAATGCAAATTTCCTCTTATCTCGAGAACTAATCAATCAAATGGAACCAAATTTGGCATGTGGGAGTTTTAGATGGCAGAAATTTTTTCTATGGTGAATTACGACCCCTTCCCCTTTTAAGAGGGGAGCTCCCATACAAATGAAATTCAAATTTCCTTATAACTTGAGAACTAATCAAGCAAATGGAACCAAATTTGGCATGTGGGAGATTATGGAGTCTTGAATTTATTTTACGATAGTTAGAGACCTCTCACCCCTGTGGTAGGGGGATATGGACTCTCATACAAATAAAACAGAAATTTTTGCGAAACTCAAAAACTAATCGAACTCGAGAAATTCGAGACTCTTCCATAAAACATTAGTCAATACAAGACCACAAAAACTATCTATAGTAACACTAGATCATTCAGAACGAGACGGTTGCGAGTGTTGCCGGTGACCCGCCGTCGGAAGCGCCGCCCACTGGGGGGCTTGCAAAACTCGAGATTGTGACAAAGATCATCCGAGATTAATGATTTATGTACAACACAGGTTAATTTGTGGCAATACGAAGTTTGTCGGGTCAGCTAGTTTTATATAAATAAATCATCGATTTTTATATTGTGAAGTGTTCTACGATGATTGGTACAAGAGTTATGATTTTTTTAAATAAGTGACATCCAAGAAAATTGGAAAATTTACATAACGAAAGCTTCGATAAATCGTAATGTTTAGTATTATGTAAGTAGTATAATAAATCTAGCTCCGCGAAACAAAAATGTATACGAACTGCGTCCAATAAACATATTGAATAAAAGCAATTAAAGTGTGTTACGATAAAGATCAAATTTTTTCTGCACTTTGTCCATTTTTTAGTAAAATAAACATATTGAACATATGCTTGAAATATTTTTCGATCCAATTCAAAAAACTGCCCCTTTGCTGGGTGACTGAATACAGATGTTAATTCGTGTTATGACTTTCGTTTATTGTGGCAAACCTATGTTATGGTAAACATCTTTATGACAATAGTACTTATATGGTATATTTCCGTTTGGCTTCCGTTTGAATGGTTATTGTTCAGTCAATGTATAGTTAAACTACTGCAATCAGTTAAAATAACCTATATTTAGCCCTTTTACAATCAAACAATGTTCGTTTCGTATTACACGTTCACTTGTCATTTCATACATATCATTTTCTAACAACTCGAATAGAAATTTTCCAATAAATATGTCTAATTGGCATTGCCGGTTATTTGTAGGCATTCCGACATGCCCCAAGCATAAGAAAACATGAAAAGTCTTTCTCCAGTGGTCAATTCCTATCCATTCCTAGCAAACAAAAACTGGCTCGCGGAAAAATGACATAAACGAGGTGTTCAACTTTGCACACTGGCCGACGGTGGTTATTACACACGTGCGGCCACTGGCTGGCCGGTTGGCTGGCTAGCTGCTCGCTCGCCGTATCAATAACAGCTGCTGCCACGACAATTGATATGTCGGTAGGTACTGTATGTGTAATAAAGAAATGAAAGAAAAACGACAATTGCAGGTCGACTAGGTATGTAGCAGTGCTAACAACCAACCGGTACGTTTGATGCATTTTTCCGGTTTCCTTCAGCTGAACGGCTCGCAACGGCCTGCACGGCACGGGTTGGCACTTCTAGCCACGAAGCCACAACATACCGCGTCGTAAAGCATAAGCATTTTCCTGCGCTTGTTTGCTTTAGTCCGACCGACGCACGACGACCATCCGTTGATGGCCATTTAGCGGGCACATACATGTGTAGAGTGTTTTTTAATTTGCAATGATTTACTGCTGATGTTGCACAAGTGAGTAGTGGATAGTCTATGAAGTGGTGCATCGGTCGGTCGGTCGGTCATGGTACAAGGTGCTAGTCGATTGATGAGTGGCTCTATGGAGCGATTAATTCTGCCGACCCTATTTTGCCCGACAGGTTATTGTTATGAGTTATTTTATTTTACAGAGGACTTTTATCGGGCCGTGACTACTGAAGCGTGCCCCAGAACCGTTACGTTAAAACGCGACGCCGCGACGGCTGGGAATTAATGGTCTGAAGCGAAGAGTCTACTCCTGGGCAGTCATGAATTCCAGGAATGTCCGGTCAGCTGCGATTGAGGTAATCATTGTTTTGACACGAGACTGCAGGCACGTGCTTGCTTCTGTAATGAAACATATCTAACAGCATGAAAAGTACAAAATCCTCTCGACGTCTTTTCGACGACTTTTTAGTAACGATGGGTGATAAACATACCAACATTCCAAAGCTAAATAAAATCAATTTCAACTGTCGTGTCGAACAACTTGTGGTACCACAGGTTTGACACAATGAAACATTTGCGCATTGATAAAAGTACCATGGGCAGCTGCCGAAGCAGCGAGGGAGGAGCAATAACCAATGTAATGAGGGCGCCATTATTTGATAGAAATCAACAAATCGATTGATTGCGCCGGTAATCGGCGAATGCTAAATGTCAACGGAAGTGAATGGTAGAAAACTAACCAACGCCGCAGAAAGTGGCCATTTTTGCTCATTAGGGAAGTTGTTATCGCAGCAATTTGTTGGCGGTAGTTTTAAGTACACTTATCATTGGATGATTAGCTTTTTTTTGCTTACCACACACTTCATGATCATGTGAAGTGGTCAACAAAGCTCTGTCAGGTTGGCAGCGAAAGTAGCATTCCTAAGTAAATATTGCACCGGCTCTGCTGAGATAAGAAATTGTAAAGCTAATGCCGGAAAATAATATCCATGCCGTAGAGAAATGGTCGAAGCCAAAAAAAAGCGAAAACCGCATTGAAATTGAAACTGGTGGCCTATTTACTCCGGATTGAGGCATTCGATCGATGTTGTCGGTTATGGAGGATTTTACTTCTGCTTTTTTGTCCGAATTTTATCTTGCTCTTTCGTGAGGTAACGTGACGTGCTCGATGGAGTTCAGCAGCAGCAACAACAGCGACGCGAATACATAGGAAGTGTGCCGAATGATGAAAGGAGACGTGAAATGAAAGCAATTGATTTTCATTTTCCAATGAATTATTCCAGGTGAGAAATGCGCGTAAAGATGGTTAATTATTATCGATTATTGCGAAATTGGCAGGTGTGGTCGAGCTTATTTGTTTGTTGGCGGTTGTACTTTCAAGTTGGTTTCATTTGTCGGCACACCTTGTGACTCGCTGAACGGTGCTTGTTCCGTCGAAGTACGTCACTCATTAGCTTATTTCTTTTTTTCTTTTTCGAAGTTCATTTAACTGATCTGTGTATCGGAGTTCGAATTACTTTAATTAATTCTATAAAAACACAGAAATTAAATGCCTAACTGTCACGAACAAATTTTTACTTTAGCTGCAGGCTAATTGGAGAAAGCGCCAGAATACCACAACACTGATGTTGAATAGGCCGAATGCAAAATTAAATGGCATTTTATAACAATTAAAGTAATAATTTAAGTTTTATTACACGCGTCCAGCATTTTTTATGATCTTGTCTGATCACTACAATATAACGAACACATTGCGGTGTGTAATAAAGCCGAAATTGTTACCTGAGAAACAAAGAAGGAAATATCAATCGAGAAAAAACCTATTCATCAATCATTAATATCATAAAAGGTGGAAAACGCATGAAAATAATAATCCTCATAAATACAAACTAGGTATTATAACCCAACAAAAAAAGTATTTTCTCGAATCAGCCTTTCTTGATTTAGCTGAATAGTGAAATATGAGATTTTAAACCATAAACCAAATTATGAACCTGGACTAATTTCTGAACCACATTTTTATTAAATTTTGTAACAACTTTTGGAAAATATTATATCTAGATACTGGACCAAGTTTTGAGCCACATTTATGATCAGGATTTGGACCAGATTTTGGATCTGATATTGAACGACATTCTGGACCAAAACCAGACTTTGAACTTGGACCAAATTCTAGACTTGGACCACATTTTCCAATCAGATTTCAGACCAGATTTTGGATCAAAGTTGAACCAGATTCTGGAACTGGCTCATTTCCAGACTGTTTGAACCTTGTTAAGATTTTAGAACAGATTTGGACTAGATTCTGGGCCAAATTTTGAACCACATTTTTGACCAGATTTTTAAACAGATTTTGAATCAAATTTTGGGTTAGATTTTGAACCCCATTTTAGACCTCGTCTAGACCACATTCAGGACCTGCATCAGATTCTGGATTAGATTTTGGCCTACATTTTTATCAAATTTGGACCAGATTTTGGACCACTTTTTTATCAGTTTTTGAATAGTATTTTGGTCCACATTTTGATCACATATTGGTTACATTTTGGATCAGATTCTGTATCTGGATCAGATTGTGAACCTTGCTTCAATCTGGACCTTTTAATAAGATTTTGGACCAGATTTTGTTCTAAAAACAACTTTGGAAAAAGATTTAGACTAGATAGTGGACCAGGTTTTGGACGACATTTTGGCCAGATTTTGGACCTGATATTGGACGACAAACTCTGGATTTGGGCCACATTTTGGACCACATTTTTTAAAATTAGATTTACACATTTTAGATCAAATTAGGACCAGTTTCAGAAACTGGACCAGATTTAGAATATTTTGTTAAGATTTTGGAACAGAATTGGGCTAGATTCTAAACCAAATTTTGAACCTCATTTTATATCAGATTTTTGACCAGATTTTGGATCAAATAGATAGATTTTGGACACGGGCTTTAGACCTAGTCTGGACCTGCATCAGATTTTGGACCAGATTTTGGACTACATTTTTATCAGATTTTAACCAGATTCTGGACAAGATTTTGGATCACATTTTATCCCTAATTTTTGATCAGGTTCTGGACCTGGACCACATTGTGAACGTGGGCCATATTTTGAAGCTGCATTAGATTCTAGACCAGAATTTGGATCACATCTTTATCAGATTTTGGATAGTATTTAGGACCACGTCTTTGATCACATTTTGGACCAGATTCTGTATCTGGATCAGATTTTGAAGATTTTGAAAAATTTCCAAACCACATTTTTAATCCAATTTCGCACCAGATTTTGTTCCAAATTTTGTAACTTTCGGGAAAGATTTGGATGATACTGGACCAGGTTTTGGACTACATTTGGGACCAAAGCCAGTTTTTGGATCTGGACCAAATCATGCACCAGGACCACATTTTGGTCCACATTTTTTTAATCAGATTTCGGATCAGAGTTTGGATCAACTTAGGACCAGATTCCAAATCTGGACCATATTTTGAACTTTGTTTGAGATTTTGGAACAGATTTGGACTACACACAAAATTTGCCGAGATTTGGACAGCCAAGCGTTCGGTGAAAATTTCGGTGGTGCTTATCGACGTTTATGGATCTTTTCTAACGCTTGGTATCATAAAAATATTTACAGAACGCTCGGCTGTCCAAATCTCGGCAAAATTTTGCCGACTTCGGTGCTTTTTTTAAGTGTGTATATTCTGGACCAAATCTTGAACCACATTTTTGATCAAATTTTCTTCCAGATTTTGGACCCAGATTCTAGACCATATTCAGGACTTGCATCAGATTCTGGAGCAGATTTTGGACTACATTTTTATCTGCTTTGGACCACATTTTTTATGATATTTCCTGGACTACATTCTGGGTCTGAACCATATTTTGAAGCTGCATCACATTACACACACAGTTTTTGGATCACTTTTTTCATCAGATTTTGAACCAAATTCGGGTCCAGATTCTGAAACTGCATCACATTTTAGTCGGATTTATTAGTAAGATTTTAGTCAGATATTAGACCACATTCTGGACCAAAATCAGTTTTAGGACCTGTACCAAATTCTGGACCTGGGTAACATTTTGGTCCATATTTTTTTATTCAGATTTCAGACCGATTTTGGATTAAATTTGGACCAGATTACGGACCAGGTTATAAACTAAATTTTGGACCACGTTTTTGATTAGATTTTTTTGGGTCAGATTTTGAATATTTTGATTTTGATATTTTGGGTCACAACTTTTTGATCAGTTTTTAAACCACCCTCCAACTAGATTTTGAAACAGGATTTGAACCAATTCCACATTTGAAGCATATCTTGGACTTTGTTTAAAATTGTGGGACAAATTTGGACTAGATTCTGGACCAAATTTTAAATCCTATTTTTAATCAGCCTTTTGACCATATTTTGGATTAGATTTTGGACCCAGTTTCTAGATCTTTTCAGGATTCCGGTTTCAGGATCTTGACCACATTCAGGATCTGCATCAGATTCTAAATCAAATTTTGAACTACATTTTTATCGCATTGGGACAAGATTTTTGACCACGGTTTTGATCACAATTCACCCCTAATTTTTGATCCGGTTCTGGATCTGGACCACATTCTGGACCTGAACCATATTGTGGAGCTGCATCAGACTCTTGACCACATTCAGGACCTGCATCAGATTCTAGATCAGCTTTTGGACTACATTTTTATCTGATTGGGACAAGATTTTGAACCAGTTTTGATCACAATTGATCCCTAATTTTTGATCAGGTTCTGGACCTGGACTTCATTCTGGACCATGGTTCATTATGGAGCTGCATCAGATTTTGGACCACATTTTTCATCAGATTTTGAACCAAATTCGGGTTCACATTCTAAAACTGGACCAAAATATAAATCAGATTTTGGGCCACATTTTTAATCAGATTCTAAACCACCAACCAAGTTTTGAACCAGAACAAGTTTTGAACCAGATTCTGAACCTGGACCAGGTCTACACACATAAAAAACTCAGCAAAATTTGCCGAGATTTGGACAGCCGAGCGTTCGGTAAAAATTTCAGTTTTGCAAATCGATGTTTACGGATCTTTACTAACGTTTGGCATCATAAAAAAAATTATCGAACGCTCGGCTGTCCCAATCTCGGCAAAATTTTGCTGACCTCGGCACTTTTTTTTAAGTGTGAAGATTGCGAACCACATTTTTTCATTATATTTCTAGTTGAAAAGCCTTAGCGTGCTATTGTGGTGGGCCTGGTGAAGACCCGATTTGGCGCCCCCTCGTTTCTCAAATCAGCGTTTCTTTGAAGTTTATTATTTTTTAGAATTAGATTCGTGCAACTCTCTATATCCACTACTTTACTGCACTTTAATGAGGTTAAAGCTGTTTTAGGCGCCTCCTAGAGCTAGCGCCATTGACGGGGGCCAGTCTAGTTATCTGCACGCTATGATGCTGCCTGAAAGTAGTAAATGTGTAACAGTTTTTATCGTGTCCTGTCGTAAAATTGCGTCGTATTTAGCTTCAATTACAATTTGTACTTAAACTTTTCACTAAACGTTTCTTCCCGCCTTGAAACTAGTTTTTAGCCCACACATTTCATGCTCTGGGGTCACTGAAATTGTCGGTAACATCTGTATGGAGATAGCACAGCGCACAGGGTAAACTATGTCTTGATCGCGACTGCAGCGACCTGTACAGCTGAAACTGAACTATTCTCGCTAGGGGCCACCGTAAGTTATCCTCTCAAAGAACCACTATACTGCCGATGCGGATGACATTGCGTTGAACACTCTTATTTGTTTGCTAAAGGTTCTTGATGTATTCCTGCCTCCAACGCCGGTACCGTTTGAACATTCGCAGGTAAGCAATAAGCATTAACATAAGCAGTAAATCAGTCGCTCGTTAGAATATCAGGCATTGTATATAGCTCATCGCTGTTTATTCGCTTTTTGACTACCTAAATTCATTAAATTGGTATCCAAAATTCAGAGGATTTACAGTAAAGTAGCTATATATTTTGCCAAAGTAGTTTTTAAGTAGCATTTAAGGTGACTTAAATGCTTATTGGCTGGAATATGAATGGCATTGGTGATACTTATTGATTTTTTGCAGTTGTTGATAGTGGTGTAAGCGGCTACTGGGTATGGTTCTTTTGGATCGCTTTATAAAGGGGCTAACGATCTAGAGTTCAGGAATGCTGATATTTAAACTAATAGAGTGCCGAAGTTTTCGTGGCTTAGTTGGTTGGTACAAATTTCCTTTTATAGGCAATTCTTTATGGAGCGCACTGCTGCCTCCCATAGTCCCCCAAAATTGGGAGCACCTTGTCACGACAACTCCAATCTGATGCCATGCCGTACAGATTTGTTGTTGAGATTTTGTATAACTCGCGCAATTAATGTTTTGTACCTTAAAAATTAATCGTATTATACGAAAGGATCTACGATAACAGCCCATAAACCTAGTGAATGTACGCAGAGCGGACGAATCTAGCAGCACATATTTGAAACTTCTAGTTGCAGCAACTCATTTATGACTGAAATTAGTCACAAATCGGTTGCCATAAACGGTTTTTAACAACTGCACTACTAGGGGAGACAGAGCTGTTGCAGTCCACGATCTATTCAACATGTATTGTCTTGTTCAAGAAACAAATTAAAACAGTATTACTTTTTTTGAAGCTTCTTTACGGTGGGGAGGTTTCAAATAAAGGGACCCACCAAAGTCAACGCCAATTGTGAAGAATAAACGGGCGGGGCGTAATTGAGTGGATAGCAACCGTCCCATCGGTTGTTGGATCGGTATAGAGTTCGAACGAAAACATCAGTGACAACTTCGGAGGACTAAACTGATAGTTTTTGACCATAAAGTGACCAGAATTCTTGCCTCATTGCGGCAAGCGTAGCTTGGTATTCTTCATGATGCATTTGTAGGTAAGAATATTCAAAAGTAAGCGAGTGTAAGTGTGTAACGTAGTACGTAGGAGAGGGTAAGTGTGAATGCATAGTTACATAGTTTTCCAGAAAGCATTGCAGATGACCGCTGAAGAATCGAAGTTCCAAATCATTATTATCCATTGCCTCTCTTATGGAGCAACATGAGATTGATCGCCTTTTCTTATTTGACTAGACGAGCCGTAACTATTTGAATTCGACCAAACAGTGGTACAACGACAATGGCGTCACTATTATCTCCAACGGGTGGAATGCTGTCAACATTTCGGGAGTAAGGTGGATTAAGGAATACAGGTCGATTGTAAAGGTCAACAAAAGAAGGAAGGTGAACTGCAAACGACGAAAAGTTCAAACGGAAATGCAATGTGGTTGCCAAACAATCCAGAAAACAGCTGGCACAAAGGAAGAATGGTAATGTTTGGGGAAAAGTGCGGGTGATGGGCTATAATAAGGACTAGGAGTATGGCAGAAAGAATAGTCTCACAACAAGCATGATACTCAGTAATCATTAGCCAATATACTGAAAAATAAAAAATAAAGTGCATTATTTTACTCTAACCAGATTGTCGTGCCCGTTTATTTTCGTGTTCAACCTTTAAACGTAACTTAACTATGGTGGGATAGAACTTTTGTTGCGGTAGCTAAATACCTAACTCTACGTAGAAGGAAAAAGAGCTGAATAATCCTGAGACCGAACTTTCGCCAGCAAAATCATTGACTATAGATAAAAATTGGTGACAATCCCTTCGTGTCAGATCTAAACTATAAAGTGTATGTGTTAAAACCTTTTAACTAAATCTCTTCATTGTTCCAAACAGCAACATAAAACGCGGTGTTTTTCATTATCAAATACCTACAGTGACAAATTTATATAAAACAGTATGTTTGGGTTTGGTTGATTTTTTTCGGTGAGGAATGAAACAGTTTTAGATTTTCTGCGTTACGCGTTTCAGCCTACTGTATTTCATTCAGCCATCTTCGGACGCCTATTTAGAGGTAGAATTACAGAAATTACAAGTCGTCAAGTATTAGTAACACAAAATTTAGATTTAACAAGAAACATTTAACATCAACATTTGAACTTTTTCTTAACAAAAACTCTAGTCGGATACATTTTTTTACTTAACAAACTCTAGTTGGATACATTTTTTTTTTTTTTTTTTTTTTGGTTTATCAACAAAATCACTAAACAACGAGTCCACAAACATTACAACAGTCTGAGTACATCCACCGGAAGTACTAATGAAAAACCACAACTAAAATATGCTTCAAGCACCTATGTACCAGGGCTAAGTGAAAAACTAAGCAAAATTCTACGGAAATATGACATTCAGCTCGCCTGCAAACCTAAAAACAAGATCAAACATAAAGTTTACAGCAAACTGAAAGATCCTGTCGCACCAGGAAAACAGACAAATGTAATATACTCTGTTCCCTGCGGCACCGACGATGGCAAAGTGTACGTAGGACAAACGGGAAGGAAACTGGAAGTAAGGATAGCGGAGCACAAAAATGATACCAAGAAGAAGGATGCTAGAACTGGATTAGCCCAACACTCCATCCAGGAAGGACACCTTTTCCGCTTCGATAACACCCGAGTGATAACACGCATCGACGACCAGGAGACCAGGCTGACGGCAGAGGTGTTCCATATAAAAGTGCTCGGCGAGGAAAAAACTGTCAATCTACAGCGTGAGTGTGGCAACTTCAATACTGCATATGATGGTCTGATCCCAAAACTTCGCCAATTTCAAACAAAATACAACACAACCCAAGGGAACTCAAACCTGCAGAACACTAACTGACGAAACTACATAATTAGTATGAAACATTCATAGGATTAAGACGTGTTTTCTTGTAAGTGCAAGTTTGTATGTAAAAAAAAAAAAAAAAAAAAAATGTATCCAACTAGAGTTTGTTAAGTAAAAAAATGTATCCGACTAGAGTTTTTGTTAAGAAAAAGTTCAAATGTTGATGTTAAATGTTTCTTGTTAAATCTAAATTTTGTGTTACTAATACTTGACGACTTGTAATTTCTGTAATTCTACCTCTAAATAGGCGTCCGAAGATGGCTGAATGAAATACAGTAGGCTGAAACGCGTAACGCAGAAAATCTAAAACTGTTTCATTCCTCACCGAAAAAAATCAACCAAACCCAAACATATAATTGAACGGTGATCCAAACATTCGAAATAAATTATATAAAACAGGTTTCTACCAATCTATACCTATAAAGAAGGATTTCTGTCTGTCTGTCTGTCTGTCTGTCCGTATGTTCCTTATAGAATCGAAAACTACTGAACCAATCGGCATGAAAATATACATGTAAAGGTTTTCTGGGGCCAGGAAAGGTTTTAGTGATGGTTAGAAACCCCTCCCCCCACTAAGAGGAGGGGCTCCCATACAAATGAAACACAAATTTCTGCATAACTCGACAACTAATCAAGCAAATAGAACAAAATTTGGCATGTGGGTGTTTTCGGTGACAAGAATTTATTCTATGGTAAATTGAGACCCCTCCTCTCTTTATAAGGGGAATTATTACTCCTCTCCTCTTTAAAAGGGGGAGCTTCGATACAAATTTCCTCATAACTCGAGAACTAATTAAGCAAATGGAACCAAATTTGGCATGTGAAGGTTTTCGAGGGCAACAATAGTTTCTATAGTAAATTAGGACCCCTCCCCACTTTAAGAGGGGGGGCTCCTGTACCAAAGAAACACAATTTTCCTCATAACTCGAGAAGTAATTAAGCAAATGGAACGAAATTTGGCATGTGGGTGTTTTTGGAGACAGAAATTTTTTTTATGTTGAATTGGGACCCCTCCCCGTTTTATGAGGGGGGGATCCTATAGACATGAAATACAAATTTCCTCATAACTGAAGAACTAATCAAGCAAATGGAACCAAATTTGGCATGTGAAAGTTTTCGAGGGCAAGAATATTTTCTATGGTAAATAAGGACCCCTTACCTTTTTAAGAGGGGGGGCTCTCATACAAACGAAATACAAATTTCCTCATAACTCTAGAACTAATCAAGCAGATGGAACCAAATTTGGCATGTGGGAGATTTTGGAGTCTTGAATTTATTTTACGATAGTTAGAGACCTCTCACCCCTGTGGTAGGGGGATATGGACTCTCATACAAATAAAACAGAAATTTTTGCGAAACTCAAAAACTAATCGAACTCGAGAAATTCGAGACTCTTCCATAAAACATTAGTCAATACAAGACCACAAAAACTATCTATAGTAACACTAGATCATTCAGGACGAGACGGTCGCGGGTGTTGCCGGTGACCCGCCGTCGGAAGCGCCGCCCACTGGGGGGCTTGCAAAACTCGAGATGGTGACAAAGATCATCCGAGATTCATGATTTATGTACAACACAGGTTAATTTGTGGCAATACGAAGTTTGTCGGGTCAGCTAGTTTTATATAAATTCGAGAACATATGTTATCATTTGTCCTAATAGGTTCGTGCAGTCGGACACAAAAACAAACAAACTCGTTGTGCTTTGAGGATAGTCACCGGTCGTACTGCTTGTGATATAACAAAGTCCAAGCTCATCTGATAATCCAGAAACGGATTAGTGGACGTTTCGGTACTTTCTTTACGACAAAACGGAACGATGGTGAATGAAAGAAAAACAACACCGATCCGTGGCAGAAATATCAAAATTCACCACTATTTGTGCGATAAATTTAGGTGCTGATGTTTTGGTACTTGTCGTATTGATTGACTCACACACGTTATTTCGCACTAAACTGTTAATTTATTAAAATTCATTCCTGTGGAACCGCCATGCGAATGAATCAGATTCCCGTCCGCAATGATTATTCAACATCAGTGGCCAAAGGAGCAATGTAGTTAAAATACCACTCGCAAATAGGCTTTATTAGCTGCATAAATCCTCGCCATACCGACTTGCAACGGTGGAGAAATTCAATTTGTTGCACTTTGTGAATACGAATGTAGATGGATAAGCCTTCTCTTTCAACAACAAAAAATATATACAAGACGGTTGAAAATAAGCACAATCGACGAGATCAGAATGCATGACTCTCACAAAAGAGAAGCACGGTTTATTGTACTGAGGTGGCAAGTGATGAATGAAGCTCCTCTAGACTAACTAACAAAAGCAACTGAACGGATGATGCGTATGCCGCAACCATAGATAGAAAGTATTTAGAACGCGATTTTCACATCACCAAACCGTTTCCCCTTATGCCGTTTTGGACTTGTACTTCCCGCTAGAGCGGATACAAGCGTTCGAGAAGACAATCGCCAGCACAGTTTATTGACAGAAAAATGTGGGCAATTCGGTCGATTCACACACACAAAATATCCAAACCAAGAGGGAAAGCGGAACTACTGTAAGGGTCTTTTTCTAACGTCTGTGCTCGAAGAGTTGGGAAATCATCGCTGAATAATATGGATATATTATCCATTAGACTCCATTCAACAGCAAAAAAGTTTTCATAATTTTAAAAGTTAGCTCAAGAACTTCCTTTAAAAGTAGGTTCGATTTCCAATCTAAGGGAAACAGTCTAGCCAAACTCGGTGGATATGTAAGGGAGCAAAATAAAGTTACCAGCATGCAACACAGTTAAAAGCAAAAATGGGGCTGTGAAGCTCTCATGCTTACCTCAGAACCGCACACTTGAACGCTCCTTCGCCGCTTGCTGCCAACAACAACAACAACAACCGGTCACCAAAGCCAAAGTTGGCCGGTCTTTAGAAGACTGCAGGAAAGCGAACCCGGCCAACAAGATCGCACCTTGGCGATGCGCGATGATGGTAGAAGCAACAAAACAGAAGATTCCACAACTTGTTCTGCTCCGTTCACCAAATCGCTATCCGTGCAGCTGTGGCTTTTTATGCTGCCTCCTCCCTATGCTATGCTGGCAGTGCTGATGCAGTCAACTACCCGACCCGAATGATGTATTGTCGTTATTGTTGTTTTTACTGGTGGTGGTAATGTTGGTGATGATAGCTCAGGCAAGGAAGGGCCCGGTTACCTTCTTTTCTCGAGTCGCTGGCTCGGAACGGGCTTGCAACTCCAGATTTTCCGCTGTCGTATATACGAAACTATCTGCAGATGTATGGATGTCTGGACTAAATAAAGCAAAAACTCACAGCGTTTGTGTTTTCTGCTCGATTGTAGCACACACTTGGGAATCTTTGCACTTCGAACAACGAGGTAATACAACTTCTTCTGTATGTAAGCTGTTATTAAGAAACACTCGAACGTTTTTTCACTCCTTTCTTTGAATTTACCATATAATTGTAGTATCACGAACAGTGGCTCTTGGGCGGTGGTTACACTGCTTCCCCTGAGAGACGGCGCACACAAACACTTCAGAAGCCGCTGCTCCCTATTGGGTAAACTACAGCCAAAAAATTGAGGATCTCTTCCGCTGGTTTTCTTTTGATGCGCACCGGATTTTCTTTCCCCGAGATTGTTATCTCAAAAGACACGTTATTCCGAAGTAAAGCACTTTGAAGACAGAAAAATAAACTCCAATTTTAACATCCGCTTAAAACAGGTTTAATATAGCACCACACGTTTCCCGAGAACTCGCCGCAAACGTTGCCACCGCAAGAATGCAGTTAATCTTTTGCATCAACTTTATAGCTCAACTGAAACTCCACTCCGATGAAGAAAAATAAGCACACTCGCCATTTAGCACCTCTATCGCACGGGGAACGGTCAAGACATCGCAACGCTTTCAGACTAAACTCACAACTGAATGATCGAATTCAGGCTGTTGCAAAGTGGCTTGAGTTTCGCCTCACCTACATCACCTTTGCAGCTTGCTGCTGCGGCTGGCTAACTACTACTGGCTTGGCTGGCTGTCAGTCAGTCCGGTATAATAGTGGTGTTGGTGGCGGTTGCGGCGACCGCTGGCGCTGTTGAGTGTTGTTTATCACCTCTCGACTCGATACTGCCTGCGCTGCGCTGGCATCAAAGTGCAGTTGTATCAGTATAGATAGGAATATGTATTCAGGCAGGAATGAATCGTCGATTCATTCGGAAGGGTGGTTTTGTAGGGGTGTTCTTTGAAGTACAGGGCCTGTTCGTTTTTGTCAACGGAGTGACAATTTAATGTTGTCAAAGCGGGGCTTTTCACAAGGAGTTTTGGGCTGAAATTTTTTGACGAATGACTACGTATTAGTGGAAGGTATCGAAGGTAGGGAGTCAATTCAAAAAATTGAAACTTTGATGTAGCCAATTGAAATGTTTGATGTACTTCGGATTCTATCTGTAGCTGTATGTAATTTGGACACATTCAGTAAAATCAAATGGAAGTGTTCAAATTATGTACAGTTTCCGTTTTCCGAAGGAGTTCAAAATAGGTCCCAGTAACTCAGCAATTTTCTGATGGATTTGCAATATTTTTGCCAATCGATCGGAAAATCTTTTACACATCGACTCTAGGTAATAAAGAAAACTTTCAAAGCCAATAATCACCATGCTTCTTCCAGCAGCGATAAAAACCTGAAAAAGCTGAAAAGCTGAAAGAAAATTTTTGTTTTGGGCATATTATACGCAGATATGTAATATGCCGTGAAAACGAAAACGCATGGACTTACATTTTCAATATGTACGTTATATCGAAGCACGCAAAAAGAATTCAAAAATACATTCCTGTACACTTACTCAAAAAAATTTTGGGCGCCTTTAAAAAATAAAAGTTGTAACACGTTAACAGGTAGGTTCACGATAACACTAATAGTGTAATAAAATACGCTGTATTTTAATAATAAACTTCTCCAAAGACTCCTTTGAAAAAATACGCATTTTTTACGAAATACAGTAGGATTTCGAATTTGGCAACAAATGCGTGTCGCCTATGTTGCCAAAATCGAAACCGTGCCAAAATCGAGACCCTTTTTCGATATGAATAAATTTAATGTAAATGCTTTAGAAATTGACTAAATGTCATTAATCAACGATTGCAACCATTTTATGTTTAAAACGTCCGCCAAGAGCTGTCCGTCCGGTGCAAATAAGTTATTGACACCCTGCGGTAAGACGTAGTCCTACGGTAATAAAAAGATTATTGTTCAAACCCACAAAAGTTTTTTTCATGAACATACTGAGGGCATCATTTTTTCGTCATTAAAATCATGTATGCAGAAACTGATTATAGACTAATCTCAAGTTTTTAGTCTTGACCTTGAAATGCGGTCATACCTATGCGATTGTTTGTAAGGGATAAACTCAAGAACGGCTGAACGGAATTGCATGATTCTTTTTCCAGTTGGTGTGTTTTGGTTAGCGTCAGGTTTATACGTAAAAAAAAAATGAAAATCTACGTGAAAAGCTGGAAAATAGTAAAAAACCGATATTTTACTTTTCCCGCCATTCGCCGTATACGCAATGTTTTAGATTACTATGATTATTATCGGTGCAAATCAACCGGCGTCGCGTTCACTATGAAGCAGCGTCGTTGCTGGGCAAGCAAACATGTTGATGAGGGTAACTTTGATTAAATGATCAGCTGTGCCGGATTTTCACAAAACATCTGTTCGTTACAACTATGTTAAACCATTAGTAAAAATGGTAATCTTTACAGAATCCTTAAGCTTATTGCCAAATATTCATTGGAAACATGTGGAAAATGTTGATTTTTAAATTTATAACACTCAACAGTTAAGCTGGCTGTAAATTTATTTTGTGTAAAAGTAAACTCGATAGCTTTAGATAACGCCTAATTCCGTTTGCTGTAGCTGCCCGTAATATGATATGCAATATTCATATATTCAAACAGTTTTATGGACTAGCAAATTTAAAAAATAACAAACGTTGTATAATGCGTTGTGGGTTCAGTTTATCAGAGAGCCTAACAGTCTAAAACTAATTCTTTCATATCATTTATCAAATTAATGAAACTAGCCAGAACATCAGGAAACTTTCTACGTTGTATGCGTTTCTAATGCATGTTTACAAATGTTTCAATGACTGAATAAATTAGACATGAAGCTATATGACCGTCAAGTGAAGAATATATTTTAGGTATTAAACAATTTAAATAAAAGTTGTACATACTTGAAAAGAATATTAGCTGGAATAACCTAGCACTAAAAGTATATGTAACCCATTAGAATAAATCGTAAAATTATGGTTCTGTTTCAAATAGTTTTGAAATACCAAAGTAATAAAGAATACAAAAAAGGGTTTAAGACAAAGCGTACATTTATTTGCATTTTCGTATGTTTGAGGAGCAGACAGGAAATTAGCAATATAACGTTGATTATACCTATTTTCAGGAATAATGAAACCCATCGGATCGGTATAATATACTAACAGAGGTGATTGTTTGAGAATAAGTTATTCAAATTCAGTACTGTAATTCATTCGACAAATTCTTGCCGTTTGATTGATAAATCAAATAAAATTAAAGATCTAATGAATGTTACATTCTCAATACATACATATGAATATCAAATTTAAATTCAAAAATTATGGTGGAATTCATAACAAAGGTCTGATTATGATAGAGAAAATGTGCTCGAAAGTGTCAAAAAATTATTTTTTTAATAAAGGAACAATTTGCGTAAAAAACAACATGCAAAATGTCAAATTGATAACGACAATGGCAATGAAAATATAGTTGGTGGTGCAATGGTTCTGTTCTCAAAAAGTTTTGAATATATGTTGCATATCATTAGACAGTTCACTGCAGTAGACGGAATTAGGCGCTATCTAACATCATCGAGTCTACTTTAACAAAAAATAAATTGGCACAACTGTTAGGTACTAGCAATTGAAAAATTAACATTTCGGTCGGTGGTTTTTACAGTAGACGGAGGAAGAGGCACAATTTGTGTCTAAAACTAACTCAACCTGCCAAATGGCAGAGTCTGCAATACCTCACACGCTTAATAAGGGGGTTGTGGAGCCTCTGTTTTGGCCAGCACTTCTGTGGTTCAAAGGATCATTACCACCGGCGAGCCACATGTCCTGAGAGGAGGAGTGAGTTCGAATCCAGTTGTAATGCTCCGAAAACTACTTGGTTCGATCCATGAAATCCCCCAGCTTGGATGAAAGATTGCGGTACACAACTTCTTAAGCGGGACTTCATCTTCCGCTCTTTTCCCTTCACGCCTGGTCTCAATTTGTTAGATCCTATAGACTATGAACACAAACAATTCATCCAGTACCAACCCGGATTGAATAAACAAATTCGCTAATTGTTTCATTACTTACTTCTACCGTTCCCTCTGGCAATTGTAATTTTCCACATGTTTTTAACGTATATTTGACAATAAATTTTACGATTTTGGAAATATTGCCATTTCCAACTACTGGTTTAGCACAGTTGTAAGAAACAGACGTTCTATGAAAATCCGGTCAATTAACCATTTCCCTAAAAGATAAATTTCTCAAAAAACGTACAAAATTTAACCTGCATTTTGAGTACATCCAAAATTTACAAAATTTACGTCATTTATTTCAGTTGGTGGCAGTACGAAGTTTGCCGGGTCAGCTAGTATATTAATATTTTTTGAAACGATGGTTCTACAATTGATGAAGAGACGGTAGGGGAAAGAAATGAAAATTTTTGGTGAAGGAGGGGAAGAGCGGAAAAGAAAGGAGGGGGGGGGGATATTGGTAGCTACGCTTGACAAGTAGTCATTTTGACTCCTACCTTTTGTCCAATGCTGGAAGGTGCATGAGTCGAACCAAGCTATAATCTGAGATTATAGCCGGATTCGAAACCACAACACCCGCCAGGGCATGTGGTTCGCTGGTACTTGTACCTTTGAACCATAGAGGCGCTGGACAAAAGGAGACTGTAAAATCCACTTATCAAGATAGCGACGCGTTTGGTTGGGTTATCGACACATATTGTGCCTCTTCCTACATCTATTGCAGATTACCACCGAACGAGAAATTTAAATCTAACTGGTTTTTACTGGTTTTCCCTCGAAAACCCGCGCCGAGAATCGCGGCTAACACACACTGACAGACGAACAACGTCACGTGCAGTACCTTGCAAGTCGTAAGGGCCGGCATACCCAACAAACATTTTTGTCGTATAACAGCTTATCAAGCGCTAATAACCCGGTAATTAGCTATACAATGGTTGAATAAGCTACTAATCAACAAAAATGTTTGTTGGGTAGTGTCGTCGTCCTGCCAGTAAAAACCAATTAGATTTAAACTTCTCGCTCGGTGGTAATCTGCAATAGATGTAGGAAAAGGCACAATATGTGCCGATAACCCAACCAAACGCGTCGCTATCTTGATAAGTGGATTTTGCAGTTTCCTTTTGGCTGCGTGGCCAACTAATGGCTGCGGAGGTTGAGGAATTTTTAAAAGAATATCATCAGATGGTCCCATGGTTTCATTTTTGCACGGAACTCTCAGTCAAATAATGAAACGAATTATGGATCGGTTCATGAAGCCAAAGATGCTTCAAAAAGTATCAACTGTGACTATCGATATGGTGAAGAACGAAAATAATCTGTTACCAGTCAAAGAGATAAATCTTGGGTTTGACACAAAAAAGGCACTCAAAAACTTCCGTCCGTCTGTAAAGGAAAAGGGTAAACTGCAGTTTCAACTGCAATGCAAAAGCTTTTTGAAAGCTGTAATTTGCAAGTTGCTCGTAAGATCGCCATTAATGTATTCGTTAACCAGAGGGTGCAGTGCATTAGATCCAGCTTTGCTGGCAAATAACGAAAAATTGGCGAAACGTCATATGGAAAGCTTGCTGACCATTCTGTCCGATGCTGTAAGGATTACCGGATCATCAGCTGATGCAGCGTTACGGAAATATCGTGAGCAGACAATACTGAAAAAAACACATTTTCAAACATATAACATGAAACAAATGCGTTTAGAGGGGCCAGTCTCGACGTAGTGGTTAGCATTCACGCCTCTCACGCCGAGGACCCGGGTTCAAATCCCAACCCCGCAGAAGTCACGAATGACCCAAGCTGTTAAAGTGACTATAATCTAACAAAAAAAAGTGTTTCGACGTATTTTGGGCAAATACATTAGGCTTGCTGCGCCTGAATTGCTTCTGGTCGTTCGAATAGTGTGCTGCCTATCGCATGGTAATGTCAACGTCGAACGGGGCTTTTCTGTCAACTCCGGTTGCCTCTTCGAAAACATGAAGGAGGAGTGCTTAGTGGTACGCCGTCAAGTTTTTACATAGGTTGAAATTTCCAAGAGAATGATAAATCTTGTTAGAAATTCACATGATCTGTATCTTGAGGACCAAGCTCGGCGCAGGCCGGCGGCAACCAATATGGATGAAAAAAGTCAAAAAAGCGATTACGTGAAGCGGAAGCTCGAGAACTTGAAGCTAAAAAAAGCGGCTATTGCGGAAGAAGCGAGAAGAGAGGCAGAAGCGATCGAAGCAAAAAATCAGTCACTGAAGAAGGAATAAAATATTTAATAATCTAATAACAACAGTAAAAGAAAAAGTTATTAAATCACTGTTAATAAATGAAATAGTGTTTTCTTTTATTAATTAAAAATGCCTGGAAATTTGCAAAAAAAACCTGGAAAAGTCGGAACATTTCGAAACAAGCTAATTTTTCGATTTATGGACTGTTTTTGACGTAAAACTACGTCTTACCGTAGGGTGTCAAATCAAAATTTGGAATCAACCCAGCGTCACGACAGAATGAAAGATTTTGAACGCTAATAGCTCTGCCAATTATGAATGGATTTTCATGGTTTATATACCGATCGACTCATAAGAGATGTAGCAATTATGTGATTTCAATTGCAACATTCTTTTTCAATCACTAATTAGTAAAAATTACCGAACAGTTTCGAGGTCAAATTATCCCATACATTTTCTTTGTGATCGCCTTACTCCACAGGCAGGGATGACAGTTAAATACACAATTTGTTTACTGTGATTCCGATTACTTTATGTTTACAAAAAAAGCAACAAAACCCCCTCGTCCGAACAGGTCGAAGATTCTTTACGACGTTTAGACTTCTACTAATTTGATATTTGTGCTTGGGAAGTATGCCAGAAAGAGTGATAAAGCCCTCTCGTCCCAACGAGATTTCTTAGGAATGCGACAAACCTAGTCCAGTTTGACGTCCTGAAAGTAAAAAAAATTGTTGCAGCATAAAACCACCCCTTCCTTTCAACCTAGTTCATTTTTAAACATTGAATCTACTCCAAATTGATGTCCTGAAGGTGAAACGTCACAGAAAAGTGAGCAACAATCCTTTCCTTTTGCCAGATTGTATGCACATTCGCGACTACGAAGTTGCTAATATTTGTTTGGTTTTTGCGTGAGAAAAATGTGAAGGAAGTATTTTTGCTTTTGTTTTCACGCTAGTTTTGACAAAGGGCTTATAAGTGCGAACAGGATTAAAAATCTTTTTTAGTTTCGTAGTCGCGCATAGGTACTGCAAGAATTTTTACGGAACTGTTGTCTTACAAGGAAACTCGGGTGAAGGGATATTTGTGCATGTGAAGTAACGCAGTAATTCTCAAAGTGAGGAAAATTAGTGACTCTTTTATTCGAGAATAGTTTTGAATGTTTCAATTGCTGCTTTGCGTCAGTTAGTTACCTGCAATTATTTACTATTCTATAGTCAAGCATTAATTTCTTTCGAAAATGATGGAGAAGACAAGGCAGAAGAGATCCGTAGTGGTGCTGTTTATTTGACCGTACACTCAGTATAAGGCAGTAAGGTACAAAACAACTTTAACTCAGCCTTCAATCATTAAAATGAATAAAACGATCTGAAAAATTATCGACTTGCAAAAATTTGGTTTTCTTAACCTATAGCACACGCAAGCCGTTTTAACATAACAATTTTTTTTTATATCATCGATATACATATGTAGGTAAATCAATATGTGGCGTAAAATAGCGTTAAGTAGTGCTAAATGATAGTATCATATTTTTGGTATGTATTTTGTGTAATTTGTATATTTTTACCAGTGCCAGAATCGGAGTACAGCCTGAATCCGTACATTGGGTCACGACTGCCAGTTGTTTGAAATTTTTCAAACACTGCCGTCCCTTTGTCAATTGTAAAAAAAGGACTACCGTTTCAAAAAATATTAATTATATATGCCTGACCCCATTTCAAGGTTGAGACAAAAAGCACGAGGTTGGTCTACCCTATCATGTTTTAGTAGACGCAACAAGTGCCGTAGTACAGCCCGGACTCGATTACCCGGGTGCTCATTTTTATTTTCAGCCCGGATAATCGAATCACCCGGATAATCGAATCATCATTTTTGGTACAAAATGTTTTTTGGTATATCAAGTTTTTTGACTTTTAGGTATCAGAAATGTTTTATTTATTATTGATCTATCTTCCCAAAAGTCAGAAAAATCCTTCCTTACGATTTTTTTCACTGATGATTTTTTTTGGTACAATATTATTTTTTGTATGTCGTGTTTTTCAATATTTAGGTATTATAAATGTTTTTTTATTTTTGATCAATCTCCCCTAAAGTCATAAAATTTCTTTCCAGCAATTTTTTTACTGATGATTACGATGATGATAATGATGATGGTGATGATGATTTTTAAGTAAAAAAAATTGATTTCATCATCGCAGGATTTATTTTTGTTTTTTTCGCCGATAGAAGGGATATAAGAAAGGAATTTTGCAGCTTTAGGGAGGTTAATCAATGCTTGTCTAGTTGGAATCATCATGTAGCATGACAATTACAACATTTGGGCTTAAAATAAACCAGTGAAAAAAAAAATTTTTATTCACCCGGATAATCGAGTCTAAAAACCCGGATAATCGAATCCCCGGATAATCGAGTCCGGCCTGTATCTCTGTCAAAAATGCACGACGTGATTTCTGGTCAAAACAAAACTTTTATTAGCTAAAATATGTTAGAAATTATGAATCAAATATATGATAATCAGAATATAAGATTGTTTTGATAAACGGTTTGTTTTAAAATGGATAATAAGGCCATTGCAAATCATATTTAAAGTTTTTGTCACCCCCCTTGGAAATTGGCTTGAAAAATCGGGGGGCAAAAAAATAATTTGTAGGATATGAGTCAAATTTCTTTTTATAAAATCAATTGTCTGTGGGCTCTACAGTCTGAAAAACTCGAAAAATGAGTCTCCGAGTTGAATTAACGCTTCTAGCACGAAACAGAAATAGAAATTCAAACAATGGAATTTCCGAAAATCGTCCAAAAAAAATTTCCTTCGCTTTTGTCTTTTTTCGTATATTTTTGCATAGAAAATAATAACGTATATATTATAAGCAAGAATAGATTCGGTTTTCACGTTTAAACCTTAAATAAAAATTCTTAAAATCCATGTTTTTTTTGCTCGATTAACCCATTAAGCCCCAGACTTTTCCCAGCAGGGATAGAAAGTTGAAACTTTCAGGAAAATTCTCTTTTAGGTCAACTAAGAAAAAACCACTGACATGTATTTTTAATTTTGACCCTGTGTCCCGCAACACTACGTTGCGAAAACGCAACGCTGGGCATTAAGGGTATACCGTTTTTGCATACCGGCTTACCCTGCATAATACGTACATTTTGCCTCGATAGTACGTACATTTTTCAGCAACATTTTATTTGTTTCATTCCAAGTTTCACAAAGGGTAAAATCTTTGATTTAAAAAAGTCAAAAATTAACTGCTATATTAAATCAATACAACTAAGATATATATTTATTCAATAGTATATACAAATTTGCAAATTTCATGCATATAAAAATATTATGCATATAAATGCTTCATACTTTTTAACCGTTAAATCAAATTTGGAATTTTTTTTTGTGATTTTGAGTATTAATAAAGATTAAATGAACGGCTTAGAGTATTACATGTATTATGAGTATTATGTTTTATGATAGATATCAACACATTTGGGTTGGAGACCATCTTTGCACTAGACGCATAGTATGCAGTTTGAACGCTAAATGCATGTCATCGCAGATGATTAAATGCCTACCAACACGTTCCGGAAAGGTTGTAACATTAAATTTGGGTCCATGAAACTGTCGTCGCCATCACTCAATTCCTCCAGATATTCCGGAGGCAAAGGTACTTTAACAATTTTATTACGCTCTTATCACAACGGCCTCTCCATCTGCCATCAGTGTTTGAAGCAGCGAATTCTATGTTATGTAAACTTTTATAATGGTTCCGGGATATTTTAAATAAGCGAAAGATAAGATTTACACTCATTTGTTTACTAAAAAGCAACGACATCAAATGAAACACCGCAGCGAATGAACGAAAACAAACATTCCCGTTGCAAATTTTGAATAACGTTACTTCCTAGCGTTGCGTTTTCGCAACGCAAAGCTTCAAACCTATCTGAAAATTACAAAAATAATCAAAATTATGAAACAAAGTTTTTTTTGGCAAGCAACCGATTCTTACTAACACTGATTGACAGGTCAGGCGTTAATAGAGGTAAAATCGAGTTTTAGGAGCATTTTTCCTTAACTGTCTGAAAAATAGCAAAACCTGTTGTTTTGTCACAGCTGTAATTATGCTACATGTAACATCTGACCTTTGAGCAAAAACAGGTCGATTAGATTTTTTTCCAATCTTTCTTTGTTTCTCAGGGTCCAAGTTGATATCTTCAACCGGGTCTTCTCTAGAAACGAATGAAAGTGCGTTGCGTTTTCGCAACGCTGGGAGGAAATGGGTTAAAAAATTCACTTTGTTTTTTTTTCGCCCCCCCTTCAGTGGCCGAACATCGGAAGGACAAAAACTTTATAAAATATTTGTAATGGCCTAATTTATAGCCTGAGTAGATGAGAAATTTGAATCTGTTTCAATAATATAAATTTGTGGTTATGAGTTTAAATAAAATATTTTTAAAGCAACACGATATTATTGTTGTTCCAAAAAATATGTGTGTTTGACCCAAACAATGAGATACATTTTTTTTTTTAATTAAAAATAGAGTCTGTACGATTGATATAAAAATTGCTATTTCAATATAAAATTCTGCTATAAACTATCAATAAATACATTTATTTTAATAGTACATTTCAGTTGAAAACAAGCAAAACTTCTTTTTGGAGGAAGAATAACAATATAGTTATTAAAACGGCAGTTTTTCATTGTTTTCAAGCTGGGCCAAGTTTTTTTTTAAATTTTTATGTTCAAATTTCATTTTGCAAATGAAATGGACATCCCCAACCGAGCTTTCAACACACCTGTAGCATGCTTGACGTACAACGTCCTCACCACACCATCCGTACACACATAACCTAAAGCACCCAAATGTACATACCGACCGCGGCGCTGGAACGCCGGCGCAACACTTGAGTGAACACAACAAACTACCGTAAATAAATGCGCCAACTTTGCGACGCGTTCTTATGCCGTCACACGGGCACATCCGACACTTGCACAGTTGTTGATGTTTTATTTATGGCGAATTTATTTTCGTACATTGTTACAGCTATTCCGTTGTTGGCTGCGAGTGGGCCGATCACTACTGGAGCACCCGATTCGCGGTAGGCCCGGTAGAGTATCAAGTATGTTGGTATCAATATAGTGAGTGTACGGTCGATTTGATCGACCGTGCTGCTGCACGGAGAGTTGTGGTTACCTGTGTGGATAACGATCCGGCTAGCGGATCATATACCAACACCAACAGAACAGCACTGACTCAAGCGTTGCAGTTCACTGAATCTCACACTGCGTTCCACACTACATTAGATGAATGAACTGTAAACACTGTTCACTCGATAATAAAAAAAATCGTCAATCTGGGTTTTTTGTTGTCTTCACTTCGCCAGTCGCCACACACAGTTATCAATCATTGATGCTTATCTAGCGAGCAGCTGATAAAGTGCATGGGTGTAATCTTGTTGGCTGTTGGTGCCGGACATGTTCTAAATATTTGTCTAATGTTGTACTTACTTACAACAGAACCGCAATCTAATTGTTGCAAGCAAAACACGAGTTTGTCAAACTCAGTGATTGATGCGAATGCGGTTCGGGATTGGGAGGGAAGAGCGATTGACCTTCCTAATCCAATGGACAGCGGACAGTAGCTGAATTTGAAATTTTTGTTGCTGGGCTGCTTTCGTACATTCGGATATCAATTCTAGCTTTAGTTTTTAGAAGGTTACATAAGTCATGTGAAAGGGTTGCTTATGCGACCTTATAAAATTAAACTTTCCTTTCCGAATTTAAACGGAATGCTGGGAGATTGTTCGTTTTCGGCCAAAAAGTAAAAATCCCAAGTTTTATGTCATTTGGACCACTTCCTTTTTTACGAAAAAGCCTACTTTTTGTCAAATAATCTTATTTTCTTTTGCTTGTATCCTCAGAAATTTTTGGTTCAGAAACAAATTCTAATATATACTTGTTTTCTTAGTAATGCTTCCCATCTGCTTATTGACGAACGTTTAAATGAATTAAAGCACCTTCTTTGTGATAAAGACTACTCTACAATGAGGGAATAAACACTAATAATAATTCACACCGTGCCCATGTACCGATTACGGTACCTGGCAAAGTGCTGTATACTCAAGCACGAAGACACGATTTGCTGCAGGTAAACGTGTGCCGACACCCATTGCAGCGTAGTACCAATGAGGCTCTTACCTACCTGGTTATAGTGCTTGTCTTAATTTCCTGGTTAAGTTTTGGCACATCGTAAGTGTGGCGAACAATTTGTTAACGCTTCAGTTGTCATGTTTCAATTTGATTATTTGCCGTTCAGGACTGGCAGCAGTTCACACCCTGGAAAATAGGCTGACCAGTTCGAGCAGTGCGAAAATTCATGCTTTGAAAGCTCACCGGCATCCGACCGATAACGGTTCGGAAGTTATTAGTGGTCTCTACCATGCTCTTGTAGTGAAGTGATGCTATCGAAGGCTGACACCAATAATGGAGACCAAGCCGGACCGCGTTGGGCAGTTGCATAGAAAGGCAAGACTTTGAATTCAAGAGACACGCTCCTATCCAGTGCATTGAATTGCATTGATCCTTCGAACCATCGATGCATGTTAATTAACGATAACTAAGTAAAATACTTAGTGTTGAATAGTACCAGTTTTGATTGGCAATAAAGTGTTTATTATGAGTTTGTTTTTAAAAATCTACCTTGTCAGACTCAACTTAGCAGTTAATTGATGTAGGGTCTCATACAATTGTTTTCTATCTTGTAATACTTTACAGATGGTAATAGCTAGAGCTTTAGATATTGCACCGGTCGCGCATTCCTCCACACTGACTAATTTTGCTATTTAAGCACATTTTCTGTCGAATTGAAATTGGAATTGAAATGGAATTGAAAGTAAATAAAAGTGTACAAGATTCAGCCAACAAAACATTATTAAACTCAGAGCAGGAACACTTGAACTTTCGAGCTTAAAACGGTGAAATTTTCACTAGTTATGAATAAACATATGTCAATAAGTTTATCGTTTACTTTTCCTGTACATAGTCGTTGTAAAGTTGTAAAATATTAATATAAAAAATTGAATTTTCTTTATCGATTTATGATGCCAAATTTTCGTTTTCATGAGTGTCATCTGCATAGCTCATTCAATTTTGGTTTATGCTTGAGTTTCAATTTCACAGAGATGGTTCGAAGCTAGATACCTAGGTATTGTCTGCGAAGCTTTATGTTTTTATGGCACAGCAAACCATAAAGTTCCCGTTCATTGAATTCTCACAGCTTTGCACCGTTCACCGGCGCTCTAGAGATAGGTTCCGGTCTGTGCGAGCTTTTCATTAAATGTTATTGGGAAAATAAAACAACTTATCATTTTTTTTTTGCACAAACTGCATTTATTTTGTTCTGTTAGTTATAGAAGAATATCTTATATATAAAAATGGATTTCTGTCTGTCGGGATGTTCCTTATAGAATCAAAAACTACTAAACCAATCGGCGTGGAAATATGCATGTAGAGGTATTCGGGGCCAGGAAAGGTTTTAGTGATGGGTAGAAACCCCTTCCCCCACTAAGAGGGGGGCTCCCATACAAATGAAACACAAATTTCTGCATAACTCGAGAACTAATCAAGCAAATTGAACAAAATTTGGCATGCGGGTGTTTTTGGTGACAAGAACTTATTCTATGGTAAATTGGAACCCCTCGCCTCTTTGGAAGGGGAATTATGACTCCTCTTCCCTTTAAGAGGGGGGCTTCCATACAAATGAAATACAAATTTCCTCATAACTCTAGAACTAATCAAGCAAATGGAACAAAATTTGGCATGTAAAAGTTTTCGAGGGCAAGAATATTTTCTATGGTGAATTGGAACCCCTCCCTACGTTAAGAGGAGGGGCTCCTATAGAAACGAAATACAAATTTCCTCATAACTCGAGAACTAATCAAGCAAATGGAACCAATTTTGGCACGTGGGTGTTTTCGGAGACAAAAATTTTTTCTATGATGAATTGGGACCCCTCCCCGCTTTAGGAGGGGGGGCTCCTATACAAATGGAACACAATTTCCTCATAACTCGAGAACTAATCAAGCAAATAGAACCAAATTTGGCATGTGGAGGTTTCTGGAGGCAAAAATATTTTCTATGGTGAATTACGACCCATCCCCACTTTAAGAGGGGGGGGGGGGGCTTCTACACAAATGAAATATAAATTTCCTCATAATTCGAGAACTAATCAAGCAAATGAAACCATATTTGGCATGTGGGTGTTTTTAGAGGCAACCATTTTTCCTATGATGAATTAGGACCCCTTACCTTTTTAGGAGAGGGGGCTCCCATGCTAACGAAATACAAATTTCCTCAGAACTCTAGAACTAATCAAGCAAATGGAACCAAATTTAGCATGTGGGTGTTTTTATAGGCAAGAATATTTTCTATGGTAAATTAGGACCCCTCCCCACCTTAGGAGGGGGGGCCGACGATGGAAAATACAGTAATCTCTTGTACAGGAAAATCTTGTACACGCCACAAAACTGTGCAAACAGCTTTCCGTTGCCAAATTATTTGTCTAGACTATACTGTCCCATGACGCGTTTAAGGCTCAAGTTGTCGTCCGAATGGATTTCGATGTCAATCTTTGGGCCTTCCTCGACCGCACTATTCAGCTTGCTGTAATTTTTTTCTCTCCTGCAAATCCATAACATCTATCAGTGTGTAACACTGGAACATCGTAAGGTTTCTCACTCGTGTACTGAATCTGGCGACGGTTAGCCTGACGTTTGTCGGTTTCCAACTCATCAAGGCCATGAGATCCCCTTGGCGCAACAGGAATCTAACTCGCCATTCAGTGTCAACACGTTCTATGTTCCGGTTCGTGTCCATGCTTTTCTGTAACAATAAAGTTGTCAGGTGCTAAACAAAAACGCAGTTTCTATACAAAACGTTTTATTATCCTCATTGTGATATGTTTATCGTATGTTTTCTTGTTGTTTTCTGCTAGCTTCCAACTGAAGGTAAAATTTTGAACTTGTTTCCATATCTAACCACTGATTCGTTAAGTAATGAATTCCCTATAACAACCAAACCAAAGTTTTTTTTATTCAATTGATCAGTGCCATTTGTACGCAATTAAAACGTATATACACGAACGGGAATTGGCATCCCCGATGATAACTTCCACTACAACAAATTCTAACTTGTTCACTATTCGTTACCTACTGATTTGTTCGCAAAAAATATTTTAATGTAAAAAATAAATAATCTACGCCTCGCTTCCCTTTTTAAAAATATACCGATTCATAGTTCATAAAGTGTCAACGATAGGAAGAAAAACAAAAAATAAACATTGTGCGACGACCGTAATCTGATTATTGGCTGAAACTAAACTTCGTTTCTTCGCGGTTCTAATATGTGTATAAACTTCAACAGCTGAAACTGGAGCTCGCATAAAAAACGGAATGATTGCGAAAGTGAGGGGGGAAGTAGCAGCAGGTAATCCCTGCACAGGCCCGTGGAAGAGTAATAGATTTGTTGGACAGAAATGAAGAGTCATCCATCCATCCATCCGGAGCCGGAAGGGAACCTTACAGTTCGTCATGTTTCGGACCGGAGAATTCGTCGTGCGAGATGAACCCGTTCTTGTCCTTGTCCTCGTGCTGGAAGATCTCCTCCACCAGCTTGTCGTGCTCGGCGATCATGTTCTTGATGTCGTCCGATTCCTGGCCACCGTCGGCGGCGACCATTTGCTTCTTGAGGTACTCGCTGACCTGAGGGAGAGGAGCAAGAGAGAAAAATGTTAATCTAAATTACTTATGTACTTATTACATATTAGTATGTAGTCTGTATGTAGCAGCTAAAACGATGTTTTGCTTCTATATCCGACGTTTCGGTGGTTTCATTCCACCTTTTCCAAGGAAAAGAGGCGGTAAGTTTTATTGGCTGGAGTATGTGTAATTTACAAATTGCGTCCTCTTTACATTGTTACTACGTTTAATATAATAATTTATTGTAGTTGTGTCACTTTTTCTGTTTTTAGTAGTCCGGTAAAACGAGCTTTGGCGATAAATGTCTGTTAGTATCTCTAGTAACGGTTTGTGTGCCGTCTGGTTTTCCTGTTGGGTACTTTGGTTGTCAGAACCAGAAAATTGCATATTACAGTCGGAAAGCATACATTCAATAAAATCAAGTAAAATTGAGTGTTTACCAGTTTACACTACTTGAATTGTAAAATATAGTATAGTGAAGAAGTGGAAATCTCGTCAACGTCGCCCAGTCCCGGTTGTCCTCAATCGCACACCCGCTAAAAATTTTCCTAAACCAGCAACCACCAATAAATAAAGTGGCAGATAATCTCAGATCACCAGCGGTTATCAACTTATCAAAGCTTTTTAAGGAACAAACTTCATTTTCTACACCTCTGGCATTTAAGCACAATCCAAGATAGGTCTGCATGGTAAATTGAGCACAGCGCGACGTAGGCGTTCGCGGTAGTCGACAGAAGCTATAACCCACAGTGTCACATCTGCCAACACCCAACCCCCGAGGCCAAACAGCTAGCTCGTACTATTTATAATGGGAATTCGCCGTTAACCGCCAAAATTAATCGCCCCCGAGTGCTACGAACCCTTACTAACACATCAGGATTTTTTAGGATGCTTTTAGCATCCAGAGGATTCTTATTTCATAGTGCAGGCAATTCCCTTACCGAGTTACAGGTATCCCGGATATTCGACTCTTGGATTTTCATATAAGAATCCTGGTTTTAATAACAAGCCATTCTGTGCGAATCCTTTGCAGAATACCTCCACACGATTCCAATGCGAGGAATCCCGGAGACTCTGTGTGAATCACTTTAGTTCGTCCGGGAAACGTAGAGAGAAGACTTAGTTATGAAAGTGGAGAATCCTGGTGGATAGATCGACCAAGAACAGGCGGTGAATGAATCTCCTGATGTAGCAGTACTTTTGAACGGTAGAACTGTAAACAACAAAATCAGAAAAGCACAGCTAAAATACATTGAACGTATATTAATAAGCGGGACGAAAGGTATACTGAAGACAGTCCTTTGGCTATGTTTTGTCGACTGTGAGATTAACTGTTTTATTTTTATCGGCTGTCAGTCTTAATAAATCAGAACAGATTTTGTACTTTCTCCGACGTTTCGACTATATTTTATAAAAAACTAGCTGACCCGACAAACTTCGTATTGCCACAAATTAACCTGTGTTGTACATAAATCATTAATCTCGGATGATCTTTGTCACTTCTCGAGTTTTGCAAGCCCCCCAGTGGGCGGCGCTTCCGACGGCGGGTCACCGGCAACACTCGCGACCGGCTCGTAAAAAATAAATAAAAATAAGACAGTCCTTTGTTATCGGCCAAATCAGCTAAAGAAGATTGGAAGATCTGCCTTTACTTGGAGAACTATTTGCACTTCTTTCTAAACCTGACATGTGTAGAGACGATGGAGGGAATCTAATCACAATCAGTGCGAGGTGGTTGATAAGTGGAAGCAGTTCTTCGATGAACATCTCAACGGCGATATAACGGAAGAAGACGCAACAGAAGTTAACATAGGAGTGCCCATAAACGATAACAGCATGTCGGCTCTCGAACTCAAAGAGCTCTGGCGAGAAGCAGGTTAGTTGAGGAATAATGGAACTGATTCCCGGCAGTGCTCTACAAAAATGACCGAGAAACGATAGCAACGGCACTTCACCGAATAATTTCAAGGACTTGGGAGAAGAAACTACCAGGGGAGTGGATAGAAGGTGTGGTCTGTTCCATCTACAAAAAGTTTGATCGGCTGGATTACTGTAATTACCGCGGTATTATGCAAAAGAATTCAAAAAAAAAAAAATCGAAAGAATTCGGGGTCACTCTCGAGTCCTTTCGAATCGTGCAGAGGGTTGCGGCAAGGGGCTGGACTATGCTGTATGTTATTCAATATCGCCATTGAAGTTTGTGATCCGACGAGTGCGCATCGAAGCAAGAGAAATGATCTTCAGCAAGTGTAGTCAACTCCTAACCTTCGTAGACGACCTCGACATCATTACAAGAAACCTTGGGACAGAGAAAGCAATCTACGCTACACTAAAAACGGAGACTAGAAAGATTGGGTTACATATTAATGCATCGAAATTCAGATATATGGTAGGAAGAGGCTCCAGAGAAAATAACATTTGCCTCCCACGACCAGAGACTATTGACGGGGATGAACTGGAAGCGGCTGCTGAGTTCGTTTATTTGGGATCTCTGATTACCGCCGACAATACTACGAGTAAGGACATTCAACGACGCATTCAAGCTGGAAATCGAGCCTACTTTTCCCTCCGCAAGACGCTTCGATCAAGGAGCATACGCCGCGGCGCAAAGCTGATGATTACAAAGCGCTAATCAGACCGGTAGTCCTCTACGGACTTGAGACAGTAACTTTGGTTACGGAAGACATACGTTCATGTGCCGTTCATTTGAACGAAAGGTGTTGCGGACTATTTTTGGCGGACTACAAACGGAAAGCGGAGACTGGCGGAGGCGTATGAATCACGAGCTTCGGGCACTGTTTGGACAGATTCCCATCGTACACCTGGCGAAAGTTAGGAGACTGCAGTGGGCCGGCCACGTCGCAAGGATGCCGGACGACTGTGCAATGAAACCTGTTCTCTTCAAGAACCCCATCGGCACCAGGAATAGAGGGGCCCAACGCGCTAGATGGCTTGACCGGGTTGAAGCCGACTTGCGTGTGTCGAGACGCGCAACTAATTGGCGACAAGTAGCCCAGAACTGAGTACAGTGAAGAGGAATTCTTGATACAGTAAGAGCCACCCCGCCTCTCGGGTGGTAGAAGAAGAAGTGGTTAGCCTCTTATCAGTAACCCTAGCTCATCACGGTACCAGCAATTAATGATAGATCGGGTTGCCGACCCTGTTCGGAACTTGGTCGTATGATAATAGGGAAGAGGGGTGTTGTGAAGGTGTTCCGAGGTTTCGAGTGTCTCTTCTCTACGTTAAGGGCGGCTCAAAACGACGTCTGAACTCCATATTATGGAGTGCCGATCATCGTCCTCGTACCAACGTGGCCATCAAAACAGTGGTGTGAATGATGGCCCTGCAGCGAGATAGAGAGTCGCAAGTCTTGCTTGAGGTTTGCTGGAAGGGCTCGATGGTACTTACGTTCAATCAAAGTAGTCATGGACGAGATGTGGAAATGGGTAATTGGATGGTGAACAATCAATCCTCGAAAGTGTAGGTTGAGAAACAAGGGTCACTTCTTCGACATAGGAGGCAGCTACAAAGTCCAAAGCCCTCACTTTGGAAGCTTCGCTGATGACGAAGAGGAATTTCATACGTAGTTGGAGTGTGAATACGAAACGGTGGTTCTACAAAGGAGACTGCAAAACCTCCCTTATTAAGGTAGCGACGTATGTGGTTGGGTTATTTTTAGACACAAATTGTGCCTCTTCCTCCGTCTACTGTAGAAACCACCGACCGAGAAGTTTTAATCTAACTTACTTTTACTGTCAGGACGACGACACTATGCAGGCCCGTGCGACTTCCAAGGTATTGCGCATGACGCTGTTCGTCTGTCAGTGTGTTAGTCGCGATTCTCAGCGCAGGTTTTCGGAAAAAGGCTCCGTTCCCATGAAATAGACCAAACTCCACTCAAAAAAATTTTCATTACTTTCCCCTACCGGCCCTCCATCAATTGTAGAACCACCGTTTCAAAAAATATCAATATTAACTGCCTGACCACATTTCAAGGTTAAAGACTAAAAACACGAGTTTGGAGTGAATACGACCACCGTCCAAAACATGACACCAAGACATCGTGGATTGCAAAATTTAGTTCAGCAAGCAGAAGGAATACAAAATGGTGATTAAATGTGCACCACTTTCGGTACTGACGCGATTCGATTGAGTTTCGCACCGCTGAAGCAGACTGAAAATCGTTGAAAACTACACACTTAAATAAAAGCACCGAGCTCGGCAAAATTTTGCCGAAATCTCAACAGCTGACCGTTCAGTAAAAATTTTTATTTTGCCAAACGTTACTAAAAATCCGTAAACGTTGATATACACCATCGACATTTTTACCGAACGTTCGGCTGTTGAGATTTCGGCAAAATTTTGCCGAACTCGGTGCTATTTTTTAAGTGTGTATGTGCAGTCAGCTGAAGTTGTTCCGCTGGAAGATGAAGTATCGGGTAAAGCCCCTCTTGGAATAGCTTGAATACCATTAAGACAGCGTTGCAGAGAACGTTCTTGAGCACGCGAAGGTGGCAGCAGCACTTTGACGAACACCTGAAACGTGCCCGGATAGAGAACCATGCGCGGTGGAGAAAGTAATGTGATTGTGATGGTGTGATAAACGTGGAAAAGGTGGCAACACCAAAGATTAGAGATGGGCGAATGCTCACAAGCCGTTTAAATGCACCGGCTTACAAAAACAGCATTCAAACGAACGCCTCTTGAAAAAGAACTTCGGTTCTTCGGATGCACCTGAAGGTCACACGAAGTTTGGTTCCTGGATCGTAATCTACCGAACTGTCAACTTAGCGAAGAAAGCGGATAAACGAACCGTGAACCATTAGCCGCTGATTTGAATTGGTTTGCAGCAGAAAATGAACGGTTTAGAGCCGCTTACACGGATGCGCCATTTTGCCGACTATTACTAATGATAGACCAAGTTGGGGACGCCATTTTAACAGTATAATCAATATATATAGAATGCCAGTGTCGCTGCAGTGCGCGTGGTAAACATCACACTTGTTCAGATAATGTATTTACAGTATATATGCATATGTGTGTGTGCCTGAGATTCATCAAAAAGGAATCTCATTGTCAAACTTTGACAACCAGTTTAAAATTTCAAATATGGCTGCCAAGTAATGTGATTGGAAACTTCGCTTGCTGCAAATTTCTGAAAAAATCGGTGCAAAAGGGCGCAGCTGTGGGATTCAATTCATCCGGACGAAAAGAAAAAGAACGTTTAAAAACATTTCACTGGCATGAAAACACAGCGATGAGCGTACTGATGACAGCACCAACGAGCGCACAGATAAAGAACAGATAAATAACAATGAGCAACTTTGACAATGAAGTTCCCGATTCACAGACTTGATACAGATTGTTAGCATCATGTTTACCACAATGAGTCCCATAGTAAAACAGCGACACTGGCATTCTATATATATTGATTCTACTATTTTAACACATTAAGATGAGCCGTAAAAAACTATAGGCTTGTTTGCACCGGCTTATTGTAAGAATTTGGCATATAGAACAGTTACCGGAGGAGTGGAAGAATGGGATTATCTACCCGATCTGTAAGAAAGGCGTAAGCCGAGCTATGAGAACCATCGTCCGATCACCGTGCTCCTGCAAAGTGCTCCTGCAAATCAACTTCCGCCAACTCTCATCAATTGCGAACAGATTTGTGGAAAGTTATAAGGTCGGCTTCGTTGAAAGACGGTCAATTGCGGACCGAACCTTCGCGGTGCGACCTTAAAAAGGCCGGGAATACTAAGTCCGCACAGACTATATGTTCTCCTGATTTCCAAGTTGCATATGATACTATCGACCGCCAAGAGCTATGGAAAATCATGGACAAGAACGGCTTTCGCTACAAGCTGATCATACTTTTATTAAGGCTACGATACATGGTACAATGTTGCGTGCGGATTTCTCGTGAATTGGATTGTGAATCCTACGGGGGCTCCGTTTACCGATGACATAGACATTGTCGGCATTACATTTGCGATGCTGTCTGAACAGTATAGGTAGCAGACGCGAAACCACTAAGTCGTGCAACTCTACGACGAACCCAATATTCAAAAGGTGGTTGAAGCTGCCCGAATACGGTAGACAGGGTATGTTGCAAGAATGACGGACATGCCAATTAATCTGCGAAGATACTAAGGCTAAGTGGGGCGAAGTCTGACGGCGAGTATACGATATTCAAGGAATTGAAGAGCGGCAATCAGCCACCGAGTTAATTGCAGGAATCGTTCATCAGACTATGTCGTGAGACGGAAAAACAAATAAATGAATAACAATTGCATCTTAAAAATATTAAATGTAGATTAGAGCCTTCTCCGTTGAGTGAAAACTTAAAACAGGATAGTAGGTTCTTAAAATTGAACACAACTTGATATCCCCTTATTTCCATATTTCGTACTGTGGAAATCATCACGGTTACATCTTTCTCCCACTCACCTCTTCACGACTCAGCTGCATATCCTTGTTCTCGTCGATTTCCTTGAACACATTGGTGGTTGGTGGCGAGTCGCCAATGTTGATCAGTTCAACATCAAACACCAGAGTGGCACCACCGGGAATCACATTTCCGGCTCCTCGCTCTCCGTAACCCAGCTCCGGTGGAATAGTGAGTTTTCGTTTTTCACCTAAAAAAAGGGTTGATTTTCAACATTTGTCCACATGGTGAAAAACTGACGGCGGCCTTTTACTTACCGACACACATATCGACCAGCCCCTGATCCCATCCTTTGATAACCTGGCCGGCTCCCAGTTGGAAGGTAAACGGTTGATCTCGGTCAAAACTGTAACAAACACAGAGAAGCGAACATTAGTTTCATAATTTTAATTTTGCCTCGAAATTAATCAAGTTTCTGATAGCAAACGCTGCCGGCTGGCTGGCACAAGAATCTAATTTCCCGTTTCATGGTCCATTTGGCTCCGCTGCGTCACCCAACGAACAACCGTAATTCGTTTGTAAATCTATACCTATAAAGAAGGATTTCTGTCTGTCTGTCTGTCTGTCTGTCTGTCTGTCTGTCTGTCTGTATTTTGTTCCTTATAGAATCGAAAACTACTGAACCAATCGGCGTGAAAATTTGCATGTAGAGGTTTTTGGGGCCAGGGAAGGTTTTAGTGATGGTTAGAGACCCCTCCCCCCACTAAGAGGGGGGGCTCCCATACAAATGAAACACAAATTTCTGCATAACTCGAGAACTAATCAAGCAAATAGAACCAAATTTGGCATGTGGGTGTTTTCGGTGACAAGAATTTATTCTAGGGTAATTTGAGACCCCTCCCCTCTTTATAAGGGGAATTATAACTCCTCTCCCCTTTAAGAGGGGGGGCTTCCATACAAATTTCCTCATAACTCGAGAACTAATCAAGCAAATGGAACCAAATTTGGCATGTGTGTGTTTTTGGAGACCAAAATTTTTTCTATGATGAATTGGGACCCCTCCCCACTTTAGGAGGGGGGGCTCCTATACAAGCGAAATACAAATTTCCTCATAACTCGAGAACTAATCAAGCAAATGGAACCAAATTTGGCATGTGAAGGTTTTCGAAGGCAAGAATATTTTCTATGATGAATTGGGACCCCTCCCTACTTTAGGAGGGGGGGCTCATATACAAGCGAAATACAAATTTCCTCATAACTCGAGAACTAATCAAGCAAATGGAACCAAATTTGGCATGTGAAGGTTTTCGAAGGCAAGAATATTTTCTATGATGAATTAGGCCCCTCCCCACTTTAAGAGGGGGGGCTCCTGTACAAATGAAATACAAATTTCCTCATAACTCGAGAACTAATCAAGCAAATGGAACCAAATTTGGCATGTGTGTGTTTTTGGAGACCAAAATTTTTTCTATGACGAATTGAGACCCCTCCCCACTTTAGGAGGGGGGGCTCCTATACAAACGAAATACAAATTTCCTCATAACTCGAGAACTAATCAAGCAAAGAGAACCAAATTTGGCATGTGTGTGTTTTTGGAGACCAAAATTTTTTCTATGACGAATTGGGACCCCTCCCTACTTTAGGAGGGGGGGCTCCTATACAAGCGAAATACAAATTTCCTCATAACTCGAGAACTAATCAAGCAAATGGAACCAAATTTGGCATGTGAAGGTTTTCGAAGACAAGAATATTTTTTATGATGAATTGGGAGACCTCCCCACTTTAGGAGGGGGAAGCTCCTATATAAGCTAAATATAAATTTCCTCATAACTCGAGAACTAATCAAGCAAATGGAACAAACTTTGGCATGTAGGTGTTTTTGGAGGCAAGATTTTTTTCTATGATGAATTAGGACCTCTCCTCACTTTAGTAGGGGGGGCTCCTATACAAATGAAATACAAATTTCCTCATAACTCGAGAACTAATCAAGCAAATAGAACCAAATTTGGCATGTGGAGGTTTTTGGAGGCAAAAACATTTTCTATGGTGAATTAGGACCCTTCCACACTTTAACAGAGGGGGCTTCTACACCAATGAAATACAAATCTATACCTATAAAGAAGGATTTCTGTCTGTCTGTCTGTCTGTCTGTCTGTCTGTCTGTCTGTCTGTCTGTCCTGTGTTCCTTATAGAATCAAAAACTACTGAGCCAATCGGCGTGAAAATTTGCATGTAGAGGTTTTTGGGGCCAGGAAAGGTTTTAGTGATGGTTAGAGACCCCTCCCCCCACTAAGAGGGGGGGCTCCCATACAAATGAAACACAAATTTCTGCATAACTCGAGAACTAATCAAGCAAATAGAACCAAATTTGGCATGTGGGTGTTTTCGGTGACAAGAATTTATTCTAGGGTAATTTGAGACCCCTCCCCTCTTTATAAGGGGAATTATAACTCCTCTCCCCTTTAAGAGGGGGGGTTTCCATACAAATTTCCTCATAACTCGAGAACTAATCAAGCAAATGGAACCAAATTTGGCATGTGAAAGTTTTCGAGGGCAAGAAAATTTTCTATGTTGAATTAGGACCCCTCCTCACTTTAAGAGGGGGGGCTCCTGTACAAATGAAATACAAATTTCCTCATAACTCGAGAACTAATCAAGCAAATGGAACCAAATTTGGCATGTGTGTGTTTTTGGAGACAAATTTTTTTTCTATGATGAATTGGGACCCCTCCCCACTTTAAGTGGGGGGGGGCTCCTACACAAACGAAATACAAATTTTCTTATAACTCGAGAGCTAATCCAGCAAATGGAACCAAATTTGGCATGTAGGTGTTTTTGGAGGCAAGAATTTTTTCTATGATGAATAAGAACCTCTCCCCACTTTAGGAGGGGGGGCTCCTATACAAATGAAATACAAATTTCCTCATAACTCGAGAACTAATCAAGCAAATAGAACCAAATTTGGCATGTGGGTGTTTTCGGTGACAAGAATTTATTCTATGGTAAATTGAGACCCCTCCCTCTTTATAAGGGGAATTGTAACTCCTCTCCCCTTTAAGAGGGGGGGCTTCCATACAAATTTTCTCATAACTCGAGAACTAATCAAGCAAATGGAACCAAATTTGGCATGTGAAGGTTTTCGAGGGCAGGAAAATTTTCTACGGTGAATTAGGATCCCTTCTCACTCTAAGAGGGGAGGCTCCTGTACAAATGAAATACAAATTTCCTCCTAACTCGAGAACTAATCAAGCAAATAGAACAACATTTGGCATGTGGGTGTTTTTTTTTGGTGACAAGAATTTATTCTATGGTGAATTGAGACCCTTCCCCTCTTTATAAGAGGAATTATAACTCCTCTCCCCTTTAAGAGGGGGGGCTTCCATACAAATTTCCTCATAACTCGAGAACTAATCAAGCAAATGCAACCAAATTTGGCATGTGAAGGTTTTCGAGAGCAAGAAAATTTTCTATGGTGAATTAGGACCCCTTCCCACTTTAAGAGGAGGGGCTCCTGTACAAATGAAATACAAATGTCCTCATAACTCGAGAACTAATCAAGCGAATTGAACCAAATTTGGCATATGTGTGTTTTTGGAGACAATTTTTTTTTCAATGATGAATTGGGACCCGTCCCCACTTTAGGAGGAGGGGTCCTATACAAACGAAATACAAATTTCCTCATAACTCGAGAACTAATCCAGCAAATGGAACCAAATTTGGCGTGTAGGTGTTTTTGGAGGCAAGAATTTTTTCTGTGATGAATTAGGACCTCTTCCCACATTAGGAGGGGGGGCTCCAATACAAATGAAATACAAATTTCCCCATAACTCGAGAACTAATCAAGCAAATAGAACCAAATTCGGCATGTGGAGGTTTTTGGAGGCAAAAATATTTTCTACGGTGAATTAGGATCCTTCCATACTTCAATAGGGGGGGCTTCTACACAAATGAAATACAAATTTCCTCATAATTCGAGAACTAATCAAGCAAATGGAACCATATTTGGCATGTAGGTGTTTTTGGAGGCAACCATTTTTCCTATTATGAATTAGGACTTCTTACCTTTTTAGGAGGGGGGGGGGGCTCCCATTCAAACGAAATACAAATTTGCTCATAACTTTAGAACTAATCAAGCAAATGGAACCAAATTTGGCATGTGAGAGTTTTAGATGGCAGAATTTTTTTTCTGTGGTGTATTACGACCCCTTTCCCTTTTAAGAGGGTGGGCTCCCATACAAATGAAATACAAATTTCCTTATAATTTGAGTACTAATCAAGCAAATGGAACCAAATTTAGCATGTAGGAGATTTTTGAGTCTTGAATTTATTTTATGATAGTTAGAGACCTCTCACCCCTGTGGTAGGGGGATATGGACTCTCATACAAATAAAACAGAAATTTTTGCGAAACTCAAAAACTAATCCAACTCGAGAAATTCGAGACTCTTCCATAAAACATTAATCAATAACAAGACCACAAAAACTATCTATAGTAACACTAGATCATTCAGGACGAGCCGGTCGCGAGTGTTGCCGGTGACCCGCCGTCGGAAGCGCCGCCCACTGGGGGGCTTGCAAAACTCGAGATAGTGACAAAGATCATCCGAGATTCATAATTTATGTACAACACAGGTTAATTTGTGGCAATACGAAGTTTGTCGGGTCAGCTAGTATTATATAAATGTAAAACTAATAGAAATATGAGATGCACTCTTGTTGGTCTTCTGCTTCAGTGATTCATATACGGCGACCTTGGCAAGGAGTAACTTTGTACCTCGAATTTATTTGAGCTTATTCTACTTGGTAAAATTACATTTGACCAATGTTGAAAGGCGCATTTGAATAAAAAAATAGATAAAATGTGTCATATAAAATCTCCCTCTTGTACTATAGCAAGTATGCCTTTTCTGCACGTTCTGTTTGTTTCTCTAATCCAATTTGTCTTACGGCTACGATTGGTTGCTCTGGAAGCGTAAACGGCGAAAATCTTTCATTAGCGTAGAACGCCCAAAGTAAAGGATTGTTGTACTTTTTATATAATACTAATTGTTGAAATGTTGTTAAAATTAACTATTATCGATTTGTTGAATAACCAAATTTATATTGGTTATTTTCTAAACTTCGAAATAAAGTTTCTTCTGAGTAAAATTTTTTATGCACCCTATCTTTTTTAGAAGACGCCACTGATTCATCTGTTCCTCCACCAGCAGCCCAAGTGTTAAAATCCTTGAGTTATTAATTTTTAATTAAAGACAAATATTAACATATGAAATTTCGAGCCCGAGCAGACAATTCGATAGGAGAACGATGAATAAAAATTGAAATTTTTCTCTATTTCCCACCGCCAGTCTGCCTGCCTGCCTGCTTGCTTGTGTGCCCGTCAGCAGCGGCACACTTCCGCCGATGCTTGAAAATTCTCATCAGTCAGGGTTAACAATCGCGCGCTCGGGTGAACAAGAAAAATTGCTACACTTGTCTTGTATTCCCCAGCGGAGACCGACCGGCAGTGAATCTGCCTTTACCTACTTACTGCTATGCTGGTGCTAGCACGGTTTGTTGCTGGAATGGGTTCGAAATTGTTTGCGGTAGGATCTTGTACCGGAATCGCAGAGCATATCATATTCGCTGCAGACGACGAGGCTTAAGATTTCAGCAATTGTCTTTCCCGCACCTAAGCCGTAGATGATGAGGTGGGGAACATATGCTTCCGGTTGCAGCCTATCTGAGGCACTGGCACTGGCTTGTTCTTTTCTCACACTCGAATCGAGGTTTTATACTGTCCCGTAGAATAATTTGTTTACTTTAACACCAAGTTGCTCCCTCTGTTCGGTCATAATGGTGGCACAAGAGAAGGCTAGAAGTTCAAGTAGCTGCCGCTCACAGTATGTCTCGAGGTACAGACAAATTTATCGTTCAATATGCACTCGTTGAAGCGGCTGCTGGTGGACCGACGCCGCACCGCAGCGGTTCGAGCAGGATACGATGGCGGCAGTCTTGACGGTTGCTCGCTTACTTGCTTGTTGGTTGGTGAATCCCCACGGGAGGTGACACCAACGATCGCTCAAGTCCTGACTGATAGCTGTGAGGCTCGTGTAAGCTCACGACAAGGTGGAAGAGTGTCATTTTTCCAACCGGATCTGCGCGTCTGTTTTCGAGGCATAATTGCGGTGTTTTAAATTTTAATGCGTTGAGCCGGTCATTAGAATTGAATGACTCGGAAGAGAAATAGCGGAACCCATGAGAAAAGAGCCGGGTAATAATTCTAAGCAAATCTTTGTATTAATGGTACAAGGAAGAACTTGCAGTCTTACGACTTGAGCGTTGAAAATTTTCAATGTGACCAGTCAGTTAATTTTTTAACATTTCTCTTGATATTTTAGAGGCCGTCTAAATTGTCGCCGTCTAAAATTAATATTTCGTGTTATTTTAGATGTTGATTATTTAATGATAATTATTTAATCGAAAGTGAAACTAAATGGTCTCTTTTGTCGTCTCACATTCCTTATACTTACACTAAGAATAAAACTTGATTTATAGTATAAAATGAACGTTAGTTTTACGAATTCTTTCATTGTTTTCTACTAGCTTCGTAAATTGTTACTATAAAACAACTATTGTGTAACTATTTAGTCACATTACTAAGCTTTTCTCTTTTTTAGGTCACGCGACCGATTTTAGAGAGTCTTTTTATCCAAGTATCCAAGTATCACAAGTACACTGGTAAACGGCTGAATAATGCGTACCGTCGGTGCCTTGTGCACGTGTAGGCATAAAATAGACCCTACAGTGGTTCATAGCCTCTTATTCAGCAACTCCTATTCCTACCTCCTCGTGGTACCAGCCGGAATACGAGCAACCTTGGTGGAGATCGGGTAACCAACGCCGGTGGAAGCCAAGGTCGTATACCGACAGGAAAGGAGGGCTCTTTTGAGCTTCGTTGGCCCTCCGGCAAAACAGGGTGTTGGTGTAGCAAGTTTTGCAAGCCGTCACCACGAAAAATGCTAAAGCACGGAACGAATAACAAGGAAATTTTTACTGGAACAATCGGAATAGACCCACGTCGAGCAGGTCGAGAAGTCCCCGTACAAAGTGCACCCTGTACAGGACGCTTATTAGACCGGTTATTCTCTACGGGCATGAAACATGGATAATGCTCGAGGAGGACCTGCGAGTGCCCAGAGTTTTCGAACGACAAATGCTAAGCACGATCTTCGGCGGCGTACAGGAGAACGGAGTATGGAGGTGGAGGATACACCACGAACTCGCACAGCTCTATGGTGAGCCAGGTATCCAGAAGGTGGCTAAAGTTGATACGATGGGCAGGGCATGCTGCAAGAATGCCGGACAACACGCACTTAATAAGTGTTGCCCCAATGAACCTTCCTTAGCTAATTTTCCGCTCTTCCCACTCCTCGTTTTGTTCCACTCTGTTTGGATACTATAAACACCTTCATTTAATTAATTACGTTTACCGTCCCTTCCGTCGATTGTAAAAACTACTTCTTAAATAATGTATCATGTAGCTATCTAATATACCCCGTTGGTCGCAAAACATTGCTCAGTTTAAGTTCGCTTCAGCTCCGCACAATACGTTACTCCTAAGCAAGGCTTTAAAAACGATCATAAGTTGACTGTATCTGCTTGAATACCTACGCTTTCTGTATCCAACTTGCTCTGCAAAATCGATCGTTTGACTGTGTTTAGAGTTCAGCAATTCTATCGTTTGCGAACCCTGCCGCCTACAATCCATGTGACCTCTCAAGAGAAGCCAACAATTGTTCTCCCGCTTTGTGTTCATACTGAAGAGAATAAACTGTAAACTGACTGGGAGCATAAGACGACGTAGTTTTTCGTTTCACTTTTTGTCTCCAATTCGGCTACCCACAGTAAAAGTTTATCCGGTCCAACGCAAGCAAAATGTTCGCTTGTGTCAGACAGCGTCCGATCAACTTCTTCCATGCACAAGATAGAGATTGTTTTTTGTAGTACAGAATCATACGATTGCGCGGTTGCTTTTCGTTAGTGTAGTGACAGCCAGTCAACCGACTGCTGCTCCAAACGATAAAGGAAATTTGATCGAAACGAAAACGTAGAAATGATCAGAACGCTTTCGTTCTGCTGTACAATCGGAGGTATGACTGAGCAAAATGTTGGATGTGTTATGCATAGCTCACGTTAGCTACCACTAAACGGATAACAAACGATGTAAATCTGAATGTGCGAAGCCGTGGAAGGCGATAGAAAAAAGGGTCGGCTAAAGCTCTGCTCCTAAGTACTCTCCATATAAAATTTGTTTTACAAAGGAGTGGTTATCAGTTTACATGAATCAAAAAATTTCTGATTAGGTACTCCAAAGTTGTGATTTACGCTCCGGATACGTTCCGCGCCAATTCCAAAATTTAGTGAAGTTTACGTGAATTTTCAAATTCACGTGAAATCGAAAATTTACGGACAAAAATGGCATTAAAAGCTGACATCGCTTTGTGTGGTTCGCATATCGGTGGTTCCTAGTACGAAGATCCGCTGGTGCTGGTGTTTACTGTCATCAGCCGGAATTAGAGAAATACTCGCTGGGCGGTTACTAAAGTTTTGCAATTAATTACGAAGTTAAGCTTGTATTTCAGGGAGAGTAGACAGATTAAATCCACGAGGACAAAAGTATTCCATTTAATTGTGCTTTTGTAGATGCTGATGATGGTGATGATGTTGATAATGACACTGACAATGATAAAGCATTGGAACCTTTTTGAAAGTTGAAGAGTTATTACAAATATAAATATAAATAAATAAATAATGATGACGCTTACAGTGTTGTTGAGGACGCTTACGATGTATTTGCGGACGCTAATGATATTGATATTGACGCATACGATCTTGATGGTGACGCTTAGTTTTCAGTTGACGCTTTAGTTTGTCACAGTAATTTCCCAGTTTTTTCTTTTAGTCTTTTTCCTATCTTTCCTTTTTTCCTGCCTTTTCCCATTTCTTTAACAGTGTTTTTTCAGTCTTTTTCCAGTCTTTGTCTGGTCTTTTTCCAGTTTTTCCTAGTCATTTTCTTGTCACTTTCCAGTTTTTTTTTTTCAAGTCTTTTCGCAATCATTTTTCTGTCTTTTTACAGTTTATTTATAGTTATCATTTTCCAGTAACTTTCCGATCATTTGCAGATTTTTCTTGTCTTTTTCCAGTACTTTTCTAGTATTTTCAAGTCTTTTCCGAGTCTTTATATATTTCTTGCAGTCCTTTTCTAGTCTGGTATTTACCGACTTGTTTCAGTTTTTTTCAGCCTGTTTTCAATCTTTTTATAATTTCTTTGCAGTCATTTTCTAGTCTCTATTCAGTCCTTTTTCAGATATTTTCCCGCCTTTTTCCGGTTTTTTCTAATCGTTTTCCAGTCTTTCCATTCTTTTTCCACTATTTTTTCAATATTTATTCGGTCTTTCCCCAGTCGTATCCCTCGTCTTTTGCCAGTATTATGCAACCTTTATCAAATCTTTTTTCTCTTTTTCCAGACTTTTTCCAGTCCTTGTCTATTCATTTTCTAGTCTTTTTGCAGTTTCTTGTCTTTTACTAGTATTTTTAATGTTTTTCAGCCTTTTTTTCTTTTTCTACGATTTTTCTAGTCTTTTCTTTTTTTTCTATATTTTTAGTCATTTGCCGATCTACGTCTAGTCCTTTTCTAATTTCTAGTTTTCTAAATTCTTTTTGCAATCTTTTTCGGATTCAATTAGTCTTTTTCTAGACTTTTTTTTATGATTTTTATCCTGTTTTTTATCGTTTGTTCCAGTTTTAATCAAACTTTTTGCATCTTTTGACAGTTTTTTCTGATTTATTTGCAATATTTTTTACGTTTTTTCTGCTTTTTTCAAGTTTTTTGCTTGTTCCAGCCTTTGATTTTTGAAACTACCATCATCAAGATGATGTGATGATGATGATGATGATGATGATGATGATAATGATGATGATGATGGTGATGAGATGATGATGAGATGATGATGAGATGATGATGATGATGATGATGATGATGATGATGATGATGATGATGATGATGATGATGATGATGATGATGATGATGATGGTGATGAGATGATGATGATATGATGTGATGATGATGATGATGATGATGATGATGATGATGATGATGATAACGATGATGATGATGATGAGATGATGATGATGATGATGATGATGATGATGATATGATGATGATGATATGATGATGATGACGATACGACGATACGTTGTTTGAGTTGACAATAAATTTTAGGATTTCCCAATCAATATTTATTTACAAATAATCTTTTTGAATAAAAGTTTATTCATTGTGTTCCGGTTGACAGAAAGAATGCAGTGATTATAAACAGAATTGTTATTTTGGATATAAAAATTGCTCTTAATCCAAAACCCTCACGCGCATAGCCGTAAAAACGATGCGATCAAGCTGATGAAAATTTGTTCATGAAAGTACGAAAATTTCGATGTATAGCCCAAAAACATATTAGGTTGTTCAATGACCGGTGGGACTGGAAGCTGGAACCCACGTTTCACGATTGCCGGTTGTAGTGTGATACCTCTACATCACCGCGGTACCCTTCTATTACGTAGTCTGATATCTAGTTTTGTTGCGCTCTTCTAATTTTACCATTCCACACACTTACTCAGCGACAATATTGTTTATTGTGTGACTGTTCTTGTTTCTGCCGCTAAGAGGATAGGTAGGTTATCCACTCAGTCAGTGCGGTAGAAACGTTGCCGTCATCACACCCGATAGAAGAACAAGAGCAGTCACACAAAAAAACAAAACAAGAGCTGGTTGGGCATGGCCAATTTCATAAAACACTATGAGCTCCACTAGAGCTTTCTGATGATCGCTATCGATTAGTTGTATAACTGGGAACTACCGTAAGAAGTTATAATAGAAATTCAGTTTTTTGCAATCGCCAATCGTATGCTTCTTTTTTAACGTAATTCGATTGCCTTGTCGAGAAGCTCGGCGACTAACTCAAGACAGCAGCAAAACGTCTTGACGCTGTCATACTTTATCCCTGCTCGGGAAACCGGGACCAAGCTCGGCAAAAGGTTAACCTCATTTTAAAATCTGTGCTCATATAAGTTAGGCGAGTCTTCCCTTGCTGCTTGCTAGCTAGCGTACTCATCAGAGGCTAATTTCCGGAAACTATAGAGCCCTTCGGGGGTCCGTCCATCGTCAAGATAAAAGGCGGATAAAAACTTTCAATTTCAAAAGTCGTTCGCTTGTCTTGTTCACCGTTGGAAGGGTTGGGGACTGACTGGGATGGCGACAGCCTAGAAGTGGGAGCTAACGTGTGTCACTCAAGTTGTCCAATGTTCTAGCCACATTCGGAAAGGATGCCCCCGTGATGAAGATGAAGATGGTTTATACTTTATACCTTTTTTGTGATGTCCTAGCTAGCTGCACGGTTGCGACTACGGCAGCGGCAGCAACCGAACCGTTGAAAAGTGATAAATTAAACGTTCTTATGTTGCACCTAAGCATCATTATAAAATTTCTGAAAAATGATGAGTGGGTGCTTCGCTGCCTTGTGCGGTGGAATTACGGTACTCGAGTGCGTTTTCATGCTCGAAGGGAAAAAGCGTTACCGGTTGTTCGTATGTTCGGGCGTATAATCCGCCTCCTTTCGCCGGTGTGATGTTGGTTCCGGACTACGGGAGCGAAGGATATGGAAATCTCTTTAATAGACCGTCTCGCCGTGTCTCGGTGTACCAGGAGAACAAGCAGATAAAAGTGTTGCAAATTTGAAGGGGGAATTCGGGCACATGCAACGGCACGAAACAAATTTGTATTTTTTAAGCAGTCTTCCTTTCGGTAGATTGTTTCGTAACTTGTTGGAATATCCGATGTGTGCAACCCGCTGTCGGCGATTCGGAACCGTATGTTGGCGGAGCCAACCCAAATAACAGTAAGACTACAATTGGATAAATCAGATATTCATGTAAAGAATGTAATATGTATGATTCGTTTGTCTCATTTTCATAAAAATACATGCAGAAATAACCCTGCACTAGTGGCGGTCGGTAGCTGTTCATACGTAGGTTAAGAAGTCAAAAAGTTTTGCATTTTCTTCTAGCAACAGCACCGATGTTGGCTGCGAAGCAATTGTTTTCTTCGCCTTGTCTCATTGGTGGCATATTCCGGCAAGCTTCCTTACTTGAACCAGCGCACGCGACCTATAGATAGCAGTTAATCGTGTAATTCGGATGCACGAAAACATGAAGTCCTCGTTTTCTATAGCTCCCGCGGATGGGACCAGAAGAAACGTGTGAAAGTTTGATGTTTCCTAGTTTCCTATTTAAATGGACTTTAGGGTGAAGATTCCTTACTCTTGTACTTCCAAATTCTAAGCACGTCAAATCGGGAATATGGCCGCATTTTATCTATGCGGTTCGGTTTTCGCTATTTGCGGATAAGAAGAACCCATCTGGTTGAAACGGCCTGCTTGTTGCATAATTTATAATGCTGAAACCCAAAAGTTTGCTGAAAAACTGTTCGATTCATGCGTTCAATCAAAGGAAAAGGTTACTAAATTGTACCGATTATTCATCACATTGATGGACTGCAGTTCTAAACAACGGCTTCCGTTTTTCAACAGCTTCCGCTAGCTGTTGCACCTATGGAGAAGTAAACATGTTTCGGGACAGTTAGGTACTGCCAAACTTTAGTCCGATAAATATTTAAAGACGACATGTCTCATGTATTTTTTTCGGTACATTTCACCAGTGAAATAATTCTTTTACGTTGTACTTTTTTGCTGAATACTTGAGCACTCCGGGAGTAGTGCATCTACATTCTGTAGCTTTGATTGGAAAGGAAGAAAACATGGTGACATGTTTTCGCGAATAAGATTAACGGTAACAGTTCAAGGTAATCCCCTCAAAAGAAATAGCATTTGTCATTGTTCGTTCATTGGTTTTATATTTAGTAGACGAGACATAAATTCGTTCACGAGTTCTTGGGATTTCGTTGAATGCTACAATTATCAATGTTGCATTCTCCGAATCGGCACTTGCAATTGAATTTACCGAGCGGCTTCCAGCGGCAATCCTTGGTAGGTACCATTAACCTTTCGCAAATTTTACTCCTTCGCTATGAATCCTTAAACAGCAAATGGGGCAAATCCTTCTTGATCTAGAGCCGGCTCTAGCGATGTAATCGCTCTCGCTGTCCTGACATTCGGCAATGTAAAGAACCCGGGCTTGAAATAAACATCCGAATCATAAACGTAAATAATGCAGAGCAGCCGCAACAAACATCCAGCTGCTGGCCCCTGCCGGCTGACTAGGCAGGCAGGCAGGCTGCTGGCCTGAGCTAGCCACGGTTGCTGCTGCTCGGTCATATGCCACGTGCATTCCGGGGTCATCATTTTTCTCCACTCATTTTTATAGCACTCCCCGTTTCGAACGAACCGCACAGAACCGTATACCGTATAAAGCGGAATATTCTGTGCACTTTTCGAGCCGAACAACTGCTCGTAAAAGGCTACCAAGTGCCTGCCTGTTTTCAACTCGCCGAATCCTTTTTCACGTTTAAAGACACAACCGTCGCGGATCGTGCCGAAAATAATAACATAAACGCAAAACGGTTATTTTTTTGTTTGTTTGCTCGCAGGAGGTTTTTGCGACATACCTCCCCAAGGGAGGAAGAAAAATTTGCTCTGTTTATTGTTATGCTTATTGATAAATTTATGTGTCACCGTGTCTCGATCAGACAGCATTCTTTGGCGCTTCAAGATGTTGGGCTCCACATCGACACCAGCACTCCTGTGAGCTGATAATAATAGTCTTGGTTGACGGTTATGATTGTAGGTAACTGATTTCGTTACCGTGCCCTTGTGTAATGGTTGAATTTACCTCATCTCTTTTGAGAATTATTTGTTGCTTGTTGTTGTCACTCTAACGCGGTTTTTGCCAAGTGCGTAACTGTAAGATAACTTCTGCTCAAATTGATATTTTATGCATACTGTAGATACATTTTTTATTGAGCTGAAAAGAAAATCTGCGATTATGTGTGTGGAAAGTTAATTTCGTTTGCTCTTTTCGGCTGGTATGTTGTAGTGACAAACGATCTAGTGAAGATTTGCAAAGTTTAATAATTTCAAAAGAATACTTTAAGAGCCTATGTGAGTTAGAAAAACGTGTTATGAAGTTAAAGAAGTTACGAGAGACTGAAATATCTTTATATAGCTATTACAGCTATTATAAACGCAACTACTCGATAATATTTGCGGTAGAATGGCTTTAATACGTAAGCCTCTCACGTTCTGATAATAAATCATCGAGAACTAAATTATTGGACACTAATTTTGCTTCAGTGATGGGCAATGGACGATGATGGACAAGCTGTGGATCTACCAACTTTGCACGAGGTTCGGAAAGCAGCGAGAGAGCTGAAAAACAGCAAAGCAGCTGGAAAGGACGGCATCCCCGCCGAATTTTTGAAAGTCGGGAGTGAACGGCTGTATTGTGCAATCCATCAGGTTATACTAAAGGTATGGACTGAGGAGGAATTACCTACGGACTGGTTGGAAGGTCTCATATGCCCAATTAACAGAAACGGGCCATCGACTCGAATGCAGCAATTATCGAGGTATTACTCTCCTCAATTCTGCATACAAAATTCTCTCCCGCATCCTGTTTCTCAGAATGAGGCCGTTGCAGGAAACCTTTGTTGGCGAATACCAGTGCGGTTTTCGAGGGGGACGCTCCACGACGGACCAAATGTTCACCTTGCGATAGATCTTCGATAAATTCTGGGAATTCAACTTGCAGACTCATCATTTGTTTATAGACTTTAAGACGGCGTACGATTCAGTCAAGCGAAACGAGCTGTGGCAGATTATGTTTGAACATGGTTTTCCAACTGAACTGATTAGGCTGATAGGTGCTACCATTGATGGTTCAAAATCAAGCGTCAGGATAGCGGGTGAGACATCGGACTCATTTGTGACGTTAGATGGTTTGAAGCAAGGTGACGGACTATCGAACTTGCTGTTCAACATTGCACTGGAAGGTGCTATTCGAAGGGCCGGCGTGCAGAGAAGCGGTACCATCATCACTAAATCTCATATGCTCCTAGGGTTCGCGGACGACATCGATATCATCGGTGTTAACCGTAGAGCTGTGGATGAAGCGTACACGCATCTTAAGGAGGAAGCTGCGAGAATAGGGCTTATCATAAATTCTACCAAAACAAAAAATATGGTGGCTGGTAGAGAGCGTGATAGCCCTTCGGGTGTTGGAACTGCGGTGGTGATAGATACTTTTGAAGTGGTCGACGAATTTGTTTACCTTGGTACGTTAGTGACATGTGACAACGTTGTGAGCGGTGAAGTAAAAAGGCGGATATCGGCTGCCAACAGGGCCTTCTACGGATTACGTAGCCAGCTGAGGTCCCATAGCCTACCACTCCGTACAAAACTCGCGCTCTATAAGACGCTAATTCTCCCGGTGGTACTCTACGGCGGCCACGAAGCGTGGACGGACCCGAACTCGGACGTGGCCGGCATCGGTATTGATCAGCATGCAGGGACCTGATAAGGTTGCACAATGAGGAACAATGTGGTGTCCCAAGCATACTTTTTCCAGCCATCATTTTGCAATTTTCATCGGTCCTGGTCAATAACGGAGTAGCAGCACACGGGCGGTATCCTATGCTTATGCTTATGCTTATTCAAATATCAACACAGCTTGTAAGTATGTTTTGAATTTTCATTTGTTTAAGACCAGTGCACATAGGAGTATTTGAGCCGAAAAGTTGGCCAAAACTATTGTTAATCATTTTTATTAGAGTAAACAAGTGGTAATGAGTGAAAAATAGTATCATTAGTTCTATGAAGTATTTTTTTATGGAATTAAGTTTGTATCTACCTAGTAGTGTAGCACAACTTTTCTGCTATTGCTTTTACTGATAGTTGAAGAATGGAAACTTTTATAAAAATTGCGTGAATAAAGGGGGAGTGATATGAGAGAGAGGTAAGATAGAGAGGTGAGAGAGAGCGAGAGGTCTTAAACATTTTCCTTCGTTTTCCTACGTATGCTCTCTCGGTCCATTATGGAACCTAATAATTTCATCAACTATTATGTGATATTTAAGAGGAAATTAGCAGCTAGAGCTAAAATGACCCACAATTATGTGTGACCCATGATTGTGAACTGACTGTACTTATTTTTCTTACAAAACTGGCCTTTTGACTGATAGCAGCTTATCGAATGAATTGCGTAATGAAGAGACTCAAAGCATGCGCAAATTTGATAGAAATTAAAGAAATTTGGCGAATTCTTCTTATAATACCTGAAATTTCTTGTTCAATTAGTTTATAGAGCATTCCTCTGGTGTCTCACAATCACAATGGCATAAAATTTATCTTTCAAATGCTTGAAATTTCATGATAGTATAATTTATCCTAAGAAAAATGCTGTGAAATTGAATATTTCATCATTTAGTAGTAGTATTTATTTCATAAAATTGCAAAAAGTTGCAAAAATTTCACTCACAACCTTCTTCCTGGGACTCTAAGCTATGAAATGGCATCAAAGATTGTGATGAGAAAATGTGAGAACATAAACAAATATTAGTTTAAAGTAGCATCATATTTGCGCTATTTTGCTATTCGTTGAAATCTAATATCTATATCAACAAATAATTGTAAAATCTTTCAGTTTAAAAAGCCTTTTTACAGCTGGTCGATAGAATATGTATAGTCTTAGAAATATGAAAGGCGCCATCCTTACCTATATGAGCGAAAATATATGGCCCATTTTTACTCGAAGTTTGACAGTTTTATGGAAGACGTAAAAAAACAAATGGATTCAAAATTAATGTTACATTGTGTGATAGGTATCTGAGAAGACAGCGAGGTGTAATTGGAGGGGATTGAACGAGTTTCAATTTTCCTCATTTTGACCAGCTTTTTGGTCCAAATACTCCTCTGTGCAGTGGTTGGAGAATTCGTGATAAAATGATGATTTGAATGATTTGAACATCCCTCATGAACATACACAATTCGCATGCCTCGCCGTTTATGCATCCATCTGCATTGAATTTTATCACGAACATAACCACCTTGTGAACATCGGAATTAGTTCAAAAATTGAATATTGAACATTAAGTGTGGCCGGCTTAGCGGGTTTGGGATGTCCGAGGACGCCGAAAAGTATCTATACCTATAAAAATTAATTTCTGTCTGTCTGCCTGTGTGTCTGTCTGTCCCTATGTTCCTTATAGAATCGAAAACTACTGAACCAATCGGCGTGAAAATTTGCATGTAGGGGTTTTTGGGACCAGGGAAGATTGTTATGATGGTTAGAGACCCCTTTCCTAAGGCGACATTCATTTAGTACGTCACGTAAATTTTGACCAAAATCTAACCCCCCTCCCCCCCATGTCACATTTCATCACATACCCGTGACCCCCTGAGAAAGTACGTCACGTCACGGCAACCACCCCCCTTCACGACAAAAAAAATTAAATATTCATTTCAACCTTTTTATTTAAAGCTCGGCATATGATGCCTGAAACCGGTCGACGTGTAAGTTAAAAGTAATTTGTTTTAATTTAACATTTTGTAAGAGTTAAAAGTGTCTTGTCCGCGATTGTGTCTAGTGACTATCAAATGAATTTCAGCAAATAAAAAAAGGAAAATTTTTGAGCCTATAAGTCACCGATTCACGGATTTTGAAGATGATCTCCAATTGCTGCGATCGGATACGCTTCAGAAGTCGCTGATGTGTCGCCGATTAATGTTTCGCGCATATCAACGTCCTTTAAATCCATCCACTCAAATTCGTCTGATCTAGTTGAAAGAATCAGGATCTCCTGCTGACGTCTTGCAGCAACACGCCTTGGATGAACTTTTCTGACGGAATTTGTCATTTTGTGTATTCATTCAATCATGCAATCATTCAACACTACCTTAGATGCGAAATTTAATCCGCAGGTGGCATAAACTCTATGACACATTCCAGCGTTACGGGACACTATCCCTACTATGCAGATCAGTTCCTGTTTCATCAAATACCTGGCATTCTAGTGGAAAATGAAGTACTTTTTAAACAACTATTTTACAAGATATTCGCCAAATCATTGGTGAAACAGGAGGCGATTCACACGGTAACAATAAGTGCTAATTGTGTCCCGTAACGCTGGAATGTGTCCTATTCTTCAGAGAGCTTTTGAGTGAGGGGCAGTATAAATTATACCGAAAAACCTTAAAGGCAGCCGTGAAACTTATGAGTTTATGTTCATCGATTGAGTTCAGCACGAATATCAAGGGAAAACATTGCCATGGGTCACTGGTAGCACCCTGTAGCCCTTCAGGAGTTTGTGCGACTGCTATTTGCGGTTGCAAATATCTTTTAGGCAGGACGGTACTCAAGCACCTCTTCAGCGGTGTTCTGCATATTCTGTAAAGCCGTAATAGAGAGTTCAAACTACATAGAAGAATAAATGAGTCCACATATATGTTAAAAAAAAGTTTTTATTCAAAAAATTTAACTATTTGTTTTAAATTCCATCAGAATATTCATTTTATAGAACCCTTCAATAGTTGTATCTTAAAATGAAGGCTAAATTATAATTTCCCGAATAAATTTTTTATTTGATTTTTTTTCTTGTGACGTCACATAACCTTATACCCCCCCTCCCCCTACGTCACAAATCGTCACGATTAGTTAAACCCCCCCTCCCCCTATGAGCGTGACGTACTTTATGGATGCCCCCTAACTAAGGGGGGGGGGGACTCCCATACAAATGAAACACAAATTTCTGCATAACTCGAGAACTAATCAAGCAAATGGAACAAAATTTGGCATGTGAAGGGTTTTGGAGGCAAGAATTTTTTATATGATGAATTGAGACCCCTCCCCATTTTAGGAGGGGGGGCTCCTATACAAATGAAATTCAAATTTCCTCATAACTCGAAAACTAATTAATCAAATGGAATCATATTTAGCATGTGGGTGTTTTTGCAGGCAATTTTTTTTTCTATAGTGAATTGAGACCCTTCCCCTCTTTAGGAGGGGAATTATGACCCCTCTCCTCTTTAAGAGGGGGGGCTCTCATACAAATGAAACACAAATTTCTGCATAACTCGAGAACCAATCAAGCAAATGGAACAAAATTTGACATGTGGGTGTTTTTGGAGACACGAATTTTTTCTATACTATGAATTGAGACCCCTCCCCACTTTAGAAGGGGGGGCTCCTATACACATTTCCTCATAATTCGAAAACTAATTACTCAAATGGGACCATATTTGGCATGTGGGTGTTTTTGGAGACATGAATTTTTTTCTATGATGAATTAGGATCCCTTATCTTTTTAGAAGGGGGGGCTCTCATACAAATGAAATAAAAATTTCCTCATAACTCGAGAACTAATCAAGCAAATGGAACCAAATTTAGCGTGTGAGTGTTTTTGTAGGCATTTTTTTTTTTTATGGTGGATTGAGACCCCTCCCCTCTTTAGGAGGGGAATAATGACCCCTCTTCCTTTTAAGAATACAAATGAAATACAAATTTCCTCGAAACTCGAGAACCAATCAAGCAAATGGAACCAAATTTGACATGTGGGTGTTTTTGGAGATAAGATTTTTTTCTATGGTGAATTGAAACCTCTCCCTACTTTAGGAGGAGGATATCTATACGAATGAAATACAAATTTTCTCATAACTCGAGAACTAATTAATCAAATGGAACCATATTTGGCATGTGGGTGTTTTAGAGGTATGAATGTTTTCTATGATGAATTAGGACCCCTTACCTTTTTAGGAGGGAGGCTCCCACACAAATGAAATGCAAATTTCCTCATAACTCGAGAATTAATCAAGTAAATGGAACCAAATGAGGCAACTGGGGGGTTTTGGAGGCAGGAATTTTTTAATGATAGTTTGAGACCCCTCACTCCTGTGGTAGGGTGATAAGGAGTCTCATACAAATAAAACAGAAATTTTTGCGTAACTCAAAAGCTAATCGAACTCGCGAAATTTTAGACTCTTTCATAAAACATTAATCAATAACAAGATCACCAAAAACTATCAATAGTAACATTAGATAGTTCAGCACAAGACGGCCACAGGTCGCGAACGTTGCCGGCGACCTGCCGTCGGAAGCGCCGGCCACTGCGGCGGGTAGCCCCCCGTAGAGATCACCTCTATCTATGTTTATTTATTTATCCTAGATGTACTGATCTCTATTACTTTTCTTCAGTTGGGTCACCCCTGCGAAATGGTACTTTCTACGAAAAGATTTTCGAAAAGAAAGATGGTATTCTGCGAAACTTTACATTCGGCGTTATGATCAACCAAGAATTGGTGTTCCGCAAAATGGTATTCGGCGAAATGGTTTGTAATGATGGCGACTATTTAAATGCTATCCGCTTTATTTTATCAGGCTAAGCAATGGGGGGGAGTTGTTTTCTACTTTACTGTGAGGAAAATTTGTATATTAAAACACCCATGAACTCCCCAGAAACTTGCAAAACTCAAAATTGTGAGAAAGGTCATCCGAGATTCACGATTTATGTACAACACAGTGTAATTTGTGGCAATACGAAGTTTGTCGGGTCAGCTAGTATAAAATAAAAAAGAATAGTTTAAAGTACTGTTAGTTGGTTCAGAAGCAGCAGAAGGTGTCCATTGCACACGATATTCGTATATTCAGCGATGCTATGAAGCGTGAATGCATATGTGGCTCATTAGTTAAAGGCGAATTGAACCATTCGCTTCTCTGTTTTCTCATGATAAAATCGTTAGCCGATGCTCGGTGTATGTATATGTTCATTTTTCGAATTTACCAATCTCCGTTCAAGAGTCGTGGTAATCATGAACACAAACAGGGAGATAAGTCTGTTTTTGAACAATTTTTGTACCGTATGATATTTTAAAGAAGCTAAAGCCACTCGGAATAAATGAAAGATTCACCTTTCGTACCATCTAGCAATACAACGAAACTGGTTTTTGGGAAATACTCCCCAAACCTGGTCGTAAACACACTTTAAGGGCACCGGAAGCCACCGAACGAGTAAGAGAGCGATATCGATGGAAACCAGATCACTCTGAACGTAAAATGGCCAAGGAACTGAGAATTTTGCAGTCTCACCATGGTTTGACTGAAAAGCAGAAGGTAGCAAGAGTCGAAGAAGTCGGCGGCTACTCAAGTGGGATGGTGATTGTGAAATAGTGTTTTCGAACGAAAAAATGGTCCTGCCTCAGGGTCAGCACAACCAACATAATGATCGGATATATGCAGCAAATCTTACTGAAATCCCTCGGGATAAATTGGCTGTTCAAAGGTTCCAGAATGTTTCCGGGGTACATAGTATGGTAGTATAGTATGGCAATCTTTCTCTAAAAATTTGAAGGTTCCATTATTTTCATTGAACCTGGTACTAAAATCAACATTAAATATTACATTGATAATTTTTTGAAGAATCATTTGCTTCTCATCGTTAAAAAACATTACAAGAATTCATCACGTTTCCAGTAAGATTTTGCACCGTCTCGCCAGGCGAAAGCTTCACTAGTTTGGTGTGAGGACAATTTTCCGGATTTTATTTCTTCGAAAGAATGGCCTACCTCTCAACCTGATTGGAATCCTCTCGACTTCTATGCATTAGGTTACATGCTAGGCAAACTAGGAAGCACTAAAGGGTTGACTGTAGATACTTTCAAACAACGCTTGGAGAAGATTTGGGATGAAATGCCTCAGGATATTGTGCGTACCAGCTGTTACGCTTTTCAACAACGATTGCGATTGGTAATTGAAGCAAAGGGAGATGTGAATTGGACTAATTTAAGACAAATGTTACGGACCTACTCATATAAAAAAGTAAAGCCATGGGTATGAACGTCCTTAAGAACTCGACCCTTCTTTATCGACCGACTTCGCAGCTGGTTATTAGAGTACAGGAAAATTACGGGGTTATTGACTCTATAGAGCAGCACCGCCAAGTCGATATTCGAACAGACGCTGGTTAGACCAGCATCTCATCCTAAATTTTAATTGAATGTATATACTCATATACATTGCACGAAATACTCTCAAAATTAAAATTTATGCAGGCGTGGCCATTTACTTTATTGACAGTTACTACTACCCACACTGTATATAAATGTAATGTCAGTAAATACATCAAACAATTTTTATTTCCACTCATTTTGATGAGAAAAGCACATATCCTGAAAAGTGACTATAGTCACTATAGGGTAGATGATCCATTAGTTGCGCCACTAGGCACAATATACCTTCATTTTGCTTGTTTATTGAGGTATATGCTTCAATTAATGCTTGTGGGATATAAATTTATCAAATACAAGGTATTTGTCACAAGGCAAGACAATTGCTTTCGTTGTATGAGAAGCTTTATAAAGAAAAAATGAATTTTCCGATTCAATTATATTGTACCAACAGTTGCGCTAATGTTTCCTTAATTAAGTTTGATGTTCCTATAATTGTGTTATTCCATATACATTGCTAGGTTGCTAAGTGAAAAAAACATCGTGGCAAAACTATAGATGAGCACCTATAGTTGTGCGCTCCAACTGCGCGTTAGATTTTGGAAAATTGGCATTTTAGCAAATAATGCTTTAATTTTAAATGGTGTAGTCTAACTACCAATACTTCTAAAAACCTGTTTTATATAATGAATGTAATTGTTTTATCTAAAATGCTACGGTGACGAAAATATGCATTAATAATGAATAGTAGCGCAACTATTGGTACTACCACAACTACTGGATCAACTACCCTAGTAGTGTGGAAAGCTTTTGCAAAATAAAAATGCTATTGCATAATTAACTGTAGAACAGTGCCTATTAAATCAATGACTTGTTTAATTACCTATCCCGTTTGCTAAAATCATATTACACTGGACCAATGATTCCTCACGGTTGTAAATCGCAAGTGTGCTGGCACCATTTACTAGCCAGGTACCAATGCCACAAACAGCTGTTGCGGTAAAAACCTGTTGCATTTATTGCTGCCGCCAGCTGTCGAATTTATTTTACGTAACAAAATCCTACTTGAATTTATTCTTGTCACGATGATTATCCAATCGACGATCGTCTGACTGCTGAAGCCCCTCGAGCCCGAAGCAATCCATCGCCGCCGTTCGCCGAAAGGTTGCGCTGACATCGATATGTTGAGTATGGAATTATCCTCGATAACCCATCGTCGACGAACGGTTTATGACGAAAAAAAGAAACCAAAGCACGAATAGTTGAACCTTGCATGGATCCTCACTTCAGGTGGTCAAGCAGCTCTTTTCGCCATGCTTATTATTGCTAACCCTGTTTTGCATAGTTCTCGCAGTGTTTGTGCGTTTCTTACCTGCCTCTTTTAGTACCGTTAGACTGACTGCCACAAATGACAACAAGTCATAAATAATTTTCAAATATAAGCTATTCGTTATTCGTCAACCTGTTGTGTGACGAATACCAACGGCCGGTAATGAAATAGTAGTTACCGTAGACGGAGCGGGGCAATGACTGATGACCGTTGATGATAGTGTTCCAGTTCGGAAACGTAGGTAGAAATGTACACAAGAAAGCGCATTTGAATTTAGATCAGAATCGTGAGTTGCTAATTCACAACCTCGTGTTTGTGTGTCTCGTCTATCGGACAAGACGGCTAGTGACCACCAGTCTGCCAAATTAGTACCCAATCCCCTGACGCAGTTGTAAACTATTTTTATGCGCACTCAGGTATGACTGGTTTTTTTCTTCTGTCGCTGATACTGAAAACTGAAAAGAGTAGTAATGCTGAATAGAAACTGCCCGTGAAAAGATAATAGGTATTTTATTGTTCGGAGAACTGATTATGATCTGTTAAATTGAGTGCATCGGGAGTCTCTTTTAGTAAAAAACAACTTTAAAGTAAATGGAGATTAGTAAATTACGACAGTAAATTGATAGTATAGTAATAAGAGAAAATAAAAAACACATATTCCTGGTTAATTTTGTAAATTTAAAAGAATTGACATTTTATAGGGTATGTTGCTGCTTCGTCGTAATTGCCTATTCCCGTCCTATCCAACACAAATTATTAAGAATATCAGCCCCCCTGATTGATGATTCCCTGATATTTTAGTTTGCTGTCTATTATACGCGATCAATCAAAGTGAGCTGAGATCTATTTAAATGCTTTTTTATCATTAAAGAATTCCTAACAGCCAAATTTCCTACGTTTTTTCGTGCGACGAAGAAGAAAATGTCCACTAATCGTTTTAATTTCCGTCATTCATAAATGAAAATAACTCATGCAAGGCATTGTCGCTATTCTACAGCCAGGAAATCTTGCCTGACCTGCAGAAATTTTGCAGAATAACATTTGTTATGCCGTCCCAAACAAATACATGCGCGTTAGCTTCGTAAACATTATTGTGATTTTTAGCTCGGACGATGAAAAATTTTGATGGACGGATTTTAAAACGGTACGACAAATTTAAGAAATAAAGTCAGTTGCGTAATTTGAATATTATGCTTTAATAATCGCTTTTCAGTGATTTCAAAGTTTAAGGATCGGAAGGTAAGTGTGTTTTAGTCAAACCAGCACAAGAACTTTTGGAGTATTCATTAAATCCATCCAACAAGAACAAATGATGAAAATTAGAATGGCTTTACTTACTACGACGGGAATTAGAAATAAACCCTATATTAAACATCAAATGGAGCTCCAAATAAAGATTCTCAAGCTCAAACTCACTTGTATCGTTTAAAAATAGAAAGTACCACTCGGTCATGTTTTCCGGTTTTCCCACATTCGACCCCAGGAAAGTGTCGATTTCTGCACGAATAAACACTTCAACTAAAACACACCCAGAAGACACTGTCCCCCCAATATTTATCCTGCCTTCGGTTTCTTAACTAATCCTTCTGCTGGTGCTGTTGCTGCTGCAGTTGGCAATCGTCGAAGCAAATAAATGTTTACATCAGTTCTCTTTATTTCACCCCACGGCAAATATTCGAATTCGCCCCGCGTCTGACTGTGTAAATCAGTCTTCCGTGCCGGCACCATCAGCCAGCGGAAAGGGTCGGTTTTGCATTAATAATTGATAGGTTTTCGATTGGTTCCGCTGCCGCAGTCAGTGTACGGTGTAGATGTTTTTTCTCTCTCTTTCTCAATCCTTTCACACTTTACCACATTTGGCCGTCCCGAGGGGCGAGCCCGACGGGAATCAAACGGACAGGAAAAAGCTTATTTTTTTGCTTCGTCTCAACCCAAAACCACCCTACACATTGGTATCTCTCAAAGTGATCTTCTCGATTTATTTTGCACCACTTCATGCGATTTGATGGCAACTTAAAATCCGGATAGCCTCTACATGTGCTGTATTAGATATCCGCCGGAAGGTTGCTCGGAAGACTACTAAATGTGTACATTTAGACATAAAACTTTGTATGCACGTAGTAAGTATAAATTACAAGTTTTTTTTTCGGGAAGCTTCGCCGCTGAAAGCATTTCTGACCAGCAGCGCCGACTAGCTGCACTGAGCTTGGACTGCATTGCTGGTATTAAAATTTCAGGACTTTACAGCACATTCGCCAGAGGCTATAGTTTCAAGTTTATTGAACAACTCGAATCCTCCCTCTTATTGCTTGCATTACTCGATTCCTTAGGTTCAAATTATGCTTAGCTGCTTAGCTTATGTAACATAAAAGCCGCATCCTAGCTTTTTTTCGAATTCCTCAATGATGCCCGGTACACCAGGCCTGTGATGATGAGATCATGGCACGTTTGAAAACAGGAATCTATAGACACTGGCGCGAAGTGATGCAACCACAAGATAGTCTACGAATTGAGATCGTTACCGGTTTCGCACGCAATGCAACCGCGTCGGGTTCGCAAAGTGAAAGTTCGCGCTGTCACTTATTAACCCACTCGAGCGCTGAGTTTCGGTTTTTGCCAGATCGCATTGTTAAGCAGCAAAATCATATTCCTGGCCAAGGACTTTGTTAAGTGACGTACAAGGTTTGACAGCATGCTGATTCATCTGTTGTGTCAGTAACTTGAAATTGCAATGGATATGACCAAATGCCCAAGTCTCTATAAAATTAGGTAGGCTAGGAATATATAATATTTCTATCACCGCAACGAATTACTAGAGTTCATTAGAGTACTAAAGACATAACATAAAGTCATGTAAAGTACGTTCGGATAATCTCTGGCCACTTGCTCACCATAACACGGCTAAAAATTAGGTTGTTTCCGTACCAATAAAAAAATTCAATTATTCAAAGCACCTTTACGTCTGATGATACTCAATCTGAACCTCGTCAAGCACGAGGTTAATTAAGTTGTTAATGTAAAGTATCTAAGTTAATGTTTAACACCACTATAAACCACGTTAAGTTTTTGTCAACAAGATTAAAATAATTAAAAAATATATGAAACGGGAAAGACTGATGTTATCTTTGAATCATGCACTGGTTTATGGGAAAATTATTATTATTATTTATCTAATTAAAATCAAGCGTTGTTAGAAAAGTTGAAACAAAATAACATAAACGGGTATGACTTCCTTAATAAACTTCATTTTCTTTTTCGGTTCAGCAGACCGTATCTCGTTAGACGTAAGGACGCCCTTTCCGAGAATACGTAGTGTTAGGAGTACATATATCGGACAACGCTTGTGAGCTAATGTATGATAAATAATTATCATCATTAGCGGAGCATATGAAGCACATTTCGAATATTACTAATTGTAGTTAAGTAATATTTCATTAACGCTGAGGCTTATGAAAGGAAACGAAACATTGCTAAAAATGTTGTTGCGCAAGCATCAACATGAATAAAATAATTTTTCTTAAATAGAACAGCAGAAACTGGATGGAACGTCCTACTGGATTTGAACTGTATTGATATTGAGGCATTTCCAAACGTGCATTCATTTTAATTTTAGAATATATTCCTTGCATTTCATTGTTCAAAATCGTAACATGTTTCAATAGACACATATCTGCAGTATTTAAGTTTTTTCGTCTGTGAAAAACTACTACAGGGACGGCAAAAGGAAGGATTTTCTTCATCGCATCGCGGCGGGCGATGAAAAATAGATTCATTACAACAACTCGTCTTAGGTTTGGTCGAAAATTTCCACTGCAAAAGTTGTGCTGTATATTTGGTGAGATTGAGCCGAGCACTTCACGCAATATGCCCACAATACGAACAGATGCACACTACACAGTGATACCACAGCATGACAACGCTTGACCTCACGTTTCCAAATCCCTTAAAACCTACTCAGAAACGCTCGGACGTCTTACCCCGCCTGACATTCAGTTCAGACAGAACAAGTGTCCGATGGCACCTGGTCCGACTGATCAACTATTCCGCTGATATGAAGACTTCAAAACATGACTTGATTCGTGGACGAAGACTTTCACCATAATAGTATATAAGTTCTGACAGAAAGATGGGGAAATGTAGCTCGATTGGCAATATTTTCATTGAGTTTTTTTGTAATCATTTTTTCTCACTAAAGTTGCATTTTCGTAAAGGAAACAGCGTGAAATTATTTGCGTCTATACCTAATCCAATAACCTAATCTATACCTATAAAAATGGATTTCGGTCTGTCTGTCCGTATGTTCCTTACAGAATCGAAAACTACTGAACCTATCGGCGTGAAAATTTGCATGTAAGTGTTTTTGGGGCTGAGGAAGGTTCTTATGATGGTTAGAGACCCCTCTCCCCACTAAGAGGGGAGGCTCTTATACAAATCTATGCCTATAAAAATAAATTTCTGTCGGGCTGTGCGTATGTTCCTTATAGAATCGAAAACTACTGAACCGATCGGTGTAAAAATTTGCTTGTAGGGGTTTTTGGGGCCGAGGAAGATTCTTATGATGGTTAGAAACCCCCCACTAAGAGGGGGAGCTCCCATACAAATAAAACACAAATTTCTGCTTAGCTCGAGAACTAATCAGGCAAATGGAACAAAATTTGGCATGTGGGTATTTTTGGACATGAGAATTTTTTCTATGGTGCATTAAGACCCCTCCCCTATTTACGAGGGGAATTATGATTATGACCTTCCCCCTATAAGTGCTATTCGCTTTATTTTATCTGGCTTAGTAACGGGGAGATTGTTTTCTACTTTACTGTGAAGAAAAATTGAATATTTGTAAATTAAACTACCCATGCTTTCAAAGTGACGTAATTGCCAAAATGAATTACCATGCGGTATCGAAATCCGTACAGGTTCGAAATCCGTACACCTAATACAATTTGCTTGATTATATGTATTAAAAAGTCTAAATGCAAAATATTAATAATAGGCCTAGACCCGTAGTTTATTAGCATTACGTCAATGTCAAAATATAGGTAGTAGGCCATCAAATACAAGTAATAAAAATTAAAACGTTAATGCCTATCAGATTTCCCTCTAAACTGGCTGTGTTGTTAGCAATTTGCTAAGAAAATAACTTCCAATAAAATGAAGTGTAAAGCGCACTTGAAGTGATTTTCCTATTTAAAATCCCGAAAATCAAGTTGAACTAAAGGTGTTTATCGTTCTACAGCTTAATTTCATTCATTATGGCATTGAAATATTATTTATTCATCATAATTAGTACTGTACGGATTTTGATTCAGTTTTACTAGTTGAATCTAAATCCATACACCTGTGCAGTATCCTTAGTGATCCAACTCTATTCTATGTTTTGCCAAACAAAATGGAAATAACTAAAGCTAAATATATGTCGATAAACTGGAAGATGGCAATTACGATAATACATGGTGGATAATTCCTTAATAAAAACATCGAGATAGTTTAAGTTCCGGTCACTACGATAAGAGCTACTATATTGAATTGGTACTCTCGAAATACCGGGGTCTTTTCTGCAATTTTTCAGTTTTCCGTATAATTTGCAACAAAAATCAAGAAAAAATGTTATATATTGTTTATAAGTGAAGTTAATTTACTCTAAAATGTTAAAAAAGTTTGTTTCTAAGCCTAATATTTCCTGAAGCATAAGGAAAAGAATGTAAGAACTTCTAACACAAACGAGGTTTTGTTACAAGTGGGATGGATAGAGGCAATATTTAATCAGTACCAAACCTGATATTTTAACTTTCCGACCGAAAATGAACAATTACCCACAATTTGGCTTAAAAACAAAAAGATTGATTCCTTGTAGTGTTCCTACTGTGCGTGTGAACGACTCTTAGATGAGCAGGACTAAAATACAATGCGTCAATTATCGAGAAAAGCATATTTTATAAAGCAATTAGTCAAATAAAGAAAAACAATTTAGCCACAAACTTTAAACTCATTTCGATCAAGCTTACACGGATTTAGATTCAAAATTATGCGGACTTTGATTGATTTTTAACATGGTGTACGGATTTTGAATCAGGCATAAAAAAGTGTACGGATTTTGAATCAAGAGATGCACATTTTGATCTCGTTTTTTATAACTAGGATTAATTTTAGCTTCCTGTTATTCCCACATCCCTGGCACAAACGTCATTCTCATACATTTTTCTTGAAGACGTTTTTAGCCATGCTTGCTGGCTCGATTTTACGTCAAATTTGACAGCAGCTGTAAGAATTACGCAATCATACGGTTTTATGCTTCAGAAAATTTGTTGCATGTGGGATGTAGATAATGAAACATGTTCGATTTTTCTGTTACCGACATCGTAAGAAAGGAAAAATGCTGACTTTTGATAGTCTTATTTTTTACGATAAACGAAAGAGGGGAAACACGCTGCATTCGTCATACTGCGCAGCATTAAATACATGCGTTGTCTCGCATAAATTTTGTTTCAAAATTTGTTGTCTACCTGTATTACCACCACTATTGGAGGCGGCTTCAGCTGACAGCTGTCGTGACAGGGATGTGGTTATTCCAAATAACGTTAAAATGAGCATTATACTATCAAAAGAAAACATGACGAATTGCTTATTACAATATCATAATTTTATATTGACCATTTAAAATTGTCTAGCTCTTAGGTGTACGGATTTCGATACGGCACGGTATCTAAGGTTGAGCTCCTCAGAAACTTGCTAAACTCGAGATTGGGACAGATTCATGATTTATGTACAACACAGTATAATTTGTGGCAATACGAAGTTTGTCGGCTCAGCTAGTTAATACATAAAATTTTTTATGTAAAAAAATATGGTCATGCTCTTTGTGAATGACCGAAATTGAGATCGAAAATATCTTAATTTATTTATTTATTACCTCTGGGGCCGCAATAAAAGTTGTAGATGGGGAAAACCCATCTGGTTCTGGGAAGGAGAGTAGTTTGGGAGAGTATATTTGGGGCGTCTATTTCATCGGTTAATAACTTTCCCACGAAAACGGTTTTAAAAATGTTCCATCTCCTTCCCAGTGTGCCGATCCCTAGAGTCGGCAACGCTCAGCATAAGATGGTAAGTGGTTTGGATTCTGCCACGGCCTGAGACCTGAGAGTATAGCGTAAAAACCTAGCTACCTAAGCCTAAGTACTGCTTCAAGCCGATTGATCCAAATGTCGGTATACGGACTCCAAATTACTGCTGACCTCCTCAAAATGGAGTGGACTAGAAAAAATTATAACGAACATAAGCAACACGGGTCAGTGAACTCTCTTGCGATTGTCATTATGAAGCTAAGGTTTCTATTAGCGTGAGCTATGATGTGTGAATAATGATGCTTGAAGCACAAAGTTTTGAGTCAAGTAGTACACCAAGATCTCTGATTACTGATACTCTTTCGAGTATAGTTGTCTAGATGCCATATAGTTCCACAGAAATGGACATTTCTTACGCGTAAAAGTAATCCCAAAACATGTTGATATACCAAGGGTCAGTAGATTCCGTAAGCACCAGTTATAAAAAGTGTCCAAGTACCGTTGCAGATCAATGCGGTCTGCTCTAGTCCGTACAACAAGGAACAGTTATAAATCATCTGCATATACAAGTTTACAACCGGATGGGATACTGACGCAGACATCGTTAAAAAATAAGGAGAACAGTAGCGGTCCACTATTGCTCCCATGAGGAACACCGGACAAGCTAGCGAAGCTGTATGACTCAATGGGAACGGTTAGCTAGGTAAGATTTTAACAAATCAATAGACTGAATTGAAGCTCCTAGACCAGTGATGGCCAAACTACGGCCCGCGGGCTACATGTGACCCTTTGAGATGATTCGTGCGGCCCGCGGACTGATTTGAAAGATGGTGGACTTGGGAGAATTTTTTTTGATGACATAGGGGTCCCTCAGTTTCATCGTTATGCCTCGCGCATGTTGTGAATCTGAATACTTTTCGGTTTAAATCTCATGGTGATTCCTAGAAAATGGTTTTTGTTGACACCTATTTTACATTTTGTTATGCACAGGAATGACCAGAGATTATTGCGGCCCGCGGCATTCATGGGCGATCTGATTTGGCCCGCACCATGCAAATGCCTGGGCACCACTATTCTAGACTTTCAATTATAGCTAACAAGATATAATGATCAACGCAATCAAATGCAGCCTTCAAATCGGTGTAGACAGTGTCTACTTGCGCACCACTTTCTATGTTTCTAATGCAGTGGAATGTAAACTGAAATAAGTTTGTCGTTGTCGATCTACTAGGGTAGAAACCACCCATTGGGTATTTTCTCTTGAAAATACGGGTAGAATCTGTTTAGAGTGTATTGTTTACACTGTATTTTTATCGCGGTCAGTTTTTCGAAAATTGGAAAAAATGCGTCACCCGAAAGGCCACGTCGCGAATTTATTTTTCGCAAACACCTGGAAAATTCTCAACTCTCATCATGGATGATGAGATTTACGTCAAAGCGGACTTCCGGCAGCTTCTGGGGCTACTGTGCTTCACCGCCCAGCACAGCTTTGATATTCCGGAGGAAGTTAGGATGCGAAAATTTTCAAAGTTTGCCAAGAAATACATGACTTGGCAAGCCATCTGCTCATGTTGCAAACGGAGTGGTCCGTTCGTGACTATCGGCACTGTAAACGTTGAAGCAACACGAGGACCCTACGATCTTCTGGCCGGGTCTAGCTTCATGCCACTATTCGAAGGATGTTCTGAAGTGGTACGAAGCCAACAGGGTTACTTTCGTACTCAACGACATGAACCACACCAATGCACCGGCACTAAGGTCCATCGAGAAATACTAGGCTATTATGAAGCAGGCACTACCGAAGCACCCCAAGGAGGCCAAATCTGATCTGAAATACATGAAGAAAAGTGGGTTTCCGTACAGAAGAAACTGCAGCCAGATGTTGTACAAAACTTAAGCGTAAGATGCGAGCATATGGTTATGGTATTGAAGTTCTTTGAAATAAATATGCCAATAGTATACTAATGGGTTATATTTTATTATCTGAAATTTGAAAAGGATCGGTCAATTAGGTAATTTTCTACGACATTTCTTCGGTGTTGCAATTTGATGTGGGACACCCTTTAGCGGTTGTATACTCTGATAATTATTACTTGCTGTGGTAAACACAACTTTTGTCATTGGATTACGCCGTCTGAAGTAGTTTCGAAGTGCAGCTGCCCCAACACGTTTTAAGTCACGAAGTCGCCGGTTGGACCATGGAGGTTTTGGCTGTGATGGAACAAAATTAGTGAACAATTGTTTCAAAGTCAGCGAAAACATCGCTACAGGACTATTAATGTCTGCTGCCTGGGTCAATTAGGTTCTCCAGTTAATTTTAAGTAAAGAATTCTGAAGGTAGACAAAGTCTGCTTTAGAAAAATTAAATTCCCCAGATTCAGCTAAATCTTCAAAGCGGGCTTGCATAGTACATGCTAGTTTAACTAGGGTGATGAGGGTTGATAGGGCTGTCGGTATTGGGCGTTTTTGGTATTTCGGTATTGGCGTAGAAAGAATTTTGCATATACTGCATAGTTCAATTATTGAGTGGAACTCTAACCCACACTCTCTCTGTTTGCGCCCAAGTGTTTTGACGATTACACTATCAGTACACGACACTCTATAGCATGAGCATGAGCATGAACAACCACACACATCGTAGTTGCACCTCCGTGATTGATTTGAGCTAATGAAGTTGCACGAAGAACCACACTGACAGCATTGACACCGATTGCCAAGCTTCTACCACAATGCAGTCGATAAAAGTCTATCTTCTCAGTGGTAGAAGCAGAAAGAGCAATCATATAAAATAATTATCGTCGGCGGGTGGAGCGTATGCTGTGTGCGTACGAATGGTTAGACTGGAATTTGAGATTCCAGTTAGATGTGAGATTATCTAATATAGGGGGTCGTGTACTGATAGTTTAATTTTCAAAACACTTGGGCGCAAACCGAGAGAGTGTGGGTTAGAGTCCCACTCAGTAATTGAACTACGCAATATATTTTTGGGCCCACATCTAAGTTTCGCAATATCATCCAGTGTACCATTCTTCCTCACCAAACGCTCCACCACCTTTAGAATTGTTGCTTAGTAAAGCAGAATTTAAGCAGATATAATACTTGAATTTAGACTAATTTAGGTTTGAAGTCTTTTTTCTTCGTTGCAAATTTCCGTATTGTTCTAATTCTTTTAATCTCCTTTTCTTCTCGTTTTTCGTCTTCTTCTGTGCCGTTTACTTAAAAAAAGACAGCCCAGTTTTACCGTCTTTTCTGTCTTTTTGTTCGGTTTTTGACTCTTTTTTCTATTTTCTCTCCAGTTTTTGTTTTTATCTTGCGTTTTTTGTCTTTTGATCTTTTGTTTTATCTTTTTCGTTTGTCCGTTTTTCTGTCTTCCTTTTTTTCTGCCCATTTTCCCGTTTTTTGTCCCATATTTATTTTCAAATTGGACTTGAAACTACACTTGTAATTGGATTTAAAATCGAAGATGAAATTAAACTTTGAATTGAATTTACGGTAGGAATCGAAACTAGGCATGGAATTAGAATTAAATTTCAACTTGAAATGGAACTTACATTGACTTGCAACTAAACTTGAAATTTCATTTAAAGTGTGCCCCACATCAAATTGCACCACAGAAGAAACGCTGTAGACAATTACCTAATTGACCGATCCTTTTCAAACGTTCAGACAACAGAATATAACCCATTAGAAAGCTTTTGGCATATTTATTTCATTCAATTCCGGTGCGTTGGGGGGGTTCATGTCCTTGAGTACGAAAGTGACCCTGTTGGTTTCTTACCACTCGAGGACATCTTTTGAACAGTGGCACGAAACTAAATCCGGCCAGAAGATCATAGGGTCCTCGTGTTGCTTCAACAGAGGAAGCAGACGCTTCTGGAGACCCTCCTTGAGGTATATCTGCCCGTTTACAGTCCCGGTAGTCACGAACGGTTTACTCCGTTTACCACATGACCAGATCGCTTGCCAAATCATGTATTTCTTGGCAAACTTTGAAAGCTTCTGCATTCCTACTTCCTCCGGAACATTAAACTTGTGCTGGAAGATGAAGTACAGTAGCTCCGGAAGCTGCCGGAAGTCCGCCTTGACGTAAGTCTCGTCATTCATGATGAGAGAGTCAAGGATTTTTCAGGTGCTTGAACAAAATAAATTCGCGACGTTGCTCTTCGGGTGACACCATTTTTTCCAATTTTTGAAAAAATTGACGGCGATTACAACCGAGAGTAAACAATACACTCTAAACTACTTCTACTCAAATTTTCAAGAGAAAATACCCAATGGGTAATTTTCTACAGTGTTTCTTCCGTGGTGCAATGTGATGTGGGACACCCTTTATATCTGGAATTGAAATTGAATTTGACACAGAAACTATTTTACGCTATGCTGCCCGTTCTCCCTGCACTCGATACTCGACAGTGACTGAGTCGAGCCGAGTTGCTCGATGTAACTTACAGAATAGCACCCTATATTTGTAAGCTTGACGAGTTCAATTTCGATTCCCGATCATGTTAACTTTTTTTTTGCGAGAAAAAAGAGTTTTCCGATATTCCGATAGGTGTCGGTGTTATACTATTTTTATAGTGAGCTATTTCGTAGCTTTCGTATAATACACGAGGCATTTTTTAACATACAATGATTCGCACGTATATAACATTGTTTCTATGGACGACACATTCAGGACTGATTTGACGATTTACCTTCGCTTTCGTGCTATAAAACATGCTTTATCCTTAGTTTAGGCCGTTTCACATATATCCAACCGTTGCGGTTGTGTTGTCTAAATATTCAGTGTTCAACATAATTTATGCCAACTGCACTGCCGTTTTTCGCAAATAATTCATACAAGCATTAGCGTGTAACGTCTTATGATCATTGCTCGAACATTTTCGAATACATTAACCCAAAGAATGAAATATTTCCAACCGTAGGTATCACGCATATAATAAACCAGCCCGAGGAGCAAGTTGAAAAATTCATTCACCAACCTACCCTTCACCGTCTAACGGTGCGATGTTACTACTTTTTCACAGACTTCCCATTACATAAGACCATGAGGAGGCCACTAGCTCTGCCAGCGGCTATCAATAACTGATTTTTTTTCTGCGGGAACTTTTCATCGCATTCGCGGCGGCTATTGGAATTCCCACCCTGGCGCGTATTCGAGATATTAATTGCCTCACAATCGCCGGAAAACGCAGACCAATGACGTGTTCAACGAGCGGCGGAGGGTGGGTGGCAGACATGTAGGAACAATGTGCAGGAACGTTCACTGTTTGCACAGAAGTACCTCTCGCCCGGTTGAAGATGGTTCGGTATCGGTATGGAAGGGAAACATGCAAGGTGCTTTGTTTTTGTTCAACCGACCGAACTTGGAGAGTTTGTGTCATAATTAAATTGTGACTGTGATTATTCGAATTATGATTATCATCGGGATGGATCGGTCCTGTCACTACGAGGCAGTATGGATGGACGGATTTCCCCAGCATTGTCACGGCATCGGTCGAGCGAAAGTCGTGAACGAGTAATTAAAACTGGCATTCAAGACGTTAAATTGAGCGTCTATTGAACTTGTCAAATGCAAGTGCCGTACGGTTGGGTTTTCTTTTTATTCAAATTTCTCCGCAGCCGACAATTCACTAATTTAACGTTAGATAAACACGTGAGTCAGCAGCTAATTTGTGAAAGAAATTATTATATGGTAGAATGAAGAGAAAGTTTTTATGTTAAACCTATAGAATAACGTTAAAGTTTGAATGCATTAAATTAAAAAATAAACCACTGCCTTCCTATTTGAAATTCTCAGATAAATCTATTTATAGGTGTATTCCGAAATGCTCCCAAATTGCCATTAGGTTTCCGGTGCTTTTTTATTAACGTAATCCATCAAACCCAACACAAACCAAGCGCCTCCATCCAGTTCTAGTAATTCGGCTTCAAGCTCTTTTATGTGCGTTTTGATCAAGAACACCCGAGAGTAAAACTTTACCCAGACCAAGCACCTCTTCGTCGGTGATGGCAGTGAAGAACGGAACGGAACGGAACAGAACAGGCAATGAAGCAGCCGAGGCACGTTTCCAGTCGTCACATTCAAGTCGGCGGCAGTGCCGTGCCGGGGGTGAACAAGCGAAGCTGAAAAAGGATGGTAGCTTCCGCGTGATAAAAAAAAAGAACATCCACAAAAACCATGGAACGGGTGGTGGCAGAATGTGAACATAAGCATTAATAATTGATCAGATTGAAGTTTGCCCCGGTCCGGACCGGAAGTTTTGGCCCGAAATGATGAAACTGGATGTAGCATAGAAAATGTCCCACAAGACGATAAAAAGACAATGTTTCGTTTGTGTTTGGTTACTTGGAATGGAACGAGCGTTGGTGACATGCAAAGATGAACGTCGCAAAAATATAAAGATTCCCTGACAGGGCTCTGCATGGAACCGTACTGCAATCGTCCGGAATTTCTTTGCGGTGCAACGTTATTCGCTTCATTCGATGGAATGGTCTGGACCACGAACAAATGTATGGAAATGCTGTGCTCAGTCGTGCCCTCGTAGCATCGCGTAACATTTAAGCGTTATTTCCCCAAGGACCAGGGACAAGATGAGACACTTTTTTCCGGCTCCGGCAGTCGCATGAATAATGAAGATCAAAATGAAAATAGCAACCGAGCAGCTTAGTGCAGCGGCGCAAAATTGGCAGATTAATTTCCGAATGTTCTACGATGGGAAAACGCGAGAAACACTTTGCAAAAAGGACTTGTTGCATTAAGGGGTTGTAGTTGCGAAGATTTACACTTATTACGATCCATTTGTGTTGTACACTAAATGATCAACACCTGTTATGTGTTGTCCTAGCGTACCATGGAAAAGGCAGTTTAGTTGTTAAAAGCATCAGGTGCTTCTGGCTGATGGTTTCTCACGAGGTCCTTACCGTAGAGAAAGGACTTTTTTGTTATTGTACACGTTTTCTGCTGACCATATATTTTATTGGCTTACTACTTACTTCTGCGCTTTGGTAAACCCGAATGAAAGCTAGTTTATAGTTTCACATCTAGATTTTTTTTAAATTTAGGATTTCAAATTGATCCCAAACAATCTTGTTTGATCGAAATGTAACAAAAACTTTTTTACGATTGACTTCAACTATTATTTTTATTCACGACAATCATGAGTAAAATTATTAGTGGAATTCAATCTTGAAAAGTAGCGTAGAAAAGGCAGACCTAGAGGCTCATGGCGATGGAGCTTAGCCAACGATATCCGGGCTATAGACGAGAACCTGTCCTGGCGACAAGTAAAAGCCATGGCGGGAAACCGTCCGCAGTGAGGATCTCTGATTTCATCCCTTTGTTCTGCCGGACCGGTGGACATGGACACATAAGTGAGTAAGTAATCTTGAAAAGCCTTACTTTAATTTTAATATTCGTATTTCACTAAGACGTTAAAAAACTTCAGTCAATATTCTTTGATTCACCAGAAAATTTACATGTTTATGCAATGTGACTAAATATGACATTTTACACTGTTATTTCACTTTTTAAGATGGCGAATACATACACGAGTATCGAAGAAATTCGAAATACTCGCAAGTCGAGTTAGCGAAATTGTTAGAAGCAGTGTTGAAAAATTCATAGCAGCAAAAAACTCAATGAGATTTCAAGCACAAGAAATTTCAACTTTGATCAGAAGCGCCGAACTCACATATGAATTTCTCTCGCTATTATATGCGATGTCTCTGTTGCTATGCGATGTGAACCAATTTCAGCTGTGAGCATTTTGCTTACTTCTTCCACAGCTGGCATTTCATACAACGAACCAGAGAGCGAAAGAGAATTAACCCCCAGAGAAAACATCAGCTGCGAAGAAAGCTAGCACACATTCATGAATGAAGATGGCAAACAAATTGGCAGAATTTACATTTTTCCATCGCGGGAATCAACATTTTCTTAACTAGAAAGTAAAAAGCCTAATAAGAATTAGATAAACATGTAGTTTAAATGTGTGTTTTAGTTTAACTTTACGATTTATTTTTTTTATTCTATATTAGAGAGGTTTTCAGCCTGCGGCTGGTTCGCCTCTGTTTACGATTTATTTAGAAATTCATTCTCTTACGCTCAGTCACAGTTACGTATCGCACGAGAGAATGCCTATGCTGTTCAACAACGAATTTGTATGTATAGGTGTATAGCTTCGGGTAGCAGTTGAAGCAAAGCAGAATATGATTAAGTGGGAAGAAATATGTGTGAGTTTTGTGCTTCTTGCTATGAAAACAGAGTGAGTTTTTTCTGCATAGGATCAAGTTGACATGATTCACAGTTAATTTTGATTTTTGATGAGTTTTGAGATTTCGAGTTCTTAACATCACTGGTTAGAAGTGACCGAAGCTACTGTCACCAACGTAATAAACGTATTCGGAGAATGCCAACACACCAGCAAAATTGAATCGGGGGGAAATGGAAAGCCACAGCGACGAAGGCTCCAAGTAGAACCCTAACCTTTTCGTCCGAAATATCGCAAACAAGCTAGAACTGTCGTCAAAACACCATTCCGGAAGCTGCGATGATGTTCGATTGAGGAAGGAGTTTTGTACGGCAGGCGGAATGAGAAAGGTGGCAGACATTTTCAATCATATGAAACTGTTGAAGTTCGTTATGAAATAAGTGGTCTGGAAAATTGTATGTACCTGTGGATTAAAAAGCGACATTTTCATTGCTGCCAAGAACATCAACGTGGAACATCAAATTTACGTGAGCGAGTGTCTGGAAATTCGTCTTCTGCCTTTTCTGAAGCAACACAACTGCTCCGAGTTGACTGAAGTTCGAAAACAGACACTTATGTAGCCTGTAAGTGGTATGCGACGAAGCTCCGATTACCTATTCCCCAATCAAGAATTATTGTGCCCTTGTTAAGCGAAACTTGCAGAAGACCACAACAAACTTTTAGAAGCGAGAAGCAGGTTGAGGAAATCTGTCGTGCTACGTTGGACAAAGTGGACAAAACAGAACAGCGATTCTTGAAGATTTACTTTACTCGAACTAGTATTTACGCTTCTTGACTCGAATCAGCAAGCCCCCAAGACATAGTGACCAGACAGTCTGTCGAATAAAAACGGAAGGCCAAGTTTAAAAAACAGAATATAGCCACAACGCTTTGCTTTTATCTGTTAAATCTAACAAAGTGGTACCGCCATCCGGGGTGAGATTGTGCCAAAAACGAAAAATGTTTATTTGTGAAAACTTATTATATCTATAGAAACTGGTGACCTAAATTCAAAATGACGATGAACATAGCATATTTATTTATAACTTAGAATGGAACACAGATAATATTAGCAAACTATTTAGCCTAAACAGGGTTTCAAAGTTCGCGATCAAAAATACTCAGAAATAACGCTTGTAAAAAATGTCCCGCATAAACCAACCCAAACAAGAAATCGCATCAACTAGCTATTTTGAAGGTATATAAACTAATCATTAACAATGTATTGAAAAGTTATTATGCGTTGGATAAGTTTTGATTACGAAAATAATATTTTTCGAAACTTCGTACTTTTCGAGCTTCACGGGGGTGAGATTGTGCCAAGTCATAATGATCGATCCATTTTGTGGATTTCACATACACAACAAAAATACGTCAGTACACTCACATTCTTTACTATTGAGCACAATATTTCGACAGATTAGATTGCATCGTCCATTTTGGGGCAAACAGCATCATAGGTCTGCTTAATAATTCAAACAAATTTTTACTTTTTCTCTGGAAATTTCAGATACCCTAGAAATGCTACTGGCTATATAAAAGCTGTCCATTGACTATGAACTCATTTTTAGTTATTTCAGACCTCTCCTGGTTATTTTCGTTCATACTTTTTGTATGATGCGTTGTTTTTGGCCGACCCCCTGCCCCTAATAGTCCACTTAGTTCATGGACGGCCCCATATGAACTGCTTTATACTGATATTTATGTGTATTGTTTATAAACATGCTAATGCTCACTGTTTAGGTTTTTAACCTAACTTTATGTTTTTGCCACAATGTCACCCCCTAGAAGGGGTGAGATTGTGCCAAAGTTCATGCACTTCTAGTAAAACTAGGTTTCATTGTAACTAAACCATCTCTACGGTAGTTGTTAATTGAACAATTGAGTATATATTGACAGGTTTGAAATCAACTTAGTTCCTAAATTGTGTGTATACTGAGCTAAAGAACAAAAATGAATGCTTTTTGGCACAATCTCGCCCCGGATGACGGTACTGATAAAGCAGAATGAGACGTCGACTACAAGGCCTCCGCCACATTTTATTTTTTTGCTAAAGTGGTACAGCAAGAAAATAAAATGTAGCGGAGGCCTCGTAGTGGCGTGCCAAAAATTACAAGAAAGTTCTGCACTACAGTCCAATCAATGTATATGGAATGAATTCTGTGAGCTTCTCGAGACGACTTATGGCAAATCGCGTGTAAAAATTATCGAGGCGATTACTCAATTCTGCCTATCAGGTGCACTCCCGTAACCTGTTCTGTAGACTGAGACGGTTAGCGGAGTCCCTCGTCCGTGAGTTTTCGACAAGAAACTAAGCTGGTTTTCGTGAGGATCACTCCATGACGGATCTTATGTTTATCCTGCATCAGTTACGACACAAGTTCCGGGAGTACAATTTGCATCATCGGTTTGTGGACTTGTGGACCCATCATAGGTTTGTGGACTTTAAGGCGGCGTACGATTCAGTCGAACGAAAAGAGCTGTAGCAGATAATGCTAGAATTTGGTTTTCCAACGTAACTAGTTACGCTGGTTTGTACAACGCTGGATGGTCAAAATCATGCGTCAAAATCGCGAGAGAGAGACCTCAGCCGAATTCGATCCCTACACTTCATGTAGACCATTAAAGGTCAGATGAATAGCAAAATAAAAATAAAATAAAATAAAACAAATGTGGAAAGGAACGGGACTATCGTCACGAAACTCACGAGCTTCTTGGTTTTGCGGATGACGTCGATATCATCGGAATTAAGCGTAGAGCAGTGCAAGAAGCTTTTAGGACTTTTAACAGGGAAGCAGTGAGATTGAGACTTACCATCAACACCAATAAAACGAAGGCGGCGATTATCTTAAATCACGGCACCCGATGGACGTTCAGCTGGTGGTGGTAGCTGCTGGTAGAGGACGATGCACGTTCAGCTGGTATTCGAGGGGTTTGGAGGACCGACAGTATTGGAGGATCATAACTCGTTCGGCGCAGTATCGATAACGGACCATCGCCAAGCAAGTAAGTAATGATAAGAATCTATCTAAGCAGTGCATGTAGTTCATGATTCATACGTATCTACAATACTCCGTTTTCAGTTTGTACTCCACTTGGAAGTACCGATGATGACCATAACCAGGACAAGAAGGAGTAGGTACAAAGAACTCAAGCAGATGCATCGTTCCGCGCCGCTGATCGAGATGTGCAATGATAATGTTGGAACTTGGAAGTATTTTGATAGACGACTCGCGGTGATCGAAAGCTGGAAGCAGAACTACGATGAGAAACTTGAAGGGCGACCGTGATCGTTTAATCGGTAAAAGCCCTCAGGCTAGCGGGTTGGCAGAGCTAACCGATGAACCAACGGGAAGCTCCAAGACGGATGGCCCGTGAACCGAGGTTAAGACCAAGAGGAACGGCAGAGGAGGTTGCACTAAAAAACAGCTCCTCCTAAAACGGGTAAGGAAGCGAGCGAAGAAGGGCTACGCTTTTATCCTGAAAACCGACGAGTCGAAATACTCGGAGGTTCTGAAGGCCATGAGAGGAGACGCCCTGCTCAGGGATCTGAGCGCGGACGTGCGGAGCATCCGTCGCTCACGCACGAACGATATGATCCTCGAGTTAAAGAAGGACGCCACCAAGAAGAGTTCCGCATACAAGTCCATAGCGGAAGGAGTGCTCGGAGACGGAGTGCAGGTACGTGCTCTCACACCAGAAGTGACTCTCCAGCTTAAGAACCTGGATGAGATCACCGAAGTGCGCGAGGTCGTACAAGCTCTCAAAGAGCAAGGTGGAGTGGTGATGGCAATCGAGGTGGTTCGCCTGCGCGAGGGGTCCGGCCGGGACCACACGACTTCCGCTGGCGGACGGAAACGAAGCCCTGAAGGCTGCTAGGCTAACAGTGGGGTGGTTAGTATGCCCACTGAGCGTGCTCAAGTAGTCGGAAGCTTACTCCCGGTGCTTCCAGGTTCCCGGTTCAGGAGGTTGTGTCAACTGCATACGAGGAATTTGCGGTTGCCAAAGTGGGTGGAGTGTTCTACTGCAGCTGTTATGCTCCGCCGAGCTGGTCTATCGAGCAGATCGAGCAGAGCGGGATGGTAAACCGAGTATTAGTTGTGCTGACTGGTGGTTGTGGCGACTTTAACGCTTGGGCGGTAGAGTGGGGAAGTCGTCGCAGGAACCATAGGGGTCGGATTCTGCTTGAGGCTCTGGCAAAGCTTAACGTAGATCTGGCCAAAGTCGGCACCACAAGTACCTTCAGTAGGAACGGTGCGGAGTCTACCATCGACGTGACTTTCGGCAGTCCTGGTCTGATAGGAGACTAGAGGGTAGACAATGCACTATGGGCCAGAAATTAAAATTTCGGGACAAAAATATTTGCTGTTAAACAGCATATCTCAGCTCAATGTGGTCTTCGGCAACTTTTTGAATAAAAAATTGATGCATATTTTGAAAGGGTCGTCAAAAATTTAAGCGTTACTTAAACAACAATTTAAGTAAGAACTTTTTGAGTAAACTTTTTTTTACCTTTTTTGCTTCAAAATATTAAAGATAAACCAATTTCAAGTAATTTTTGTGAAGATATGAAACTTCTACCTTTTACCCATTTTCAGCAATAGACCTTTGTTTATAAACGACCCCTCAAAACACATTTCTTCTTGTAACATGTTTATTTCAACAGACAGCTCAATGTGATGATCTAGAAAATATTTTGTATATAAAAGAGGAATATTTTTGCTGAAGACTGTTTTGCTTTATATGCATTAATTAATAAGATATAACTGATTTTAGGTTAAAAACCGTCTGATGAAAAACCCGAATATCTTAGCCATCTGCAAGTATCTGCAATTAGTTTGCATACCATTTTGTAGGGAATTATTAAAGCTATCTGCCCAAATGTGTATTTCAGAGAATACCTGGGAATACCATGGCTGGAATTACCTGGGAATAGTGCGGATTTTTTTTTCATACATTTTATAACTTAACTAGCTGACCCGACAAACTTCGTATTGCCACAAATTAACCTGTGTTGTACATAAATCATGAATCTCGGATGATCTTTGTCACTATCTCGAGTTTTGCAAGCCCCCAGTGGGCGGCGCTTCCGACGGCGGGTCACCGGCAACACTCGCGACCGGCTCGTCCTGAATGATCTAGTGTTACTATAGATAGTTTTTGTGGTCTTGTTATTGATTAATGTTTTATGGAAGAGTCTCGAATTTCTCGAGTTGGATTAGTTTTCGAGTTTCGCTAAAATTTCTGTTTTATTTGTATGAGAGTCCATATCCCCCTACCACAGGGGTGAGAGGTCTCTAACTATCATAAAATAAATTCAAGACTCAAAAATCTCTTACATGCTAAATTTGGTTCCATTTGCTTGATTAGTACTCAAATTATAAGGAAATTTGTATTTCATTTGTATGGGAGCCCACCCTCTTAAAAGGGAAAGGGGTCGTAATACACCACAGAAAAAAAATTCTGCCATCTAAAACTCTCACATGCCAAATTTGGTTCCATTTGCTTGATTAGTTCTAAAGTTATGAGCAAATTTGTATTTCGTTTGAATGGGAGCCCCCCCCCCTCCTAAAAAGGTAAGAAGTCCTAATTCATAATGGGAAAAATGGTTGCCTCCAAAAACACCCACATGCCAAATATGGTTCCATTTGCTTGATTAGTTCTCGAATTATGAGGAAATTTGTATTTCATTTGTGTAGAAGCCCCCCCTCTTGAAGTGTGGAAGGATCCTAATTCACCGTAGAAAATATTTTTGCCTCCAAAAACCTCCACATGCTGAATTTGGTTCTATTTGCTTGATTAGTTCTCGAGTTATGGGGAAATTTGTATTTCATTTGTATTGGAGGCCCCCTCCTAATGTGGGAAGAGGTCCTAATTCATCACAGAAAAAATTCTTGCCTCCAAAAACACCTACACGCCAAATTTGGTTCCATTTGCTGGATTAGTTCTCGAGTTATGAGGAAATTTGTATTTCGTTTGTATAGGACCCCCCCCTTCTAAAGTGGGGAGGGGTCCCAATTCATCATTGAAAAAAAAAATTGTCTCCAAAAACACACATATGCCAAATTTGGTTCAATTCGCTTGATTAGTTCTCGAGTTATGAGGAAATTTGTATTTCATTTGTACAGGAGCCCCTCCTCTTAAAGTGGGGAGGGGTCCTAATTCACCATAGAAAATTTTCTTGCTCTCGAAAACCTTCACATGCCAAATTTGGTTGCATGTGCTTGATTAGTTCTCGAGTTATGAGGAAATTTGTATGGAAGCCCCCCCTCTTAAAGGGGAGAGGAGTTATAATTCCTCTTATAAAGAGGGGAGGGGTCTCAATTCACCATAGAATAAATTCTTGTCACCAAAAAAAACACCCACATGCCAAATTTGGTTCTATTTGCTTGATTAGTTCTCGAGTTAGGAGGAAATTTGTATTTCATTTGTACAGGAGCCCCCCCTCTTAGAGTGGGGAGGGGTCCTAATTCACCGTAGAAAATTTTCCTGCCCTCGAAAACCTTCACATGCCAAATTTGGTTCCATTTGCTTGATTAGTTCTCGAGTTATGAGGAAATTTGTATGGAAACCCCCCCTCTTAAAGGGGAGAGGAGTTATAATTCCCCTTATAAAGAGGGGAGGGGTCTCAAATTACCCTAGAATAAATTCTTGTCATCGAAAACACCCACATGCCAAATTTGGTTCTATTTGCTTGATTAGTTCTCGAGTTATGCAGAAATTTGTGTTTCATTTGTATGGGAGCCCCCCCTCTTAGTGGGGGAGGGGTCTCTAACCATCACTAAAACCTTTCCTGGCCCCAAAAACCTCTACATGCAAATTTTCACGCCGATTGGTTCAGTAGTTTTTGATTCTATAAGGAACACAGGACAGACAGACAGACAGACAGAAATCCTTCTTTATAGGTATAGATAAATATGCGTCCTAGCGTCAAACAGTCTTCACAGAAAATATGTATTTCAACATACTAAATAACTTTGTAGAACATTTGGAAGCAATAAAATAATCGTGTGCAAAGTTATTGAGTGTAATTGATTTTTAAATGCTCTTTTTTAACACATCATTATATTTCGTAACCGGTAAGAGATAGATAGTTACTTTATTCAGCAAAGTTGCTTATTTTAGTATTTTCTGCAACTTTTGGAGAAAGCACCTTTTTTTCAAATTATTTAGGAAAACAAAAAATTTGTATCACCCTAATAGGTGAATTCATGATCACCCTAATAGTGCAGGAAGATACGCTATATTTTATTATTTTACTTCTCCGAAGACACCACCCTTGAAAAAAATACACATTTTTCATCAAACGGTTTTTAGCCTTAAAACAGTTATATCTTATTAATTAATGTAGAGAAAGCAAAACGGTCTCTAGCAAAAATATTCCTCTTTTATGTGCAAAATGTTGTCTAGAACATCATATTGAGCTGCCTGTTGAAATAAACATGTTTCAAGAAGAAATGTGATTTGAGGGGTCGTTTATAAACAAAGGTCTATTGCTGAAAATGGGTAAAAGGTAGAAGTTTGCCATCTTCACAAAAAATACTTGAAATTGATTTATCTTTAATATTCTGAAACCAAAAAGGTGAAAAAAAATGTACTCAAAAAGTTCTTACTTAAATTGTTGTTAAAGTAACACGGAAATATTGGACGACCCCTTCAAAAGATGTATCATTTTTTCATTCAAAAAGTTTCCGAAGACTACATTGAGCTGAGACACGCCGTTTAACCGCAAATATATTTGTCCCGAAATTTCAATTTCTGGCCCATAGTGCAATGGCTACACTCACAGTGACTATCAGGCGGTCCGCTATGGTGTCGGTCAGATAACGAGGCGGCAGGCGACGAGTAGAGCCGACACTCCAACTACCCGTGGATGAAAGACATCATACTTCGATCCCGAAGTATTTGTGGAAGCGATCCCAGGGCGAGTGCGGTGATCGCGGTATGCCCGATCCAAACGCTGATCATTTGGTTAAGGTACTGTCGCAAGCGTGTGACGCTACCATGCCTAGGAAAGGTCGACCAAGGTATGGGAGGCCACCGGCTTACTGATGGACAGATGAAATTGTAGAACTCCGCGGAACGTGCTTTCGTGCGAGGAGAATTATGCAAAGAGCTCGTTCGGACGAAGGTAGGGTTGAATGTCGAGTAGTACTTGTTACTGCATGCGCAACGCTTAAGAGTGGGATAAAAGCTAGTAAACGAGCCTGCTTTGAAAGGTTATGTGCTAGTGCCAATGCGAACCCGTGGGGTGATGCCTACCGGGTCGTAATGACAAAGACCAAGGGCGTGATGGCGCCCGCAGAGCGATCGCCAGAGATGCTAGAGCGAATCATCGAGGGTCTATTTCCGCGCCACGAGCCAGGGCCCTGGCATCAGGCCGCTGAGTCGTCCCACGGCCGACGTTCCAGTATCTCAGACCATAGCGTAAGATGGTAGGCCTCTCAGCCGAACATCCAAAGTAACATGGCGACGGTGGTTTAGAGGTCGGGGAGGAAGCGATGGTTACGAACGAGGAACTCATTGAGATTGCTAAATCCCTAAAGGTGAGCAAGGCACCGGGACCAGACGGAATCCCGAATTTGGCCATTAAAGTGGCCATTTTGGAGGCTCCCGAATTATTCGAAGCAGTAATGAGTAGCTGCCTGGAAGATGTCCACTTCCCAGACAGATGGAAGCGACAGAACCTGGTCCTACTGCCGAAGCCGGGAAAACCTCCGGGTGTTCCCTCGTCATATAGGCCGACCTGTCTGCTCGATACTGCCGGCAAGGTGCTGGAGAGGGTTATCCTTAACAGACTCGTATAGTACACTGAGGGTACAAACGGTCTGTCAAGGAATTCGGCTTCCGAAAAGGCAAATCTACGGTGGATGCAATCTTGTCTGTCACTAAGACAGCCAAGGTGGCAATCCAGCGCAAGATGGCAGGTAACGGCTATTGCGCAATTGTCACGCTCAACGTGAGAAATACGTTCAATAGAGCTAGTTGGTACTCCATAGCCAATTCGCTTTAGAATGTCCAAGTGTCAGTGTCGCTGTACAGGATTCTGGAAAATTATTTCGTGAGCTATGCTACAACACGGAGGAGGGTCAGAAGTGTGTTCCAATTACCGCAGGGGTTCCGCAAGGTTCCATACTGAGCTCGGTTTTGTGGAACGTCATGTATGACGAGGTGTTGAAGCTAAAGTTCCCGGAAGGGGTTGTGATTGTCGGCTTTGCGGACGACATCACCTTGGAAGTCTTCGGTGAGTCTATCAGAGAGGTGGAGTTGACGGCTTCCCCTCTCTATAAGCATTGTTGAAAATTGGATGCGCTCCAGGAAACTGGAACTAGCGCATCATAGAACGGAGGTTATCGTGGTGAACAACTGCAAGTCGGTGCAGCAAGCAAATATCAGCGTCGGGGACTGCACTATTTCGTCAACGCGGTCCTTAAAACTCCTGGGAGTCATGGTCGACGACAAGCTCAAGTTCAGGAGCCACGTCGACTATGCCTGCAAGGCCAGCCAGTCCAGTTCATACTTAGGTATGGCGGACCGATGTGGTCAACGGCGTTAGGAACCAAAAGCTATCTAGGTAAGCTGGAAAGTACCTATCGTCTCATGTGCTTGAGAGTGGTGACTGTGTATCGCACAGTTTCATATGACGCAATCTGCGTCTTAGTGGATATGATGCCTATTGGTATCATCATCAGTGAGGACGTAGAGTGCTTCAACCAACGTGGAACTAAAGGCATACGGAGTACCACGAGGATGATGCTGTCAGCTAAAAACTGAAGTGAGCATCGAATGTCATTGTAGTAAGGAGCGTAGTGAGCGGCGTGGCTAGAGCAGATGGAGCAAGATCTGTTGAGCACTGGTTGTAAAGCATTCTTGCTCTAAAAAAACATAATATTCTACGCGATTTATATATGAAACTGATTACCGATGGATCGGAGCTAGAAAGCTGCTGTCTACCTCTCAATAACATTTTATTACATACGGATGTAAACATAGGTTATGCTTAGTTTCTCCAGCCAATATTTTCGTCATCTATCGAACAGTAAATCATCAGCTGTTTCCCTATTGTTCTACGGCCTACAATAGTTAAACCGCAAAAAAAAAACATCATAACAAAAGCCCACCACACACTGCCTATCGTAAGGTTCAATCAGCCGCCAGCCAGTGTTATGTGCGTCGGCAAAGAGCATGGAAACATCGTTTCCGTTCCGAGCGTAGGGTCTTCGTGCCTACTGTCGGTTTTGAACCAAGTTTCCAACAGCGCTCTGCTGCTAAAATACAACAGCCGGGGACAGAACACCAACAGCGCCGCCCCAGAGATCAATTTCTCTGCCACAAACCAACCCGGCAGCGAGGCAACACGTGATTATTACACACTACGGTTGTTTGATGCTGTTACTGTTGTTGTTGCTGGGGCTCAGGGTGCAGTTCTGTTCCGGAGAGCAATACACCATCGTCCGCCGGCAGACAGACACCACCCAGACGTGCGTGCAAGTGTCGATTCCACCCGTGATGGTGCTTCTCCACCAGCTTTCAACTGATCTGTACGCAATGCGGTTAACGTTCAGCGGGCCACCCAGCCAACGACAACAATACATTCAAAGGGTTTATTGGGAACCGATAATTTATTACAGGCCGGTTAATATATTACTCCGATGAAGAGCTTTTTTCTGAACAACATTTTCATGTTAAAAATCATGAAGATTCACGGCAGGTTCCATTACTGGTTAAAAAGTACGTAATCAGAACTAATTAAGCGACAAATGCCACGCGGTGCGGTGCCATTATGTAGGGTTATCTCATCGGTACTTTCGACACCAACAGCCAAAAACATTGCCGCAATATTACAAAGACAATTATTATGCTCCCTAGTCCCTAGTAGTATACAGCATGTGTGAACAAGCACAGATGGATGTCACCCCGTTTTCATGCGGCATTTTGTCACCCCATTTTCCGAAGCGCAGCGATTGAGATATCGGAAAACTGATAAGCAAGCGACCAACCCGGATGCCATATGACCGCGATGCGCCGGCAGGAAATTTAGGCACTTTTGCGAAAATTGTCATTCTGTGTTTTACTAGTTCTACTAGTAAATCATTGCGCTTGACCTAATTACGCTTTCCAGTGGGCCAACAATACAGCAGTCGAACATTTAGGAATGTCGTTTCATTCAGCTTCCAGTCTTTTTTGGGGGGGTCGGTCATCGCGCCAGTGCACTTACCTTGAATCGAATTTAGTTCCATCGGTTAACTTGCCGGTGTAGTGCATCGTCAGCATGTCACCGTTTTTGCTTTTGGTGGTGCATCCCTCCGGAACGCTGACCATGTCGACCTTCAGTTTTGATTCGCAGATTGCCGCCACCACCAGGCAGGACAGGACTAGTAGTTTGGAAATCATCTGTTGGTAAGAGGAAAGGAGAAGAGAAGAAATAATGTGGTGATTAGGTGATTGCATTAACTGTGGGTCAGCACCCGGGTGCACCCGGTAATATTGGTGATAAAAGGTTGTTTTTCAATGCTTTTTAGGTTATGCAATACGGGACTGCTTTATCGCTTTAGTAGTGAAATAGAAGCTTCTCCATGTTTGATGGAATCCGTCTTGTAGGCAAAATTTATTATTTTACTTCAAAAATTTGTAAAAAAAGTCACTGCCTTCACCAGATCGCAATTGATAGTAATAATGTCATGTAGTAAACTCGCCTTAAAATAAAAATGTCATCAGCCAAATCACTAACAACCGGTTTCGCCTTCAAACATACATCCAAAACTATTTTCCACCTGAGTCTTGTTTTCGCGAGACCACCACCCAGTTCGTTTCCCATGACGATCCACCCTCCACAGCAATGCAGTAGCGGCCTGAACACATGAAATGACATGCACAAAGTGGACTATCCGGTTTGATTTCCTTATAGGTAGAGGTACGTACACTCCTTTCGGAAGCGGCCTCCGACGATGACCGATCGTACGGACGGGAAAGCAATGCGGACAAAATAGTTTGTTTTTGCAGTGGGAAAATTTTTGCTATCCACGCTAAATGTTTTCGGGGGCACCTCGCGTGGTCACCGACTGGCATTTGGAATCATGTAACCTGTCTGCATCGTGCCGTAGAGCGAAACACTCGCATCTAAGCGGATGATGCCGAGAAAATGCACTTCTTTCTTTGAACTGCCAATGGTAAAGGCATTTAGAAAGTATTTTACCCGGTGCGAGCAATGCAGTTTAGGATTCAAAACCTGTCGTCGCGTTCCATCCTATCTATTTAGGCTAGCACGATCAAACGAAGCAGATCTGGGTTGAAAATTTCGAGGACTTTCCATGCGATCATACGTACATGCGCTCTTCATGAGTTGAGTAGGGTATTGTGCAATTGGGCTTCTGGTGCTTGCATCAGCAAGCAGCTGAAGCAAGTCAGCGCAAATACTTTCGAAAGCCTTTAACAAGAGGATTTCTTTGATTTAAGGTGAAAGGCTATACATGTGTATATGAGTTTTGAATTGGAAGAAAAAACAAAACATGCTTATTTATAGGTTACATAAATGTCGACGTTATCATAGTGAGAAACTTCATTTAATGATGATTTACAAACGTGTACACTGTTATCAGTTAAGTACATTTTGTCAATGAAATAGGACCAGTTTCGTATATTAAAAAGCGGTAAAATGTCGAAGTTGCAGTACCCGATCTTATCTGTTGTTGTAACGGATGTTGAAATTGTACTCAACCCGGATCCACAGTTTACAACAACAGTCAGATATGTGCAAACTTGAATGTCTAGCATTTCACAGCACGGTTTTCGCGAAAACCCTTAAATGATTTCTATAAATAGTACCCTGTGTGTAATTGTATTAGCATTCCATCAAAAGATCATGATAAATAAGGATTATAAATTGCATAGTACCGAGTAATTGCAGCTAAAGTACCTTTGCACTAAATTAGGGCAACACCAAGCTTTTACTAAGGAAATTTCTTTGATTTGAGGTGAAAGGCTATATATGGGTTTGAAATTAGCGGAAAAATCAGAAAAGTTGGGTTACTTATAATGCTATCAGATGCCAACAAGCTCAATAGATTTATTTCGTCATGGTTTGTAAAAGTGTACACTGTTATCAGTTAAGTACATTTTAATACCACATTTTCTGTTAATGGAATATGTTTTTCAAAAGTGATGTATCTACTTTTCAGAATTGTTTCATGTAGAGCTGATTCGAGTAGAAATCATATCTGATTGCAGTGGTTGTCAAAACTATGTTCAACCCGGATCCACATTTTTACTGCAATCAGATATGTAAGAGCTTCAGGAACAAGACAACCTTGTTGTTATGTAATCACGCAATCTTCGTAACTCTTTGTCAAGGCAACCTATACGAATTATAATGTTTTTCTTAAATGAAATTATAGTACCACGGGAATCAAAAATTTTTCATTACTTTCCGCTACCGTCCCTTCAATTGTAGAACCACCGTTTCAAAAAATATTAATATATATGCTTAACCGGATTTCAAGGTCAAGACTAAAAAACACGAGGTTTGGTATATACCGTTGCCCAGGTCGGCAGGGAAGCAATGTATAGACCGGTGATCGGGACCCATAGCCTGCACACCGACACGAACGATAACGGCTAGCATCATCGACTGCAAAGCTTCCCGATGGTTGGTGGTCAGAAGCACTTTTTTCCACAAAGATATCCAAGATGACCAACGAACTTCGAACCAAATCGACCATATTCTCATCGAGGGTCGGTTTTTCTTGAACATCACCAACAGTATACGTGCGCTTAAAACTATCGACGGTTTATACCTCGCGACAAAACCGCCCTCCTCGGTTCGGCATTCGGCAACATTCGGCAACAAAAAAACCCGCCAGTTGCCGAAAACTACGCGCGCATACTGGATGAAGCTCTGCCTTCCTCTGTGGAGCTAGATGTTTCGACCCTCGAAAACGGATAGAGTACAGATACGCTTGGTCGTCAACGAGGCCGCATATCTAAGCATATCCATCAGAGAGAATTTGGAAAAAAGTATCGACGAGCAGAGAATGATTTGACCACGATCCTGAGGAGGAAGAAACGCCAGAAGGAGGACAGAGATCGTGAGGAGCTGTAACAACTATTCCGGGCTAATGACACGCGCAAGTTTTACGAGAAAGTGAACTAAACTCGTAAGGGCTACACACCTAAACCTTACATGTGTAGGGACGAGGAAGGGAATCTAATCACAAACGAGCGCGAGGTGGTCGACAGGTGGAAGTAGTATTTCGATGACCACCTCAACGGCCATATAGCAGCAGAAAACGCAATGGAAGTTAACCTCGAAGTGCCTACAAACGACAACAGCGTGCCGACTCCCGATCTCGAAGAGATCCGGCGAGAAATTCGTTAGCCGAAGAATAATAAAGTTGCCGGAATGGACCGACTACCGGCAAACCTCTACAAAAATGGCCAAGAACCGCTAGCAACGGCACTTCATTGGATAATTTATAGGATTTGGGAGGAGGAAAAACTATCGGAGGAGTGAATGGAAGGTGTAGTCTGTCCCACCTATAAAAAGGGCGACCGGCTATTCTATTCAGCTTCATTTTTAAGCAACTAACCGTACTTTCAAGTTTCAAGTAAGAATGCTAAGCAAGTTTCAAACAGAGCTAGAAAGTTCACAAAAAGTTTGACTGAAGTTTTTGGCACATAGTACAATTAAATTGGATAAGTTTTCTTATTTTTCATTTTTAGACAAAAAGTTTGTTTAGGTCGCTGTAAGAACGCTGTACAGCTCGAAAAAATAACTTCGATAATCTCAAAATTAAAAAGTAATTTTCCACTTTTCCCTGTTTTTTCCTTAACTAAACCATTTGTTTTGGTTTTTAATGATAAGTGGTAATAAGTAATAATGGTAACCTAGACACATACCACTGCTCCATTGCTGAAATATGAGATCTGCATAAATTTCACTCGATGTACTGATTTCTCATTTACTGTAACATCAAGGAAAGCCCCTGGTTTCTTTTTGAACTTGAAAGTCATGATCTGAACTTGATGTACAGAAATAGTACGCGCAAAACTTCATCCGAAGGTGAAAGTTTTGAAATAGTACGCGCGAAGCTTCATCCGAACGTGACAGTTCATAAAAAGTATGCGCGAAACATTTCTTGATCTGGATGGTTCGAAAACAATACGCACGAAGCTTTATGTAAACTTGCGTTTGACAGTTCACCAGTTTGTTTTGAATGTTTCAGCAGCAGCAAGCGGTAATTTTTTCTGCAGCAACATTTTTCGCAAAATCCAGGTTAGTAATTATATACAATGCAAACAATATTGACTGACGCAAAATTAATTACAGCTTCATTGATTACAGATATGCCGTTTGCCGTAGTCGAGACTATGAACGCAAAGGGGCCACAATGAGCTTTCGGCGGTGCCAGGAAAATTGATCCGAAGCTCCAAATCCGGAAACATTAGGCTGTGGCCCAATTTAGAGCGAGTTCAAGATGTGAAAAAAATGCTTCGGGATGCCAACATCACCCCCAAAAAAGCATGGCTAAAATATAAATGGTCGATCAAGCGGAATGGCATCCGGTCCTACGATGAGGCGATGGGCTTATGTGTGGAACTCTCCGGTGAGTCCTCATCAGATGCGCGGCCAGCCAATAGCCAATGCAAGAAAATGGTTAACCAGAATCCTGTGAGCTTTTAAAACATGCTGGTTCTGGGTAGTGCAGGTCTGCCTCTACCTCCAGTAATTGCAAAGCTGGAACCACCAGCCGCTCCACTACGACCAACCGTCGCACCGTTGCAGCCACAACCCATACCAATAAAACCACCACTCACTTTACCGCAGACATAACAAACCATTTCTTTTTATTGTTTTAGAAAAATCCATTTTTTGTCTTAATACCGAAGTATAAATTTCACTATTCAATCAAAACGCCGTTTCAGTGTCTGCGTCGAAGTTTCGCTTCAATTTCAAACTTTCAAATCGCATGTTAAACTTTCAAGTCGCATATTGCACTTTCAAGTCGCATGTTGAACTTTCAAGTCGCGCGTTGAACTTCTAATTTGCATGGAGAACTTTCAAGTTGCTGCAGATATTACCGGTACTTTATTCGGAATCAAGTTCGGTTTGGAAATGTAGTATCATGTTGCTCAGCAAGAAAGTCCTGCGAAACTAAATTTGAACCAAATATGAACTTCCGAGTTCGTTCCTTAAGTGAAATCCGAACTTTTGGTTGCTTGGGTGGAACAGCTGCACCGTTCTCAAGAAACGTGAAAGCTCTTCCTGACACTGAACGCATCCCCTAAGCGCTTTGTGCCGCGAGTCGAAATGTCGGGGTAATAACGGCAGACGGACGGACGATCGTAAGATGACCGAAAGGTGGAAACATGATGGGCTCCAAAAAGCTGGGCATTTGCATGCCCGGATGTTATAAGAATTCAATATACTGAACAGCTGATGGAGAAGTGAAAGTAACCCCATATTAGGAAAGGTGACAAGCCTTTCGTGCGATTACTGTTCTATACTGCCTACGAAGTGTTCTTTCAAATAATGGCTGTCTTAATGGACGGTCAACGACGAATACAATGTAATGATTGGCAGATGGTTCAAAAATATCATGAATACAGTGTTTCCACGCACCAATGAATGGTTCGTTGACTTCAAAGCTGTATATGATTCCATCGACCGCAAACAGCTTCGGAAAATCATGGACGAAAACGGCTTTCCCAGAAAGCTAATCAGACTGATTAAGCCTACACTGGATGGTACACAGTGCTTTGTGCGGATTTCGGGTGGATTCTCTAGTCCTACCGGGCGCTTCTCATGCCGACTGTTCAACGTAGCGCTGTTTATTATAAACCGAGTGGACCACCGCCTTCGACCAAAGCCTCTCTGGTCAAATAGACGGTTACGAGATTTGAAAGGATTGAGTCGTTACACGTCTTGGTGTGATCTCCTGATAAAGCTTCCGTTTAATTATGCCAGCAATTCCTAATAATCGGTTGCATTTGCAATCAGCAAATAGAAACGTATACAATAGGTTTCTTTGCTCAAGATTTCTACTGCACACCCAATCCAATCTTAAAGAAAATCGTAAAGGTTTCTGGTCCTTCGTAAAAGGAAAAGAAGAAAGTACTCCCAGTTAGCATGTTTCTTGATAACGAACAAGTCTTGCGCGCTTTATAAATTTATGCGGTCTGAAGCTGACAACTGTTAATACCTGTACCAAAGCTACCGAATGCCGAAAATCTTCCAAAACAGTAAAAGAATCAAAACTGTGACGAATTAGAGAACACTATAATTCAAATCGCAAGAAGTCGTATCTGGAATCCAATCAATATTTATTTTCGGTGGAATTAGAAGGTTCTGATCAATTATAGGCAGCTGAAATCATATCTAATAATCCTAAGACAATGAATGATTTGTTTGAAACGAAAACTGACGGAAAACGGACAAAATATACAACTAGGCATGATGCTGTAATTGTCTATCATGACAATTAGATCACATATTGCTAGTCAAACCAGTCAAACAATATTTGTGGATTAGTAATTAAGATATTTTACTCCACTCGCCATATTCACCAGAATTGGTGCCACAATAGCTAATTATCCACGGGTATTAGCAGCGGGCATTAGTCTAATAAGATACTCTTATACAAAATTTTTTGTTGGGTTATCTGTCTACCATTATCAGTTCTATTTAAAAAAAATCGATTCAAATGCACAGAGATACGACTATCATTGCTTGAAAGAACAAAGAATAGCAGAAATATGTGTTTTATTTAGGTTTTTTGTGCCAGTCTCGGGTCGTTAAACTCTACTTTTCTGTTTTTGTTTATACTCTTCGGGGACGGCGAACCTTATATGACCGCAATTTTCTTGATGCTGCAAAAAAAACTTTAAGCGTAATTTTTCAATATTTTCATGTATGTATACTTTCAGTTGCAGCAGCGTCTTTGCATTTATATCGATTTTCCCGTAGAACTGTTATTTTGATCAGTGCAAAATGTTTTCATTTTCATTACACTTTAGTTCTGAGCAACGTATCAAAAATTGACTATAATTCATTCTTGATCACAAAAATGGAGAAAAGTGGCGAGCGTATACTATAAATGGCATGAGCTATTATTATTCGCGTTGACGGCATTAATCGATCTCTTGCACACGCATAGAACTTCCCATATGTGTGTGCGGGTGAAAATCTGCCAAAGTGTTGCGATCTCTTGCGCTCTTTAACAAATTCCTATTCTGCTTCACCCCTACAGTAAACATTTGGAGGTGGCAGCAGCTTACGTTCGTCGACGCGAATAGAACGAAGGGAAACTTTAACAGCGTTTTTCTCAAAACCCACTTTTTAAGTCACGTAACGGAATGTTTCCAAAGAAGATTTCAAAAATTCGTAACACTTGAACCAAGCATCGAAAAACAATTATTTTGTGAAAATGATAGAATTTTCTCACCAATCCAACAAAAATATTATCAGAAAAACTTTACACGATGGTCGAAAACTGTGTTTGAACCTTTGAATTTTTTTACTCGTTATTCGTCAATTTCTAATGATTTAGTGATAAAACTTGAACGGTAGAGATTTTTCCCATTCGTCAGTTATGACAGAAATTAAGTCTATTTTCTCTAGTACCTTCCATTACCTGCACAGAATCATATCTTACGAACGAAGTGATTGAAAACCAAAGACATAATTTCTTAACAATTTTACATCACATATTTTCTTGAGAATCGTGACGTTATTACCTAAATGATTAATAATTATTTTGAAACTTTGTGCGAATCTTATCTTTCGTTAAAAAATAACCATACAAATTTAATTTTCTAAAAGCACGTTTTGAAATTTCTTTGATTACCAAATAGCCAAATTTCGTCATGGTCATGGTCATAAACAAAAAATTAAAAGTGTACAACTGCTTAAGATGCAGGAGAAATTGACGTAGTACTGTTTTTTGTTATATCAAATTAATTGAATTCATATACAGTTGGATTTCGAATTTGCCAACAAATGTGTGTCACCTATGTTGCCAAAATCGAAACCGTGCCAAAATCGAGACCCTTTTTTGATATGAAAAAATTGAATGTAAATATCCTATCCGTGAGGTGCAAGTAAGTTTTTGACGACCTGCGGTAAGACGTAGTCCTACGGCAATAAAAATATTATTGTTCGAAAAATATTATTTTTCGTCGTTTAAAGTATGTATGCGGAAACTGACTGATATTTAAGCATATTTTTGGAAGTAAAATATTTTGTGTTGCCAAAAACGGATACTTTTGTTGCCAAAATCGAACCAAGCCAAATTCGAAATCCCACTGTAGTTCTTCAGTTACTTTTTAATATCAATAGATTAGTTTTCGATGCAGCGTACCTTCCACCAATTATCCATCCAGAGCTAAATCCTCTGATTGCAATTAGATCAGAACTAAAAATTCTTGATCTTAGACTAAAATTACACTCAAGTCGCTTTTTACGCGAAATCAAAACCGCATACTAAACTGCGTAAATTCCAAAACTCTCGTAAAAACCGCGTCAATTCCAAGATTCGCGTAAAAAAGCTCATTAGGCTTATACAAATTTGAAAAAAAGTTTATGCACCCCCCCCTTCAAAAATTTTCGAAATTTGAAGGGGCGAAAAAATAAAGTGCAATAATGTTGCATTCTTTAATGGTAAGCAGATTTTTACAATTCAACAAGTTCACATCTCTATATTATCCAATTCGTGCAAAGTTGAAGTAATTATCCTGTTAGTCTCGATCAACTACACCATCTATACTTTCTTTCTGCTACAGGTCACAGGCGACTATTGTGCTTAACCGTTAAGTTCCGACGCCGAAAATTGGAGTGCTTAGAATTAGACTTTTGGCTCCATTTACTTTAAATTTTGTCCCATTTTAATTCAACTTGCTTCAAAAGAACCGAATTAGATTGAGGCATCAATCAACCACAGACAAACAGACGTAACATTCGTTTTCCATTCTTCGTACCGATTAAACCGTCATTTCAAATTTGGGCTTAGTTGGGAATGTCTCCGTTTTGGTCAAAGTGGCGCTCTTAGACGAAAGAAGGGGAATTCCCCATAAAAAATACTTGCTACTTCGAGGGATACCCATGTTGCTATTTGATATTTGGGAATGTCGATTATAGATGGTGCTAGTGTTCAGGCTAAATGTGAGGTACGATAATTTTTGTTGATTTTTCTTCTAAAAGTTATGTCTGTTTGTCTGTGAATCAACTATGTATTAGTGAAATTTGCTACCACTTTTGACGGAGATATTCCGAATTGCTGTGGGATTATATTTTGCTGTCATAGGTAGTAGATAAGATTAAAATAGAAATACAACAAATTACACACTTCGCAACATCAGCTTTCGGTGCTCCAAATTGATCGTTTTATTCCGTAGTGCCCATGTACCTACCCTAATTTTGGATGTAAGGGACGAAATACTTAAAGATACAATTTTGTACCATGCATTGGACGCATGCAGAAAGGATGTCACTGAACTGTTCGAAACTTTTCTGACTATTGTCATGTTGTGATTATCATTGGGATCAACGATGGCGACCATTACATCAAATCAAGTCATGTTAAGTTATATTGCTTTTTTACTGAGCTTTACTGTGGAAATGTACGAAAGCGAAATTAAATTGGAATAACACTTTCGAAACAGTTTATCTCTCCAAACATTTCAATAGTTCGTAAAATCCTAGAGCTTTCGAAGAAAGATCTAAATATTCATACTGATCTTATAGCAGGACATTGTCCAAACCGCTATCTGAAGCTTATGGGGAAACTGCAAGATGATATATGTCGATTTTGTGGCACAAAAAAAAAAAAAGACTCGGAACACCTGTTATGCCGATGTCCGGCATTTTTCAATTAAAGATCGAGGTTCTTCGAAAGAGGGCTGTTAGAAGCCCTGATATTTGATAAACAACTCCCAGCGCAGTACTGCACTTCATCCGAAGTGCAGCACCGGACTGGACAAATGCTATTAGTCAAACAATGACATTCGCTTCTGATAGTGGTGCGTTTGCATCCTTAATATATCAAAGATAAACAAGTTATTGTTGAGAACCAGCATCAGCTGAGGAATGGGATGATATTCATATGGCTAAAAGGTTGACCAAGAAACAAGCGGTTTCAAACGTGAATAGTGTCAGAGATTTTTTTTCTTAAAAATGTCAGTAGCATAGAACATGCGTTCCAAGTAAAAAAGTTTTAGGGATCTAAATTGCCATTTTTACGAGAAGATTAGATTCCGATACTATTTCGTGATTACCGAGTTCTGAACTAGTAAGTGACAGATTTGGATTATTCTAAAATACAAGCTAACTAACCGAGTGACATGCAAGTAAAAACAAAATTCAAATGAAGGTCAAGTTACACGTTTATGGCTCCCTAAGGTGATCCTGTAGCACTCCACTATTTTCAAGTTGATTCATCTCTGCCAGAATACTGGCGCCTGGATCAAAAAATTTTGAAAGTTGTTTTGGTTTGAACTAAAATTTAAGTACTGTACAACTTTTTTGTATTAAACTTTTATTAATCTAGAAAAATATACACTGGTTTCTTCTCCTTTGTTTAGTTATTGAAGGTTTGATGTTATTATTTTTTTCTTGCCCCCCCCTTGAACAATATTTCGAGACCAGGACATAAACTTTTTTCCAAATTTGTATAAGCCTTAATTACAACGCGTAAATAAAGACTTATAGAGCACATCCACGTAAATTCCGAAAATCGCGAAAAAACGCATAAATTCCGAAATTTGCGTAAAAATAGTCGCGTAAAATGCAAACCACTTAAAAAGCGACTTCAGTGTATTGACTAAGCAAAGGTGTTTTCGCACGAGGCATCAATTTTGATTAGATGCTACTAAATTCTGTTGTACGTAAGAAATCGTAGCACACTTTATGAACACATTTCATTTTCATTACATCAAATTAGTAAAGATTCGCATAAATAGAAATAACTCGTCAGCTATTGGGACACAGGGAGTTCTGTCAGTTTTTCAGAAATGGAAACGAATAAAATGAATATGATTGTTGTTTCACATATTAGTAAATAACTGTAAAATTTCAATTCGTGGACAAATTTCTGACCGACTGAAAAAAATATCCTTCGAATTGGTTGAGAAACAACTGAGTTATTAGCGCTCAAAACCTACCATTTTTTCGTGACGCTTGGATTTTTGAATTTTTAGGACCTACTTCCCTTCCCTACTGGACCCTACTTCTCCGTAAGACGTAGTTTTACTTCAAAAATTGAAAACTCGTTAAAAATCACAATTTCATCGAGAACATATTTGTATACTTTCAAAAAAATTGTCATGATTTCGAACAACTCCAGTAAAACATTTCTGTCTACTGGCAAATAAAAATGCTTGTGTCGCACATTATATCAATTATTTCTCTGCAGTAAAAAGTAAATCGCTCGATTAATCGAGTAATCGATTAGAACATGAAATAATCGAATAATTTGTAATCGAATGCTGCCGGCACGAATAATTCAGCGAATTCAAGTTCAAAGGGGATCAAAACTGCGAATAATCCTCATTAATCGTTCATAAACGTACGATTAATCGAATTATTGAACGAAATTTTCGAATTTTTATAGTCGAAGCCTACGAGTACGAATACTGAACTAATCGATCAGTGCATGCAACTCTAACCGATTAATCGGAAATCGAATAATTGAAAATTTCGGACATCACTAATTGAAATACCTAAGCAGTTTCAATGAAAATTAAAAACACATTTAACACTGCACTGTAACCTTAAATGCATCTTCTCTACATTCGAGTTCGAAAACAAGCATTTAAATTTCGATTATGTAAATCAATCAAATTTCAATTATCATGGTATGTTTGTAGTATTTATTGAAACGTGTTTGATGAAGTTTTACACACGTTTCGAACAAACAGTTGGTTCAATAACCGATGTTCAGTATCCTGCAGCAGGTTTCATTTTCCTCAATTTCGTTCATCACACTTGCACCGCATGCAACATGCTTTTCACTCTAATCGCACAAAACCGGACCATTTCCATCTATAGTTATCCAACCCTTTAATCCGTGCGTGTGAATGAAAACCGTACACAAGACGTATACTGACCTTCCTTGTAAAACAAAATTACCGCCAATCGAATGAATACCGCAAACTGCCTGTAAAAAGTAACGCACTATGTAATGAGTCTCGTTCAACTAAACTCCAAACAGATTGACCGATTTGGATTGAAGTTGCGCCCGAAGAAAAATGTTGCTAAACCGGAATCACCAACAATGTCTTGTGCTGTGTACTAACTTTGTACTAACTCTCAATGTCTGCAGGAGCCACCGAAGGAACCAATCCGAACGCGACGACACAACGTGAAAGACTAATCGAAAGTGGTCTAGCAAACTCACAGGGAGCAAAACTTTCTTCTTCACGCCTCCAAGTGGGTTCGTCTGTCCCCAACCAGCCAAGCCAGCCAGCCACACTCAGTCGGCCGGTGCCGCTCCAGCATAGATAGCTGCGAGTCACGATGCATAGAGCACACTCGTTGCACGTCTACTGAACAAGCGTACATACATTTGCTTTCTCTTTCTACCGAGTGTGCTCCGAAGGGCATCTTTGGAGGTTGATTCCGCAACATCAACTGCACAGAGCCAATGTTGGAATATTTTCAAGTATCAACTGGTAAAGCTGATTGTGCGAAGTGCCACGTTGTTCCTTCTCGGTTAGCCCAAGCCCAAGAGTTCTTACGACAAAGAAACGTGAAGCGTAAACAGACGATTCGGTCGAAGAAATGAACGCACACTTTCAGTGGCGCTTCAACACTAGCATAGCGTACAGCAAAAAAGATAAGTGACTTATTTCGACGCTCGCTGACTAGACGTCAATACATAGGCTGACTGCCTTTCCCGTTCCAAAATCCAATCGCCAACGATTACGTGGTTACGATTGTGCCTCGGGAAAGCATGAACAAAGATCCGGCCGGCAGCCTGTTTGCATAATAACTCCGCAAGATTTTTGCTTTGTATCTTAGGCCACTTTGCAGTTCACTTATTTAATTACCTTGCAAGGGGAGATCGAATCAAATGACCTATGGAAGAGCTATTTAACACGACAGCATGCACTTATCACCAAAAATCCTGTAATCACTCGTGAAAAACCAACACCTCGCAACGATTCAAACACGTCCAAACGCGACGAAAATATACCACCAACTGAGTCAGTAGCCCCTCCTGAGCGAGCGACGCGGCGCCGAATGAATCGGCAAAATTGGCATCAATAGAATGTTGGTACGCAGTCACCGATTCATTTCCATTCAACACATGCAACAGGTAGCTGAGGGCTGCGATGTTCATGCTACGGGCAGGTGAGTTCATTACGGACGGAGGATGCGTCAATGATAGGAAAAGCAGCCAATTTTTAAGGTAAGTAATGTTTTCTCGCATTGATGGACCCCTTAATGGCCCGGTGAACTCTGAAAACGGCTGCGTACTTGTCGTGTGCATAGAAAGGATAGACAAATTTCTATCGCCATGCAAAGGAGTGAGACCACTATCGAGCTCATTACGTGCAGTGAACTTCAACAAGGGGAAGAGCGGCTATATGTTTTCAGCTTAAACGAAAAGGATGCCTATACTTATTTAACACATGAATGCTTGATTGCTACGCCTTAATGCATGCAACAAGTTGTACCCTGTTTGGTGATTTCGACGCATCGAGTGATGAGAAGCTTTGGTTATTTCACTAACCCGAGTTTCGGTCAAGGGATAATAAAAGCTAAAATAATTTAGTAAAACACTTATTTTCTGTCAACAGTAAGTTTAGTATATTTTGATGATTGCAGTATTTTGATGAAATACAAATAATTGGGTTTTCCCCTTTTGACGCATCTGAATCTACGGCATTCCTCCGTTTTTTAATGAAAATTATCCAACTGGTCATTTTTATGAGCTCGGAATTAGAAAAAAAACGAAAATTGTTGAGAGTTAGGAGATGACATATGAAAAAGGAAACAGGGCAAAAAGTGAGTAAAAATAGGCTATAAAGAGGTTAAAATGTTATAAAAAAAGTCAAGTTATAAGTTGTTATAAAATGTAGATGTTTTGTCTTAACTTGTTTTTAATATAAAGCATTATAAAAAAAAATCGCCACAAATTTCAAAATGACGGCAAAAAAATCATTAACAAAACCAATAAGAAACTTGAAAGAAACTGGTTCATACAAGATTAAAATTAAATATACTATACAAAACATTTCGGAAAATTTGACACGCATTTGCTCTTAAATTATCTACACCCAAGAAACAATTTTTGTTGTATAGCAGCTTATTAAGCGCTTGTATCATTGGTTGTAGCTGTACAGTAACTGAACAAGTTACTCTTAAATAAAAATGTTTGTTGGGCAATCCAACATATCTATCCCTTGAACTGTTTCATTGCCCAATATTTCTCGATATTGGTGAAGCTTTGGTGTGTCGGGAAGGTTCTTATACTTGGGCATTCCTCAGTACGTTGTTGCCGGTGTACCACTCCATGGCCCATGTGTTCCGTAATGGCAGGCTACCAAATCTGGCCAAAGTAGCACGGAACAATCGCATTACTTCAAGAAAGGCAGTTGACATTTTTTCAAATACTCATTCGTGTAAATTTACAGTCTCGATTGCAATGAAAATGTAGTCAATCTTCCAAGTCAAAACCTGTCAAGCCTGTTATTTCTGAGCCAACTTTGACTGTTATATGCTGGAAAATAGAAGCTTGCGAAACTTTTTCTGGTTGCCGTACAAAACTCCAACCCAGGAAGCAGCTTCAAATCTACCCCAATGTAGATTTCGTCGTCCCTCACCATGTAATCTAGCTTTGTCAGCATCGTCGTGTACAGTTTCAGAGATCGTGTTTTGGTCGTCTTGCCTTGTTTGTCGTTGCGATTTACAGTCACTTCACTATATTATTGTAAATTGACAATACAGATCGTTATTTAGCTCAATGCATGGTTGTAGATGACAGACAGACAGACAGACAGACAGACAGACAGACAGACAGACAGACAGACAGACAGACAGACAGACAGACAGACAGACAGACAGACAGACAGACAGACAGACAGACAGACAGACAGACAGACAGACAGACAGACAGACAGACAGACAGACAGACAGACAGACAGACAGACAGACAGACAGACAGACAGACAGACAGACAGACAGACAGACAGACAGACAGACAGACAGACAGACAGACAGACAGACAGACAGACAGACAGACAGACAGACAGACAGACAGACAGACAGACAGACAGACAGACAGACAGACAGACAGACAGACAGACAGACAGACAGACAGACAGACAGACAGACAGACAGACAGACAGACAGACAGACAGACAGACAGACAGACAGACAGACAGACAGACAGACAGACAGACAGACAGACAGACAGACAGACAGACAGACAGACAGACAGACAGACAGACAGACAGACAGACAGACAGACAGACAGACAGACAGACAGACAGACAGACAGACAGACAGACAGACAGACAGACAGACAGACAGACAGACAGACAGACAGACAGACAGACAGACAGACAGACAGACAGACAGACAGACAGACAGACAGACAGACAGACAGACAGACAGACAGACAGACAGACAGACAGACAGACAGACAGACAGACAGACAGACAGACAGACAGACAGACAGACAGACAGACAGACAGACAGACAGACAGACAGACAGACAGACAGACAGACAGACAGACAGACAGACAGACAGACAGACAGACAGACAGACAGACAGACAGACAGACAGACAGACAGACAGACAGACAGACAGACAGACAGACAGACAGACAGACAGACAGACAGACAGACAGACAGACAGACAGACAGACAGACAGACAGACAGACAGACAGACAGACAGACAGACAGACAGACAGACAGACAGACAGACAGACAGACAGACAGACAGACAGACAGACAGACAGACAGACAGACAGACAGACAGACAGACAGACAGACAGACAGACAGACAGACAGACAGACAGACAGACAGACAGACAGACAGACAGACAGACAGACAGACAGACAGACAGACAGACAGACAGACAGACAGACAGACAGACAGACAGACAGACAGACAGACAGACAGACAGACAGACAGACAGACAGACAGACAGACAGACAGACAGACAGACAGACAGACAGACAGACAGACAGACAGACAGACAGACAGACAGACAGACAGACAGACAGACAGACAGACAGACAGACAGACAGACAGACAGACAGACAGACAGACAGACAGACAGACAGACAGACAGACAGACAGACAGACAGACAGACAGACAGACAGACAGACAGACAGACAGACAGACAGACAGACAGACAGACAGACAGACAGACAGACAGACAGACAGACAGACAGACAGACAGACAGACAGACAGACAGACAGACAGACAGACAGACAGACAGACAGACAGACAGACAGACAGACAGACAGACAGACAGACAGACAGACAGACAGACAGACAGACAGACAGACAGACAGACAGACAGACAGACAGACAGACAGACAGACAGACAGACAGACAGACAGACAGACAGACAGACAGACAGACAGACAGACAGACAGACAGACAGACAGACAGACAGACAGACAGACAGACAGACAGACAGACAGACAGACAGACAGACAGACAGACAGACAGACAGACAGACAGACAGACAGACAGACAGACAGACAGACAGACAGACAGACAGACAGACAGACAGACAGACAGACAGACAGACAGACAGACAGACAGACAGACAGACAGACAGACAGACAGACAGACAGACAGACAGACAGACAGACAGACAGACAGACAGACAGACAGACAGACAGACAGACAGACAGACAGACAGACAGACAGACAGACAGACAGACAGACAGACAGACAGACAGACAGACAGACAGACAGACAGACAGACAGACAGACAGACAGACAGACAGACAGACAGACAGACAGACAGACAGACAGACAGACAGACAGACAGACAGACAGACAGACAGACAGACAGACAGACAGACAGACAGACAGACAGACAGACAGACAGACAGACAGACAGACAGACAGACAGACAGACAGACAGACAGACAGACAGACAGACAGACAGACAGACAGACAGACAGACAGACAGACAGACAGACAGACAGACAGACAGACAGACAGACAGACAGACAGACAGACAGACAGACAGACAGACAGACAGACAGACAGACAGACAGACAGACAGACAGACAGACAGACAGACAGACAGACAGACAGACAGACAGACAGACAGACAGACAGACAGACAGACAGACAGACAGACAGACAGACAGACAGACAGACAGACAGACAGACAGACAGACAGACAGACAGACAGACAGACAGACAGACAGACAGACAGACAGACAGACAGACAGACAGACAGACAGACAGACAGACAGACAGACAGACAGACAGACAGACAGACAGACAGACAGACAGACAGACAGACAGACAGACAGACAGACAGACAGACAGACAGACAGACAGACAGACAGACAGACAGACAGACAGACAGACAGACAGACAGACAGACAGACAGACAGACAGACAGACAGACAGACAGACAGACAGACAGACAGACAGACAGACAGACAGACAGACAGACAGACAGACAGACAGACAGACAGACAGACAGACAGACAGACAGACAGACAGACAGACAGACAGACAGACAGACAGACAGACAGACAGACAGACAGACAGACAGACAGACAGACAGACAGACAGACAGACAGACAGACAGACAGACAGACAGACAGACAGACAGACAGACAGACAGACAGACAGACAGACAGACAGACAGACAGACAGACAGACAGACAGACAGACAGACAGACAGACAGACAGACAGACAGACAGACAGACAGACAGACAGACAGACAGACAGACAGACAGACAGACAGACAGACAGACAGACAGACAGACAGACAGACAGACAGACAGACAGACAGACAGACAGACAGACAGACAGACAGACAGACAGACAGACAGACAGACAGACAGACAGACAGACAGACAGACAGACAGACAGACAGACAGACAGACAGACAGACAGACAGACAGACAGACAGACAGACAGACAGACAGACAGACAGACAGACAGACAGACAGACAGACAGACAGACAGACAGACAGACAGACAGACAGACAGACAGACAGACAGACAGACAGACAGACAGACAGACGAATTTGATTTGTAAAGTGACCAGAAAAGTGACAAACTCTACTTTTCCCAATGTCAAACATTCTTAGCGACGATTAAACCTGGTCTGAAGTTTTTGGAACGTCTTAGTACACTGATAATGAAACATGGTTTATAGTACGAAAACGAACGTTTGCATTATGAATTCTTTCGTTGTTTTCTACCACGAAGTAGATTCGTAAAATCAATCCTAAATGCTTCGTACATATGAACAAAGCTATATTCGTACGAATTATTGCATTTTACAAAATGATTCGTAGATTTTACGAATGAACGAAAAAGCTCACGGTAAAAATAATACTAGATTTCACTATTTTCCGATAGGTGTCCACAGAACCACAGAACCACAGCTACTGCATACCAAGCAGGTCATAATTGCACAAATCTATTTTCTCTTCATACAATCTTCGCAACTCGTTTCCGTCGATAACGATGCCAGACAACAACCGTGTTTCAAATGGGTTTTGATGCAAGACAGCTACGAATGTGCTATCGTAGAAAATACGAACCATTCGTAATAACAGCATTTGCGGTAGACAATAAGCCTACGAATGTTTTTAAATGGTATGAAATTATTTTTATCAGCTGCGAATATAGTTTTACGAATATTTTTTCAAACAAAATACGAAATTATATTCTCAGTGTAGAATACAAAACCGGAAATTACAGAAAAGAAGAAGATTTTTCCCAAATTAAATTCTACTGTTAATATTTTTGCGCCACAAATACATATTTCGCCTGCGCCTTGCAGGCTTCATCAGTGTCAGACGGTTTAGTAGAGTAATTGGTTAAACAACATGCTCTACTAGAGATTAAGAGCTGTCAGTCCGACCCTTACCTTCGCTTGGTCGATATTTTTAGTCTAAGATCAAGATTTTCAGTTCATTTGTTGGTAGTAGCTTGACAAAGACTTTTATAACTTTTGAGGTTTGTAAACGAAACACAGCCGATGAAAAAAGAAGAAAAAGATTAAATTTTATTTTTGTAACCATCTTTTCTTCTTCTTTTTCGTTTTTCTCAGGCTGTGTTTCGTTTACAAACCTCAAAAGTTATATAAGTCTTTGCCAAGCTACTACCAACAAAACAAAGAAAAAGTTTGTTTCAATACGTTGTGTAGTTTCTGAGAAGAAGGTACATAAAGTTTGAAAATCATGGTTTTCCAGGAGCAGCGTTTTATTTCGTCGAAGTTGTTCCACGCCGCACTGGAATGCTTATGTGTATGATCGTTTTTCGGCCACTTTCCGTGGTCGGATCACTACAAATTTAGTATCAAAATAAGCGGAAAAGACTGCAGAATCAAAATCTGAGATAAAAAAATAATGAATTTTTCAAAAATTTTAGTCGTTTATGTCCCCTTAATCGTTCCAGACATGCGCTAGACAAATAACTGTAACTTTATCGATTTTTGGAATTCATTTAAACGGCTTGAAAGCCCAAAATTCAATTTTTTAGAATTGAAACAGTACTATGACCCCTTAAGCATTTACTGTTCTAAAAGAAAACAACTAAATACGACTGACCACGTGTCGATAAACAAAAAAGTTGATTGTTATATATTACTGATTCAAGGTAATCTAAAATAAAAAACAAATTTGCCATTGCATCCGTAAATATAGAATTACATAAAGACCCCTTTAGCTCCCCCTTTGAAAGCACAGCATCCAGAGACCAGAATGCCTTTCTGTAGAGTAAACAATGAACACGACAGACAAAGTGACAAAACACCATTTGCGCATCTCTCGCGCCTGCTCGCTGCACGCTGCTGCCGCTCTATACCTATCTAATGAAGCGTGAAACGAGACAAGCAAGAGTCGATTCCCAATCAGTGGTCAATGTTATGTAGAAATTGAGCCGCCGCTCGCTAGCAGCAGCAGCAGCAACCGCTGTTGGGTGTGGGGTGGTGGTGGTCGGACCGGTACCCAGCCAGCAGCGGGGGCAGCCAAAGCAGAAGCAGCTGACAGAACCCCCAAAAGGCACGTTCTGCTGTTGTGCTGCTGCCTCTGCATCTGGCTGGCACAACCTGGTCGGTGTGGCGCGGCATGCCGAACCGATGCCTGTACCTAGGTATGAGACGCCTGGAACTGAATGATGTGTTTTTGTTCAGCAGCGCAGAGAGCAACACCCCATCATCGCCGTCGTCGTCGTCGGTCGGTTCGCTCGCAGACAGTATCTGAACCCTCACTATTGTTGTAGTATCAATTGAACTACGGTCGCGATCGGTACGGGTTAGGTTTTCGTACGCAAAAAAAACGGGGCGTTTTTAGCGAATCATCACGGAACTGGTAATGGTGTTTTTTCAATCAATCAACTTTACTAAAGTACCAAAATAACTGAAAATCGTTGTCGGATCGGTGCAAAATATTTTAAACAGTGTCATGTAATTTTTAAAAATTGATAAACCTGTGCTAAGTGGTGGAGTTACTGCAAATAATTGCTGTTAAATGCCGGCAGAAATCCCAATCGGGTTGAAGTTTTCCGGTAAATCTAGAATGTTTTTATTCTGACTGACAGTGGCGGTCTAAAAGCATTGTGAATGTGATGTGCTATTGATTATAGATACATACCCACCTACCTATGAGTGATTAATCAAGTGCAACCGGAAACGAGTCGTTTATATATTGTGCTGAGGAATCACACTTACGTACGGGAATGTGCATAAAGATGAAGCCGATGTTGCATGTTAATAGAAAAATACTTCTGAGCTAGTTTGCTATTGTTTTTAAAATCAGTTAGAAATCAATCGTGATTCTCCGGATGCTGAGTTTATCTGCGTAATAGAACGGGTTTTGCTTTCGAATGATTTTACTATAATTAATTTCTATTGCAAAAAGAGTACAATGATCGAGCAAGTAATTTTCATTTATATTTTTATTAAGACATATAGTCGGATGTTAATAATTTGAGTTATATTTCACTTTTATTGTGATTCTTGTGACCAATTAAGATCACTAGAATCATTAAAAATGTGTGAAAAAATTCATTGTGTTGTTCGAACTACCTATGTCTGTTCATCAATTTGTTGGAAAATTTTGGATTGGTCTTTGATCACTAGAATCATTAAAAATGTGTGAAAAAATTCATTGTGTTGTTCGAACTACCTATGTCTGTTCATCAATTTGTTGGAAAATTTTGGATTGGTCTTTCAAAACGCGCGGGCGCCTACTGATTTAAGTTATGTTTTCATAATCAGGAGACTTCAAACAGATTTGTGTTAGCTGGTAAAAACATGCTTTGCAGGATGCATTAAACGAGCACTTTGTCATTGAATTAGTCGGTTGCTGGAGAGTGGCAAATCGGTCATTAAGAGTTTCAACCTTCAGTGGAAAGAGATGAAAAACCACCGCAAAAGCAGCTGCAATTGTTCTACTGTACTGCACTACCACAGGAAGCGATAAAAAGACTTAACACATAAAGTCGCTTTTTACGCGGTTTGTTTTTATGCGACTACCACAGGAAGCGATAAAAAGACTTAACACATAAAGTCGCTTTTTACGCGGTTTGTTTTTATGCGACTATTTTCACGCGAAGTTCGGAATTTACGCGGATATGCTCAATTAGTCTAATTTGTAACGTAGTGTTGAAATCCACGAAGTTTTTTTTACGCGAAATTTTGATTTTTTATGTGAATTTTGGAAGTTATGCGGTTTTTTACGCAAATTACGTAATTTACGCGATTTTTTTCACGCGAATTTCAGAATTTACGTGGTTTTTTTACGCGATTTTAGTTTACGCGGAACGTATCCTTCGCGTAAAAAGCGACTTGAGTGCAGTTTAATTCTGAATCACACAGACGACATTAAAGGTTTGTTGTAATTATTTCCGCCTTTCACTATCTAGATGAACGCAATCAAGGAAACTTTATGAGAAATACAATCCATGAAATTACAGATCCAATTCACCACTCTTATTTTCGTCGAGTTCACATGTTGACAAAAATCAACTTTCGAATAAGAGTGTTGTTATTACTTGTTGTACCGGCTCGGCACGGTTGGAAATCGAATTTAATTTACATGTGAATTGCCTCTCCCCGTGCGATAATGTAACCAACCCCAACGATGTTCATCGGTTAAACTTTGCCACTTACAAGCTATCGATTAGAATTTTAATTTCGAAAAATCCCCATCTTCGATGGGAGGAAACAGGTTTAACTACGTCACCAACGCTTACTGGGTGTTGTGGCTCTCGCTCCAAATCACGTGATGAGTCAAGTCCCACTTGACGTTGGTATCCCCCGCTGTAGATATGGGCGAAGAAGATCTTTCAAGAGGTAGACCCTTACCCTTGCTTGATCGGAATTGGTTATCACTACGAAGAAGGTGATTTATTAAAGAGTGGGTTTTTAATAATAAAGTGGATCAAACTTAACCCTATTACTTTTTTTATATTATTATACATAGTCACTTTAACAGCTTAGGTCATTCGTGACTTCTGCGGGGTTGGGATTTGAACCCGCGTCCTCGGCGTGAGAGGTGTGAATGCTAAGCACTACGGCGGGATTGCCACCATCCTATTACTTTTTTAAAATATTACATATCCGGAGTGATTCGCGATAAGGGCACAACTTACAAAGTGTAAACAATGAGGAATATTACTGTGATAATTTGCCAGTACGTTTTCAAGTCTTAATTTAAATAAAAGTTACAAAAATCAAGTTTAAAGACATAAATTGGTGTAGAATAAATCATTCTTACAATTTCACAACAATACTGCATAAAATTTGTGCATTCAAGCTCAAAATCTAAGTTTTATAGTTGAACCCCTTGTAATGAGCCTCAAAGCGTTTTGACAATGAGATTCGCCCAGCCCTGTTTCGCCTTGTTTTGATTTTTTTATTTAGTTTCGCCTGTTTACAATGCGCCTGTGTTTTGAAAACAACGGATTTTGGCTCTTTACTATCGCCTGTTTACAAAACGATTTGCAAATAAGCCTGTCACTTCATAACAATGCAAGAGGCTAAACTGCAAATCGTCTTTTGTTTTGATTAAACACTTCTATCGCCCATCATTAAAAACTTGTTTTAAATAATTCTAACGATTAAAACAGAAGAAAGGTTTCTTGCCAAGGATATTATCAGTCTTTTTAAGGCTGATGGTGTAATAAAACGATTTGTTTACAATTTGCCAGTTGAGCCCCAATCGCGAATCACTCCGGATATACTAATTGCGTGAAGCATGGAAACCCCCTAGTTCGACTAAGCTACATTGATTTCACGGTGTGTGAGCTGAGGGCGAAGGATATTTGTATATACACAAATATACAAATATGGTAGAATAACAAAATATTCGAAGTCACTTGTCTTGTGAGTTTCGAGCTGTCCATTGCGACGCAATAACTCTGTGCAGTCAAAAATTATAACAACTACTTCCACTAGCGTACACACATAAACAAAAGGTGGAGGCAAATTTGAAACTGGAATAGCCATTAGACTTGGAACTGGACTAAAAAGTATAGTTGAAATTGGACTTTAAATGGGACTTCAAATGGAACTTGACAAGGGCATTAAATTAGACTTGAATATGGTCTAATTTGGGCATGAAGCTTTATTTCAAATTGACTGATAGTTGAACTTACAATTAGATTTGAAATTGGACTTAAATTTTGAGTGATTTGGACTGAATTTAGACATGAAATCGAACTTAAACAAAAATCTGAAGTTTTTATTTAACATGAGACTTGAAATTTAACTTGAATTCGAATTTGAAATTAAAGTTAAAATTGGACGTAAAATTGGATTCGAAATGATGCTCGAAATTGAATTTAAAATTGGACGTAAATTGGGTTTAAATTAGACTTGAGTTTGAATTGTACTTGAAATTGGACGTAAATTGGAGTTTAAATTTGACTTAAAGTTGGAAATAAGTTAGTCCTCAAATTGGGTTTAACGTTGGACATGCAATTGGACTTGATTTTGAATTTGGATACGAAATTAGACACGAAATTTTACTTGGAATTTGGATTTACATATTTTGTCTTACTTCCTCACACGTTTTACCTCTTTTCTGTTTTCCAGTCTTGGTTTTTACTTTTTTCCGTTTTGCTTTCTTTTTTGTACCTTTTTCTTGGTTTCTACTCTTACTTTTCTCCTTTTTACTTTCGTTTTCTTCTTTTTCTCTTGTTTTTCTTTCCTTTTTCTGTCCCGTGTTTTCTGTTTCAAAAAGTAAAGCTGTGGGCTTAAACGTCTTTTAAACACTTGACCCTTCTTTATCGACAGACTTCGCGGCCGGCTATTAGAGTACAGGACAGTTACGGGGCTAGTGCATAAATCCTACGTTTTCTGTTTCAGTGTTTCGTTTTTCTTCGGTTCCTGTCCCATTTTTCTTATTTTCAGTCCTATGACAAACAGGTTTTTATTGACTGAAGTTTTTGGAGCGTCTTAGTAGAACACGAAACCTGGAATTAAATTAAAAGAAAACTTATCCAGTTTAATTCTACTATGTATATTTATTCTTGACAGAAACGTATTTCGCCTGCGAGTTGCAGCCTTCCTCAGTGTCTGTTTTCGAACTCGAAAATCGAATCGAATTTAATTCCAGATTTTTTTATTTTCTTTCTCGGTTTTCGTTTTTTTCTCTTTCCTTTCTCCTTTTATGTTTCCAGTTTCGCCATTTTAAACTCTCTTCCTTTTCGTTTTTCGTTTTCGTCTTTCCTCGTTTTCCCTCTTTCAAATGCCTTGGGTTTTCTTCTTTTCTGTTTTGGGGTTTTTCGTTTTTTTCCTTTGCGTTCCGGTTTTCCTTTGTTATCTTCCGGTTTTTCATCTTTTTCTCCGGTTTATCGTTCTTTCTGTTTCTCTTTTCTTCATTTTCTCACCAATTTTACCATTTCAATTTTGTCCTATCATTCTCCTTGTATATTTCGTTTGAGCTCTTTTATCGTTTTCCTCATTTCCTCTATCGATTTTTATTTCTCTCTCTTGCCATTCTCCTTTTTGCATGGTTTTTGTTCCTTATTCCCTTGCTAGTCTTGTTTTTCCACTTTTTCTTTCCCGTTTTCTACCTTTTCTATCATATTTTTTTCCTGTTCTGTCCTGTCTTCCGTCTTCTCTGTTTGTCTCATTTTCCCTTCTTTTCTTTTTTGTTTTTCCTTTTTTCTTTTCGCTGTTTTCACTTTCTCTCCTTTTCCTGTCCCATTTTTCGCTTTTTCGCCCTGCTTATTCTCTTTTCTGTTCTGGTTTTCGCTGTCTGATTTGCCCTCATTTCCAGGCTAGTCTTCTTTTTCAGTCTAGTTTGTTGTCTTCTGTCCCGTTAATTGCTTTTCTATATTTTTTGTTTTCGTCTGTTTCTCGTGTCCTCCCGTTTGTCGTCCATTTGCATCCATTACCACAATCTTCATTTTCCTCTTTTTTTTGTTCTGGTATCTAAATTTTCCGGCTCCCATATTTTCTTCTTATTTTTCCTCTTTTGCTATACCATTTTTCCCTTTTTTGTTCCGTTTTTTCTCTTTTTTCATCTAATTTGTCCTCTTTTTGTCTCGTTTTCTTTATCGTTTTTCCTTCATTTCTCTTCATCTCTCTCTTTCTCTCTCGTCTGTACAGTCTCCTCTTTTTTGACTCGTTTTTTTCTTTTTCTCCTGTTTCTTTTTCATTTTTTTTCTCTTTTTACGTTCGGTTTCCATTGTGTCACGATTTTTCTTTGTTTCTTTTGATTTTTCTTTCATGCTACCTACTTAATCTTCTTTTTGTCACACGCGTTTTTCTTTTTTTTATCTCGTTTGTCCTGTTTTTGTCACGTTTTTCACCGCGCATTTGCGTTTTTTTTTCTCCAGGAGGAGCAAGAGTCCTCTAGATCCATTCCCAGGTAACCAATAAGCATTAACGAAAGCAGTAAATCAACCGTTTATTGGTATTCTTGACGCTTTTACTGCACGTTGCTGTATAAAGGGTGACCCACACCAAATTGCACCACGAAAGAAACGCTGTAGAAAATTGCCTAATTGACCGATCCTTTTCAAACTTTCAGACAACAAAATATAACCCGTTAGTACGTTTTTGAACCGCCCAGTTAGCTTCGTGGTACGATGCTGGTCTAACAAGCCAGTCGTCGTATGTTCGAATCTCGGCTAGGCAGTGCTTGCTAAATAGAGTTACTAGGATCGTTGCACCTGGCCCCGTAATTTTCCTGTACTCTAACAGCCAGCTGCGAAGTCTGTCGATAAAGAAGGGTAGTGTCTAACGACGGTATAAACCCAAGGCTTTGCTTAGTACGTTTTTGGCATATTCGTTTCATTCAACTACAATACCATAACCGTATGCTCGCCTCTTACGCTTCACTCCACTCGAAAAGTTTTGTACAACCTAGCTGCAGCTTCATCTGTACGGAAATCCACTTTTTCTTCATGTCTTCCTTAGACTTGACCTCCTTGGGATGCTTCCGTAGTGCTTCATAATAGCCTAGTACTTTTCGAAGGCCCTAAGTTCCGGTGTGTTGGAGACGTTCATGTCCTTGGGTATGAAAGTGACTCCGTTGGCTTTGTACCACTCCAATACATCCTTTGAATATTGGCACGAAGATAGATCCGGCCGGAAGATCGTAGGGCCCTCGTGTTGCTTCGACAGAGAAGGCAGATACTTTTGTGAACACTCCTGGAGGTGGATCTACCCGTTTACTGTCCCGGTAGTCACGAACGGCAGACTCCGTTTGCCACATGATGTATTTTATTGCCCAATCATGTATTTCTTGGCTAACTATGTAAGTTTCTGCATCCTTACTTCCTCCGGAACATCGAACTTGTGCTGGGCGGTGAAGTACAGTAGCTCCGGAAGCTGCCGGAAGTCCGCCTTGACGTAAGCCTCATCATTCATGACATGTAAACAATGCAATTTTCTACAGCGTTTCTTCCGTGGTGCATTTTGATGTGGGACACCTATTATTAGCTTTTTGACTGCTTAGATGTTGTATATTGGCATCCAAAATTCTATTCAAATTCTTTGTGTCAGTAAACAGCTGCAAATACGCATTGTCAACACTAGGGTGATTTATCTATTTTGGACAGGCGTTACGTGTGCTTTATTTTGGACATTTCCATTTGATTTGCCCGTAAAAGTCCAAACCCAAGCAACAATTTGGGTTTTATTACACTCTTATGATGGCATTTAAGACCAAAATTGGTCTTGAAGACCACCATAAGAGTACAATAAGACTCACATTGTTGTAAATCACCCTATAAGAAGCTTAGCAGTATATTTTGACAAAACCGTTTTTAAGTAGCATTTCAGCTGACTTAAATGCTTATGGGCTTGCTTTTGAATAGCATGGGTAATGTTTATTGGTTATCTAGGCTGGTAATACATCTGTGAATACGCTAAGAAAATCTAGGGTTGCGACACTAGCTCTTCAATTTGTCTCTATTTTGGACCTACACTCTGTTTTCGCATTCTAGGGGGAAAATCATTAATTCTTACCAATACACACTACTATGGTTGCACATTCGTATCGAGGTGATAAATTGGTTCTTCAGGTATAGGTAACACGAAAATAGAGTAGGCCCAATATAAATTAGAAGCATGTCGAAAATATCATCCAATGACCCACTTAAATTTTCATTGAAAAATTATTCGTTCGTACAGCGTACTGTTTGGTTCATGAGACCCGAATTTTGGAATTAGGAAAATACTCAGGAAACCCGAGTTTTTTGGACATAACTCAGGAACAATCCAAGAAAATTTTAGCATTAGATAAGATTAAAAATTGATTAAAAAAATCAAAAATTCCATCAACAATTTAAATTAAAGTTGGATTTAATAAAGATGAATATAAATTGGTTTTGAATTGTACTTGAAATTAGACTTGGCAATAGACAAACTTTTGAGTTTTGTAAACAAAATACACCTTGAGAAAAACGAAAAAGAAGAAGATAAGTTGGCTAAAAAATAAAATTTTGTCTTTTTTTTTGTATTTCCTCAAGCTGTATTTCATTTACACAACTCAAAAGTTATAAAAGCCTTTGCCTAGCTCTTACCAACAAAACAAAAAAAATTGTTCCAATATGTTGTGTAGTTTCTGAGAAAAATGTACATAAAGTTTGTAAATCGTGGTTTTTCAGGAGCGGCGTTTTATTCCGTCGAGGTTGTTCCACGCCGCACTGGAATGCTTGTGTGTATGATCGTTTTTCGGCCACTTCCCGTGGTCGAATCATTACAAAATTAGTATCGAAATAAGCGGAAAAGATCGCAGAATCAAAATCTGAAATAAAAAAATAATGGGATTTTCAAAAGTTTTAGTGGTTTATGTCCCCTTAAAAAGAATTTAAAGAGAAGGTGAGGCACGTGGTCCAGTGTGCCCCAGCCTGGGCACGCCAGTAGCTACTTAATATTATATATTGAAGGATTGTTGACGGTATAAATAAGCCTTGTTGCATTAAAAATAAGCGCTTTCGTTTGAAGTATCTGAGGAGGCACATGCCACTATCAGTTGTACGACAGAAATGTACATAAATACGACGAACCGCACATGACTGAATACGTAGCGCTACTTGGTTACTAACGTTTGTAAATAATCACTTTAGTTTCTTTAATTGTTGACACAATTGGAAAATATTATATGAAATTTTTAATAGTTTCGCCGACATCACTTTTTGTGTTCATTTGATTGATTAATCAAATCAGTCAATTCCTATCCAAATTTTCACCCATATGGATGACTTTATCTCTACTGTTTTCATTTTATTATTGCTCAAATCCCTTTTGAGATGATTTTTCAACACTTAGGGTGCTGGATTGCTTTGTCTACGGCGGGTCTTTCTCTATTTTACCTTACTCGGAATAAAAATATCGAAATCTGAGCTGTGATTCAAACTACTTGCACTATTTTTGTGCCAGTTGAATATCTCGTGCACACGGCATAACATGTATTCGCATAGATTTTTGTAAACAAATTGTGTTTGCCCATGGTAGACAAAAGCAAAACTTCCTCAAGACGAAGTGCAGTTTCCGTGTGACGAACTACCGCTGAACAAGAAAATTTGTTCGTGTAAATCTGTCTAAATAGGTGTACATGTACAGGCAAGAAGTGAAAGATTCATCTCGTGCCGAAAACTTGAGTACTTGTGGATATAATTCGATTAAAAACTCGAAATAAAGTGTGAATCGTGATTATGTATGACGAGGTGGCTCCGTCAACCTATTACTGTACCTAGCATTCTACAATTTTGCTTTGAACCGCATTTATCTTAATGGTAACTTTACCTTCATCAACTACATTTTGCGGTTAATTTTAACAAGGACTACCTCGCGAGTATAGTGTATAGATGAGTTTGACCTTGAGCCGTCGTGAACCTTCGAGAAAATTGCAGTTTCTTGTTCGTTACCGCATGCCGTAGTGTTCCAGTTCAGTTTGAAACATATAAGTGGTACCTACCTAGTAGTGTTTTTCAGCTCGTTGGCTTGCATCACGCATATATGCTCATTAGGCAGATTCCTGTCCTGACGGACAGCACCACATGCAACGTGCTTGAAGCACGCTGCTAAACACCGGCCTACCTCGTACCATCAATGAGTCTGTTTGCATCCGCAGAATTCCGCGAGGGAGTGACGAAGAAAAGTGCTTAGTATAAACCGCAATCGGTAATTAGGAAGCAGTTGAAAAAAGTGATTTGAAGTTTTTGCAAACGCAACGCTGCCGGTAGCAGAAGAAATAGTGAAAGAAGAGCAAATCGCAACGCGCGCGGTGACAGCGCAGTCTGCATAAGCCGATAGAGAAACCCCGTGCCGGCTTAATCACGCCAATTTGATACGGACGTGAGTTCGTACCGGATTTTGCCAGCATGACTTCAATTGCTCCAACGCCACCGTTGAACGAAATGCCACCGTAAGTATTTTAACCGATTTGTTTTAGTTATATGTGACTCTAGATTGCATGATATGAACATGATTATGATTTAAAGTGAAACAGATTTAATTTATTGTATCATGCAACCTCGAGAAAATTTACCAGTCAGAAATAAAAACAGTATTGAAGAGGAAAATGAGAGCTTGAACGAACGATTAAATTGCACATCCTTAGAATTATTACTTTTTCAAAAATATTCATGTTGTACGACTATCTACGGCGCTTCGAATAGATTTTTGCAATGTGCAGCCCAATGAAATGAGATGAATATCGAAAGAAGTGAACGCAGATGTTTCGCTTTGAATAAGTTTATTTTCATCCGGAAACCGTTTTCAAAAAATGTTCAAAAGACTGTGATAATATTGATTGTATGTCTACCAAGCCAGAGCTTATGTACAATGCAAAGTCTGGCTAGTTCATTGGTTTTCTACGCGATGACAAAAAGCAAATAATCGTAAGAAATAACCGAAACAACGGGGTACGGGAGGGTATTTTCAGCAGGTTTCTAAATTCAGCCTATTTGCTTTCCTTTCGCCAATAAAAATGCTTTGCCGACATACACTTTTAATATGTTATAACTTTTTTCTCAAGACTGCAAGTAATCTACTATTTTATGTTCAAAGGACGTCAAAAACACCTGTTCTTCTACTAGAACTAGAACTAGGCCATAGGCCGAAAAAATAGATGCAATCGCTTAATGGGCCAAAAATACCCTCCTATGCCCTACAAAATATGATGGAATCAACAGAAAATATCTTTAATTCTAATTGTTTTGTACATCTTCATTAATTTTTCAATAATTCAATAATAAATTTCATATTAACTGAAAGTGCTGATCTTCAAAAAATAGTTTGTGTTTGTGGTGAGTGCTGGTAGAACTAAAAATAGTGAACAAACTGAGGGCATAAAATCCCATTATACCTCCTTCTCTCTCTCTCTCTCTCTCTCTCTCTCTCTCTCTCTCTCTCTGTCGTCCTGCTCCATTTTGCTTATGATTTTTTATTATTTCCGAATGCTGAATTTCTCTAAATTTCAAAAATGCTGTTCAAATGTTACGAACACACATTATGCGGTCGGCCTTATGGCTCGTAAAAGGCTGAATGGTAATTTTAGCAGTAGAACTACTTTGTAATGCCAAAAATGGATATATTAGCCATTGTCAAGATCAGAGTATGCGACAAAAGAAAATTTCATTACGCTCCCAGTTAAGCGGGGTACGCTGCTGAAAAGTAATCGGTAAAAAGATAGGACAAGAAGTGCTCAAGAAATCGATTTCTTTTACGTTTTCTTAAGCAGTACACACCTCATAAGAAATATTATTTAACATCCAGATGGCGCAGTTTTACACGCAAGTGAATTAAAACGTCACTTTTCCGAACGGAATAATATCCGGCGCAATTATAACCACAAGAAAAAATGACAGGTGGTTGCTTGCATTGGAGTTGTCAAAATTCCTTCGGTAAATAGCAAGAATATTTCTTGTTTTTAAAATGAATGAGCGGCAATGGTAATAAAGCTGTTGCCTAATCTGGCTTTAATAAAATTCATATAACTGACAATTAGTCATAAAACCTGTCGTTTTGATGCTTTCAAATGTCGGTTTCCGCGCCATCCAGTCATCCAGTCATCTGCTTCCTTCATTTTTGTGCCACATCTTCTCTGATGAATTTTGCTCCCTTATTCCTGAGCTGCAGTTGCAACCACTAAGGTATGAAAATTGATTCAGTGCGCACCTTTTTCATATAAAAACGTCTTCCCCCTCCCAGACAGCTCTATGAGGCCGTCGTCGTTAGCAAACATAGAGCCGATCTTAGGCCTCTTGATCACAAATTTTCCAGGCCTCTCAGAAGTCGCAAGTCGATTGACATCGACATAGTCGGGTCTCTGGTGCCAGTGTAATTGTTGCACAGAATCGGTTTAGCCGTATTGTCTTTCGGCATCCTTACGACGTGTCCGGCCCACCGTAGCCTACCGACTTTCGCCAGATATACAATGAAAATCCCTCAAAGTAGTGCCTGTAGCTCGTGATTCACCTTCCTCCGCCAAACCGCTTTCGGTTTGTATTTCGGTTGAACATGGCAAAATTCGGTTGAACATGGCAAAAATGCGTATGTCCTCCGTGAGTAGTGTCACAACTTCAAGTCCATCAAGAACTAAACTACCCGTCTAATAAGGGTTTTGTACATGGCCAGCTTCAAACGGCGGCTTATGTTACTTGATCGTAGCGTTTTGCGAAGGGCACAGTAGGCCTGTTTTCCTACTTGAATGTGCTGCTGAATGTTGTTATCCGCGATCACCGCCAGTCTCAAATACATGATCTCATATACCACTACTAATTCGACGCCATCAACCGTTATCGTCCGTAGGTGGCGTGGGTTCGTCTCCTTTGAGCCTCTATCTTTTATGTACTTGGGTCCCTCATATTTATTTGTAAGCTAATCCGTTTATACTGCGCTTGCCGTCTGACTCAAATTGCCTCCGCCGTCGCAAAGCACCTTAGCATTAGAGTGACTATATATAGAGTGGCGACACTGTCAACATTATCGACGGCACTTCTAAGACTCAGAGGATCGACGTCTGATCCTATCGAAGTGCTAACGTTGATCCGGATCATTACCTGGTGATGGTTAGGATGCGCCCAAACCTCTCCGTTGTAAACAACAATCGGTACCGACGCCAGCCTCGGTTAGATCTCGCGCGGCTAAAGCAGCCAGACGTGCGCTGCTGGAAGAGGACGAGCTGGACAAAGCTCCTCTCGAGGACTGTTGGAACACCATCACACCAGCCATCAGCAGTGTAGCGAAGAGCTTCATCGGACATGTGGCACGGAATCAGCGGAACGATTGGTTTAACAATGAATGTAGTAGGTGGAGGGTGATGGATAAGGAGAACGCTGCGCGAGCGACCAAGATGCGCAATGCCGCACATCAGAGCGTGGAAAGACATAAACAGAAGAAGATGCTGCTAAACCAAATCTTCCGGGAAAAGCAAGAATATGCAGAGTTGGAGTGGCTGCACTGTTCTCAGGAAACGCGAAAGTTCTACCAGAAACTGAACAGATCCCGCAAAGGATTTGTGCCGCGAGCCGAAATGAGTCGGGATAAGAATGATAGTATTCTAACTGACAATCGTGAGGTGACCGATAGGTAAAAGCAGCACTTCGACGGTGCAACATACGGAGAAGAGGTGCCAGCCCCAAGAATAGGCAAAGTTATGGAGGCCATCATGCAGCTAAAGAATTACAAGTTAGCTGGGAAAGATGGCATCGGAGCGGAGCTTATTAAAATGAGACCAGAAAAGCTGGCCGTTTGTATGCACCGGCTAATTGTTAGAATTTCGGGCACGGAACAGCTACCGGATGAGCGGAAAGATGGGGTTATCTGCCCGATCTATGAAAAGGGTGACAAGTTGGACTGTGAGAACAATCGAGCTATCATCGTTCTCAATGCCGCCTATAAAGTGCTGCCCAAATCATTTTCCTCCGACTATCACCAATTGCGAACAGATTTGTGGAAACTTATCAAGCCGGCTTCGTCGAAGGTCGGTCTACAACGGATCAAATATTTACACTGCGGCAGATCCTCCAAAAAGGCCGTGAATACAGAGTTCCCACGCACCATTTGTTCGTTGACTTCAAAGCCGCATATGTCGACCAACATTTGAAAGGGGTGGATAAGCCAACTGTCAAACAGAACGAGTGAGAGTTATTTTTTGCTGGAGCAGCATAGGAAAATGAACTCTCACTCGTTCTGTTTGACAGTTGGCTTATCCGCCCCTTTCAAATGTTAGTCGACATATGATACCATCGGCCGGAAAGAGCTATGGAAAGTCATGGACGCGAACAGCTTCCCCAGGGAGCTCATCAAACTGATTCAATCTACGATGGTACACAGTGCTGTGATTGAATTTCGGGTGGATTGTTAAGTTCATTCGAATCGCACACAGGGCTTCGTCAAGGTGATGGTCTCTCATGCAAATTTTCCTGGCTGTATAATAACGACAATGCCTTGCGTGAGTTATTTTCATTAAAACGATTAGTCGACATTTTCTTCTTCGTCGCACGAAAAAACGTAGGAAACTTGGCTGGTAGGACTTCTTCAATGATAAAAAGCATTTAAATAGATCTCAGCTCACTTTGATTGATCGCGTATGAAAGGCAGCAAACTAAAATATTAAGGAATAACCAATTTGGCATTGTGTGTCATAAAAATCGCTGAAATTTTTAATAATTTGAGTTGGATAGGACGGGAATAGGCAATTACGACGAAGCAGCAACATACCCTACATGCTGGCCTGCGGAACCGAGGCCGTCCGACGCCGCATGGGCAGTGCAATGGTGTACAATGATCGACGGCGATGAGTTTGAGGTAATCGACGAACGGACGTAACGGCGGACAATGATAGCCGTGAGATTCGGAGGCGTATTATCAGCGGAAGTTGTGCCTACTATGGGCTTTACAAGTAATTGTAGTCGAGCAGACTAAGTCCCCGTGCAAAGTGCACCCTGTAGCCGCAAGGTTACCGAGTCTGCCTTGACAAGCGAGTGGTCGTGGGTTCGAATCTTAGTAGAATCAGGCCATTCGCTGTCAAGTGACTTTAGCATGGGTTTATTCTCAGGCCCCCCCACATCCTTCCTACTGCATTCTGCATTAACTAACAATGAAAGCCTCTTGCCAGGGCAAGTTATAAGAGTGGTACTTGCTTGAGGTGCGAATGAAGCCTCTTGTTCAAGGGCAAATTATAGCTTGTTCCACTTCCTGGTTCTAGGAACGAGATTGGTAATGCATAATAAGTAGTAGTAAGGAACACATACATACACACAAAACACACCCTCACTCTGTGCTGAACTCTGCTTTACCGACCATGAAGCCTTTAGCCGGGGCTGGTTATAAGAATGATACTTGCTCGAGGTGCGAATGAAGCCTCTTGTCCAAGGACAAATTATAACTAGTCTCCGCACTTCCCGGCTCTAGAGCTAGATTGGTTGAAAAGTAGTAAGAAGCGTAGAGGGAAAAAGGGGTGAAAAACACACCGAAAAGCACGGATAATAAGCAGTTCGCTCACTCTATAGCGATACTGCAATAACAACGAAGTGCGGAACAACACCTGGATAAAATCACAATAGATCAAAATGCTGGTCGTAGTGATAATATCCACACAAAAAAAAAAAAAAAAAAGTGCACCCTGTACATGCCGCTTATTATAGACCGATTGTTCTCTACGGGCATGAGACATGGCATGGACATGGACAATGTTCGAGGAGGACCTGCGAGTGCTCGGAATTTTCGAATGACGAGCACTAAGAACGATCTTCGGCGGCGTACAGGAGAACGGAGTATAGAGGTGCAGGATGAACCATGAACTCGCACAGCTCTGTGGCGGACCCAGTTTCTAAAAGGTGGCTAAAGCTGGACGGATACGATGGACAGGGCATGTTGCAAGAATGCCGGACAACTATCCGGCAATGATGGTGGTTGCCTCAAATCAGGTAGGAAGAGGACGACTAGGGGGACCAGTTTTAATCAGAAGGGACCAGTTTTAACCTGCGCTTCAAACTGAATGCTGTCAGTTTAACCGAGATGCAATCTCGGTTAATTTATGGACACTTTGACAGCACTTCGATTAAAACTGAGGGTTAATTTATGAATTCGCTATAAGTAAATCTTCATCGGCACGTTTGGGCAAAAAATGTCCTCATTTTTAGTTGGACCGATATGGTCACCCTACATAACACCTCAATTGAATTTTAATTAAAATTTTGATCTACTTTATGCTAACTTTATTCTTATATTTATTCTAAATATTTTTGTCACGTGATGTGTGACGACTCCTTTCAACTTGCTTATTAACATCCAAGACGCAAACCACAATCAAAACGGGCAGCACGTTGATTCATTTTACTGGTGATGATTGTGATACGTTTTTATATAAGAATTATTTTGTGTTATGATTTCCACATGCTGTAATTTTTGTGCCAAATTGTTTGATAAAACAAAGAATATGTTGTTATAGAAGCATAAAAGTAAAAGAAATTGCGAAAGAATCTCACTATACATATATGACATGGCGCTTCGATCGCTTAAAATGTGATACACCGATTAAAGCATGGACTACCACCCGCCAGTGCAAGTCACCACACTTCTATACTCACCATTACACCACGTTTCCGTATCAGTATGACAGCTGTCATGGCAACAACACACTTTATTTCACCACCTTAAATTTTCCGGAGCGCCGAGAGAGAACTGTCACGGGTTATATTTTTGCATTATCTCTTGATTTCGGTCGATCCGTCGACTTTGTCCTGTTTGTGGTGTTGATTGTTCGCAATCTAGTTCGCTGGAGTCAGAGTGTCAGGAACCGAGTTTGAAGGTGGACGTATTTTGTTTGGCTTTTCCCAGGGTTTCCATTGGTGGTTCAGTGCTTTCAAGTGAGTTGTAAAGTGATACCTACATATTGAGAGTAATAGATTTTGTGGAAGAAGCATTGTGTGACAGATACGGCGTCGTAAAAGCAAAATTAGTGAAGCGACTAGGGCAGAAAATTATATTTCTAGTTGAAAAATTGAGGTGTCTATTCCAGTTGCCAAGGTTGCTGCCGGAGCTGGCAGTCTAGTGCGTGACTCAAGCGGCCTAAATTGGGGCAAGTTGTGCAGTTATCGAAAATCCAATTTGGGCAAGCTCCGAAGTTGTCTGAAAAAGAAAACGTGACGGGTGTCAAAAAGTTGGAATAAAGAATTTGATGCAGCAACAGTGGTAAATTATTGATTCATACGGCTGTGCTAAAGTCTACTGTGTTTGCGCCCCTTCTGTGGAAGTGAGACGATTAGTTCTCGGCCTTTTTTCCGCTGAACAGCGAGCAAGTGTTTATCTATCCATAGCGTACGCTATTTAGAGCGAAGCTGTTGTGTAACACTTGATAATAGTACACGACTGGTGCCAACGAAAGTGTAGCGTCCGACAGCGTTTGCCTCTTTAGAGCTAGAACACACGGCGCACTTGAGCATCTAAAAGCGATAAACAAGTCAAGGTATGTTTCCTTTTGATTTCACTCTGTCCCTATCAATCTCTATCGTTCTTCTTCCCAACTCTACGCCTAAAATCAAGATCTCCCCAATTAGGTAGTGCTACCTTTTTTGGTGATTAGTGCGTCTGTGTTCAGGGTTAACCATTACCATTAGGTTTAGAATAGCTAGAACAGGGGGTGACGAGCTACGTAATCTTGCGTGTGTGTTTGGCGAGTGTTTACAACGCATTTTATAATCAATTGCATACCATATCTAGGCTTGATAATACTAATTAATGATGGGTTTGGCGCAATAATGTAAATTTTTGCTGAACTGGGGTCTAGACTTAGTTTCATTCTAGTCATAACATGAAAAAATAACAATTTGATTCAGTTTGTTTAAAATAAGACTTGAATGTGTTAATACTAAACATTATTGAATTTCTGTGCAAATTACCAATTAAAGCTACGTAACCGTTTTGCAAGTCGATTATCGATTTTCTACTTACTTCTCGCTGAGCTATCATTATCACCGTCATTGGTACCATCGTCATCATCATCAGTACTACCATCATTACCACCAATAGCCATCGAATTACAACCAACCGTAAAACGTCCGATTCGCTATCGGAATGTTCTTTGTACCTACCATTGAACCATTTGTGCACGGCCGTTTGCCTTTCTTATTGTATAGTGCATGATCCTTTCGTCCACTTTCCTCTCTATTATTGGCCTGTCATATCCCGACGATACTACGCCTTTGGCCTGTTTTATTTTTCCATCTCATCATGTACCATACATCACCATCGAAGTCACGTTTTGCTCGAACAGTGAAAACTGACGTGGACAAGGACTAAAATCCATCGTACGATATGTATTGAACTGTTACGTATTGAGAGATATTGAGCGGCGAGGACTTCCGTATCGAGTTTTGGTTGGGGAAAAAAGAGAAATTCACTGGAAAATAGATTCGTTGTAATGACGTGTATAAATGACTACAAGTGGTTTCAATTCAGTTTTTAACTCTGAATGGTGGTAGTGTATTTCCAGAATAATTCACACAACAATTCCGCTTGTCATGAATTTCTTTCGTTTACAATTGATTGAAACAAACAATACTGACTCGAAATTTCTGAGTAAAAATGTTTTCTAACTGTAATCTTTGCAATGCTGTTTGCTGGTAATCGTTTCATTTGTTGGTTGGATCAATTTTGATCTTAGAAAGTACCAAAAACTGGTAGTGCGTCAATCATGATGTTAACAAAGCATAAAAATCGGTAAATTTATCATTAATCGACGATTGTCGTTAAGATTATTTTATTACCAGTTTAGTTGATGAGGATCTGTAGAACTAGGCAAAGCCCGAATGTTGCAAGCGCAACCCTAAAAAGCATGGGCAGCATAATGAGCGGTGTTCTGTGGCTAATTTGGTCATTACATCCGGTTCTAAAACTCCAGTTTACACAACTTAATTAAGCTATATCACTTCAGTCAACAGCACTGATAGTAGGGTTGGGTAACGGTAAAGGTACATTATACTAAAATAAAATTGCTGTTCAAGCATCAAAACAGATTTCTCTTGATTTGAAAGGTAAAGTAGATGTTGAGTTTACGTTGAAAGGATTACGAAAGGTATAAAAAACCGATTGAAAAAATTGGGATGGGTGGATTTATTCGCAATTAATTTATAGGACCAAAACAAGGGTATCGTTTCAGGTGTTGCCTACACAAAAAATAGGATTATATTTGTTTTAATGTAGTTATAATAAATAACTAATTTAATTGAGTCAAATACCGTTATCATTCACCTACATTTTGTCGATATGAAACATAATTAAGCTTGATTTGTATTTGAATTGTAATTATTACGTTTTTCAAACGTCAATATTGAATAATATAACCAGTAGTATTCGAAATGCGCATATTTGTATGGGTTATTAAATAGAAATTCTCTTAGTTTTTTCGTTGATGAGGGATTTTCACAGTAAAAATGAAAAATAGTTTATAATTACTTAGATTAATTGTTTTATCTTACACCTGCGATGTTTTATCCTGCGATATAAAGACGACTGCTAGAGAATAAAGTGTAATTCTTGTCTATTTATAATAAATATAATTTAGTCCAATAAATGTATTAATTTTTGATTGGTATTGATTTTATTAGAGAGTGGTTTTAAACATATGAGTTAATTCGCCATCAAATAATTGTGGTTGAAGTGAAATATACTGTGCTCTGAAATTAAAAGTTAGTTTAGTTAGTTAAGCAAATTATAAAAAGGGCGACAAACAAATAACGGGGTCGGTACGGAAATTGGAATGGAGTAAGGTTATAGTAAACCTGTACATTAAACACTGAAGAGAAGGTCGCAACAAAATACCAGGTCCGCGTTAGTACTTGGATCGTGACATAAGATGTCATAAAAAGAGTACTATTCCGGTGTCAAATCATTCCGGGGTCAAATCCCAACCACGTAGAAATCACGAATGACCCAAACAACGTCATAAGGCGTAACACCTGGAAGAAATAGGTAAAAGCTCAAAACAAAAACAAACAGTCTCATATTTGCCAGTATTGGAGTAAGTATTGGAACCCAAAAATGACCAAGTCGACGTGGCTCCCGAACTTGAGCTTGTCGTCGACCATGACTCCCAGGAGTTTTAAGGTCCGCGTTGACGAAACAGTGCAGTCCCCGACGCTGATATTTGGTTGCTGCACCGACTTGATTACCTCCGTTTTATGATGCGCTAGCTCCAGTTTCTTGGAGTGCATCCAACCTTCAATAATGCTTATAGAGCAGGCAGCTGTCGACGCAACCTCTATGATAGATCCGTAGACTTCCAAGGTGATGTCGTCTGCAAAGTCGACAATCCTCGTCATTCATAACGTTCCACAACACCGGACCCAGTATGGAACCTTGCGGAACACCTGTGGTGATTGGAACCCACTTCTGACTATCCTCAGTGTTGTAGAATAGCACATGATTCTGAAAATAATTTTCCAGAATTCTGTACAGCGACACCGGCACTTAGACGTTCCGAAGCGAGTTGGTTATGGAGCCCCAACTAGCGCTATTAAACGCATTTCTCACGTCGAGCGTGACAACTGCGCAATAGCGGATACCTGACCTCTTGCGCTGGATTGCTACCTCGGCTGTCTTACGCCATTACGACCCTGTAGGCCCTTGATCTTTGCCATTACGACCCGGTAGGCATCACCCCGCGGGTTCGCATTGGCACTAGCACACAACCTTTCAAAGCAGGCTCGTTTACTAGCTTGTGCCACTCGGCATTCAGCCCTGCCTTCGTCAGAACGAGCTCTTTGCATAATTCTCCTCGCAGGAAAGCAGGCTCCGCGGAGTTTCGCAATTTCATCTGTCCACCAGTAAGCCGGTGACCTGCCATACCTAGGTCTACCTTTCCTAGCATGGTAGCGTCACAGGATCGCGACAGTACCTCAACCAAATGATCAGCGTTCGGATCGGGCATACCGCGATCACCGCACTCGCTTCGGATCGCTTCCACAAATACTTCGGGATCGAAGTATGATGTCTTCCATCCACCGGTGGTTGGAGTGTCGGCTCTACTCGCCGCCTGCCGCCTCGTTATCTGACCGACACCCTAGCGGACCGCCTGATGGTCACTGTGAGTGTAGCCATTATCTACCCTCCAGTCTCCTATCAGACCAGGACTGCCGAATGTCACGTCGATGATAGACTCTGCACCATTCCTGTTGAAGGTACTTGTGGTGCCGACGTTGGCCAGATCAACGTTGAGCTTTGCCAGAGCCCGACCCCTATGGTTCGTGCGACGACTTCCCCACTCTACCGCCCAAGCGTTAAAGTCGCCCGCCACAACCAGCGGCCTTAGACCAGTTAGCACAACTGATACTCGGTCTCCGCGTAAACTGCTCGATAGACCAACGGCATAACAGCTGCAGTAGAACACTCCACCCACTGGAGCCACCCACTCGCCGCAAATCCCTCGTCTGCGGTTGACACAACCTCTTTAACCGGGAACCTACTTGTCGTCCATATAGCCACCGTCCCGGACCTGTTCGAGACCCAGTTGCCGTTTCCGACAGGGACGCGATATGGGTCCGAGATGATGGCAATGTCCATTGCTGATTCATTCAGATCCATTCAGATTGAGTTGTGTCACTTGCAGTATGAACGTGGCTTGGTCGCCGGCACACCGGCCGGGCACCTTAGACCTCCCGTTACGTGCTTTGCGTCCCATTTACCGCTATAGATCAAGCACTTCGGAGGCTCCGCGTAGTCCCTTCCCAAGCGACAATTTCGGTTTGATTACACTCTTATGATGGCTTTTATGACCAAAATTGATCAGGAAAACCGCAATAAGAGTGCAATAAAACTTCCGTTGTTACTTGGGTTGCTTTATAGCCAGCGCTGCCACATCTCCTGCACAATTGGCTTCTATCTGGCCCCGTGCAGTTCCAGGCTTTATGTCCGTGCTCGAAGCACCGGAAGCAAGCCTCCGACTGCTTGAGCACATTCAGTGGGCATACCGACTACCCCACTAGCAGCTTTCAGAGCTTAATTTACGTCCGCCTGCGGAAGTGGTATGGTGGCTGCCTGGGTCCCTGCCGGACCCTTGCGCAGACGAACCGCTTCGGTTGCCACAGCCATTCCACTTTGCTCTTTGAGAGCTTGTACGACCTCGCACGCGTCGGTGATCTCATCCAGGTTCGTAAGCTGGAGAGTCACTTATGATGTGAGAGTGAGAGCGAGAGCACGTACCTGCACTCCCTCCTCGAGAACTCCTTCTGCTATCGGATTGTATGCGGAACTCTTCTTGGTAGCGTCCTTCTTTAACTCAACGATCATTTCGCCCGTGCGTGAGCGGCGGATGCTCCGCACGTCTGCACCCAGATCCCTGAGTAGGGCGTCTCCTCTGATGACCTTCAGAACCCCCGAGTATTTCGACCCGTCGGTTTTCAAGATAAGAGCGTCGCCCTTCTTCGCTCGCTTCCCAGTCGGTTTAGGTGAAGTTTTCTCTTGTTTTCTTCTTTGTCTTGACCTCGATCTACTTGCCACCCGTCTTGGTATTTCTCGCTGGTTGAACCCGCTAACCCGAGGGTTTTTACTGATCAGGCGTTTCTTTGGTCCACCAGGGGGGCCATCCCCCGGAGACTGTCTCAGACGCTTGGCAGATGCCTTGCCGCTGTTGGTAGCGCTCTCTGTGTTCTCCTCCCTACTAGCACGGTTGTTACAAAGTTGTTGTGATAACCGAAATATGACTAATTTCAGTCGTAATTCGGTTGCTACAACTAAATCAACCTAAAGTGTGCTACTTGGGCTGGGCCGCGTTGCGACACTCCGTCAACGGGCAGGCATCCGTCTGTACTGACTTCGACGTCTTCACGGTCACGGTCTTCGCCTCTCCTGCACGCGCCACGAGGTCGTTGTGCGTTTTGGTCGCTGCATACAAGGTTCTCCGAAGCATGAGCAAGCTCTGCTTCAGGTCCTTCGAGAAATTGCCGCGACCTGACGTGAACTCGATGATTATATCGGGCTGCTGTGACGCTGCTGCCACTTTAGGTAGTGCGTCCCTGTACTTTTTCATCGCCCTAATTAGCGCTGGGTCGTTCATCGCTGTGTCTGGTTTAGAGGTGTCCTTCTCCACCCTTGGTGGAGAACGGTGGACGCCTCCTCCCGCGAACGGGTTTTCTACTGTATCTGCACTTGCTGTAAATTTATTTAGAAGACTCATTTTGATTCTAAAGGACCCCCTATCCAAACCCATTTAAAGTAGTCGCCTTGATGATCCCATGGCGATCTATGGAACAGGGAGATCCATGCGAGGGTTGGGGCAGCGCCTTATGGGCAACTGCACCTCAGAGCCAGATCGGCGTAAATCAGGAAAATGCATTTGAACCTACTCCCGCCGGGCAGTCGCCGGTCGATAGATTTGGAACGTACTTGAAGGCCTGCCAGGTTTTACGGGACGGAGACACACATGCACCGTTTGTCACCTCGCCGTTTCAAGTCGCTACCACGCGACTTTACTAGGGGAGCTCGTCGCAAATGCCAGCCCTAAGTCATGTGGTATATCGTGTCCGAATCATGTCCAATAACATAGCCGCCAGTTTACCAAAGTTGAGACCTTACTGGCATCGGCCCCAGTGGGTCATGATGGACCTGAACACCTGGTAGACTAGAAGTCTAAGGTCTAGGTGTCCGTCTCTCCGTGTCTGTTTACAACCACGGGTCCAATCAGAGGATAGTTTTTGGTTTTTCCCGGGGCTTGGTTGTATTACCAGCTGGCATCACGAGGAGGTAGGGATAAGAGTTGCTGTAACTGAAAGTGGTCAGGTTGCACTGTTATAGCCATTTGCTAGCCAACACATAGGGTAAAGTAGTCCAGAATGCACCGCTTAAGCAAAACATCATTTTGCAGAGCAACGGCGTCTTTGTTCCGCGTTTTTCAACTTCTAGAAGACTTTACACTTACTCCTGGCGAAATTTCCTAACAAAAACCAGTATTTTTTTGTTATTTTTGACGATTTTTGGCAAGAATCGAAATCATTATGTGAGGCAAAACGCCAAAGCCCATGGACAAAACGCACCAAGTTTGTGCAGCTAGGCGTTAAACGCAACCAGCATATAATACATATAATAACGTGTTGTATAAAGTCCTAAAACTAGGCTGCCGAAATGGCGGAAGCGTTCGTTATAGCGTCTGTTACATACGCTTGTTTGCTAGGATACAATGGGTTCATATCTCAACATAATTGACAATAAAATTTAATCATCTACTTTTCTCCAACTGATGTGTGGTGAAATATTGTAAGTTAAACAATGTACAATTAGGTTTAAGGCAAACTAAGTCCTATACAATACATAATATTGCGAAATTTTTTATAAATAATCCGAAACAAAAGATGTACTGCAAATTAAAAATATTTTATAACTGTTCCCGCTGTGATGCATTCTACCCCTGTTTTGTATTTAGAAGTTTTTTGCAATATATGTGAAAAAATGCCTGGTTAATGCCGTTTTTGAGATGAATCATCGAGTATGACAGTATATCAATTAGATAGACTTTATTTATTATGAAATTTGCATACCGATTAGTGGTAAAAGCTTAAGAGAAAACCGTGATTTCTTACATCGCGGATAATCGCTTGATTTTATTGGATCTGGTTATGTTTGATGCTTTTACATTCTACACAATTATGAATTAGCTTCTTTTAGACCAAAATAAAATGCGCATTCATAATTTTACCAAATAGTTTCCGCGTTTTTAAACATTTAATAGCATAGGCCATTCTACTCCCCCCCGCAACGGTGCGTTCTGGACGGTCTTCCTCTACAACCGTTTCTATGTTGGCAAACTTAGACTTAAGTTTGCGTCTTGGACCGCGCGCCCACTATCGTATACCTCCCCGTGGATACTCCCCGTGGCTTCGTAACACCGATGATATCGATGTCTTCTGCATGTCGTTTAATAGAATTGTACGCCGCCTTGAAGTCTATAAACAAATGGTGAGCCTGTAAGTTGAATTCCTGGAAATTATCGAGGTTTTGTCCCAAGGTGAACATTTGGTCCGTCGTGCAGCGGCTCTCTCTCGAAAACCGCACTAGTATTCGCCAACAAAGGTTTTCTGCAACGGCCTAGGTCTGTGAAACAAGGTGCGGAAGAGAATTTTGTATGCAGAATTATGGACAGTAATGTCACGGTGTTGCGGACTGCATCATAAGCAAATGATGTCATATTGAGAATGATATTTGAACCATTTTTAATTTGCACGTCGTGCAAACCAGCGGGGTTCAAATGAAAAAGTGTTTCAAATTAATCAAATTAAAAACGGTTAAACGAACGGGGTCGACGGTAAACCCTTTGATTCCAACTTTCCCCTCCTGTTATCGTTGCACCTAACAGAAGTTTACACGGTCCGGTTTCTGATTCAGCTGATCGTTCTGAAGAACGTACCCAGCTAGCATTTTCATATGTATAAATAAGGTAAAAATCAGCATAACGTACAGATATACATGCTAAATAAACCGTATTTCATGCGCAAAACTGGCAGATCCGTACTATTTTGGAGGCGATATACGTGATTACGAATAATTTTGAGCGTTACGACTATATAAGTATTTATATACGACAATATCCGATTGAGTTGCGAGTTGCTCCGTGCTACTGTACGATTTTGTGCTGAAAATCGTATGTATGTCAGTTATTATCATTATATTCGATAGAAAATCAACTTGATCCCACTTTATCCAGCTTTAGTTACGATTTCGAGTTTGTTAGGAGATATTTACGATAGTTTTCGTACATTGATATACGAGTTGGTGCTAGCTGGGTACCTCTCGAAGCAATTCGCCGCCTCCGCAAGAACCGTTATCCTGTATGGATGGAATGAGATAGCTCGCATCGTGATCTTGAGAGTATGCATTCTTCGACAGAAAAAGAAAAATGAAATAAAATTCTCATCAACCCGAAGCGTAAAGCATTGCAAAAGAAAAAAAATTCTCATGAGAGAGAGAGAAGGAGAGATAGAGAGAACGAGATAAAGAGAGCGAAAGAGATAAAGAGAGAGAGAGAGAGAGAGCGAGAGAGAGAGCGAGAGAGAGTGAGAGAGAGTGCGAGATAGAGAGGTAGAGAGATAGAGAGAGAGAGAGAGAGAGAGAGAGAGAGAGAGAGAGAGAGAGAGAGAGAGAGAGAGAGAGAGAGAGAGAGAGAGAGAGAGAGAGAGGGGCAAACCAAATGCACTTCTGCGCTACACTTTTACAGACTAGTTAGCGGAAAATTTTTTCACATTATTATGATATCTAAAGGGTGTCCCACATCAAATTGCACCACGGAAGAAATGCTGTAGAAAATTACCCATTTGGGTATTTTCTCTTGAAAATTACCCATTTGGGTATTTTCTCTTGAAAATTTAAGTAGAAGTAGTTTATACTGTATTCTTCACACTCTTTTTTATCGCGGTCAGTTTTTCGAAAATTGGAAAAAATGGCGTTACCCGAAAGCAACGCCGCGAATTTATTTTACACAAGCACCTGGAAAATCTTCAGCTCTCTCATTACGAATGATGAGACTTACGTCACGGCGAACTTCCGGCAGCTTCCAGGACTACTGTACTTCGCTGCCTAGCACAAATTTGATATTCCGAAGGAAGTAAGGATGCAGAAACTTTCAAAGTTTGCCAAGAAATACTTGATTTGGCAAGCGATCTGCTCATGTAGCAAACGGAGTGCACCGTTCGTGACTACCGGGACGGGCAGATCTACCTCAGGGAATGTCTACAGAAGAGTCTGCTTCCTCTGTTGATGCAACATGAGGGCCCTATGATCTTCTGGCCGGATCTAGCTTCGTGTCACTAAAATTAAACTGTTCAAATGCCACTGTTCGAAAGATTTCCTGAAGTGGTACGATGCCAACGGGGTCACTTTCGTATTCAAGGACATGAACCCCCCCCCCCACGTACCCATCGAAAAATACTAGACTATTATCAGGCAGACATTACGGAAACATCCCAAGGAGGTCAAATCTGGGGAAGACATAAAGAAAAAGTGGGTTTCCATACAGATGAAGCTGAAGCCAGGTTGTACAAAACTTTTTGAGTGGAATTAAGCGTAAGGTGCGACCATACGGTTATGATATTAAAGTTAAAAGAAATAAGTATGCCAAAAGCTTACTAATGGGTTATATTTTCGTGTCTAAAAGTTTGAAAAGGATCGGTCATTTAGGTAATTTTCTACAGCGTTTCTTTTGTGGTGCAATTTGATGTTGGACACCCTTTACTCAACATGTTGACCATAAACCCATGGCGCTGTGTCAGTTGCCTGATATTTTCAGTACCGCCTTTGTTTGGGTATCCATCTCCTTCGTCAACAGGTTTAATGGCAACACTCAACTATTTATTTTGATAGTAATTAACGAAACTATTTTCTGCGACATTTAGATCTGTTATGTAAATCTTCTGGACAGAGTACTAGAGACTAGAATGGTTGTTGTTGTTGTTGTATTTTTGGTAATCTAAACAAGTGGATGTTACAAAAGTGAAATAAAATTTAACTGGTTTTATTTTCACGCTGATAACAAAACAAAGCAAAGTGACAATTTTTAGCAACTCGCATTTACGATTTATTTTTATTTTTCGCCAGTAATGTTAGTGCTGCTTTCGTGCAAATGTTACTTACTTTCGCATAGAACTACAGCCCCTTTTGCTAACCACCTGAGGCAGCAACGGAACAGAACGGAACGGAACGTGATCCTCCCAATGAGTCATCTTCCGGCATCACCCCGTAACTAGTCACCAGTAAATGTAGCACGGTGCCGCTCTGTCATTTTTCCTGCGAATATCCTTCATCCCACCCGGCACTGACAGCTGACGTTCGTTGGTATTGGTGGCGCAAGAACTGGTAGAACTGTGGCAACAGTGAGCCAGCATTATTTTCCAAGCAGATTTATTTTCCTTCAGCAGCAGCCACCACCCACTTGGGTGGTTTTTTCGGTGCGCCAGTGTGAGTGTGCGCGCCTGCTAGGAATTTTGCTGCTAGAGCTGTCATTTCTGTGCACAGCCTTTCACAGTATCCTTTTGGCAGGCCTTGTGCAATCGTTACACAACTCGCGAACTGCAATCCGTTCGGTTGTCTGAAAGATTTTTCAAGTGTTGCCCCGGAATTCGGTGCCGTTCTGGTGTGTTCTGGTGAATTGGTCAGCTGTCGTCTGTTCGGGATTAGCAACCACTCGAGAGAGATAAGGAAATCGAAACCTAAGGTAAATTTTCAATTAGACCTGGCTGCGTGTGCCCCATTTTCTCGCTGTGTCGTTAATGGCTTTTGTGGCCCGCCTGGTAGGGAGTCACTCAGGCTGCAGACAATAATGGTGCAGTATTGTGTAATGTAATGCATTGCTTCCGAGCGAATGCTGCTAGTTTCCTGCGATGGTATGTGCATTGATTTTCTTATAGCCTTCAGGTGGACATCCTTGCGCTCCAGTTTTCAATGTGCAGTAGCCTAATTGTAATGAGTAGAAAAAAAAATTGGTTTGAATGTTTGATCGAAGATGACATTTCGATTTTTCGGTTCAGTCTCGTTTCGTGTGAAAGTTACATAAGATTAAAAGGGGCTCCAGTCGGTCAGTGGACTTCGAGAGCAAAAACGCACACATACAAGTGCGCTGTGCTCATGCAATAGAACAAGCATCGGTGACACAGGACGTAAAAACCAGTTACTACTGACAATCGATTTGTGTGTTCAGGCAGCGGGAAAAGTGTCGGCAGCATCGAGTGGTGTTGCTGCTGCTGCTGCTACTTAAGAAAACTCTACATTATAGGTACCTACATACATTCTTGCGTAGAACCCCATTGTTATCACTACTACTAATAAGGCCGGTGAAAATGGAAAGCAGTACAGGTTGACAGCTGACTCCGTGCCACCGAGCAGGCCAGTGGAAAACCCATGCAGCAAATTTTCCACTCGCGCGAATCGTGCGGAACGTTTTCGTCCTTTCGGGTGACATTTTTGAAAGCCACGTTTCGATAGCGATATGGAACATTCCGATTTGTAATCGATTGAAAAACTATAAATAAGTAGGTACTTCTAATTTTGCAGTGAATTGAACTCAGAATACATTTTATGTTTCAAAAATGGTTTAAAAAGGTTGCATTCAAGCAGAGAAATGCTATTTGGTTTGTAAATTTGCGGGTACTAATTTGGTTTCCCTTCTGTTCAAAGGAGTTTAAATTTAGGATATAGCAACTATTCCTTTGTTTCACGTAAGATATCCTGACCGACCCTTGTCAATGGTGCTTACTAAATGGTCAATCATGCGTTGTAAATTTAATTAAATTTTCGTTTTGCCGGCAGTGTGAACTAAACTGATGTAATATTTTACTTAACTTGCGGTCAGCACCAGTTAGTGGCTCTATAATATACATAGGTATTAAACAGAAATCTTTACAGGATTAATAGGATTAAGGGAGCTCTAATATTCGCATTCTTCTTTCATGAATAACTGCAGCCTAATATATTATCAACGGAAAGTATCATCATTAGTTATCTCCGGAACGGTTTACAAAGTTTCGATTACAAAGTTACCATTAGAACGAATAAGTTGTAGATATTTTGCATAATCTTATTTACTAACAGTCATTCTTCTTAGTGGCCGGGTAATTGCCAGTGAAAATCTTACGTAATCAATCATTGTCATTGGAACTGCGGTGTTTTTTTTTGTCTACAATATCTACTAGAAGCTTAGACTCTCGGCCATACATGATATTGTTAAACCTATTAGGCTGTCGTGGTTTTGTTCTCTATTAGTTTGCTCGATATATTTTGTTTATGTTTGTCTAAGTCATTAAATTAAAAAAAAACAATGCTTCCGTTGAAAAGAATTTAACTATGATATAATTTTATGAGACGAAACTTGCAGATTCTTGAAAAGCTGCTGAGAGGAAATATTTATCATTGTAATGTTTCATTATCTTGTTTACTCAGAAAATTCTATTTTATTTTATATAACATTCTGATAATCCTTTTGTCCGTTGCTGTTTAGATTGACCTCAATGTTGTCGTTAGTAGAAACAGTGAGAAACTTGATCCGGGGCTGCTACAATTTATCTTATTGAAGTAATAGACGAGTGTCCATGCTGGGTGCAACAACGATATGCTTTTAGCTTCGAAACAAAACACTGACTATAAAAACTCCATACAAATGGGAGCTCTTAAGTGTCACCGTTGATGAAGAAAACTATAGAAAACTTCGTCTTTAATCGACGTGCTCCGTTGCCATTTCATCGAAACACTGTACGAACATTTGAATGGTTTGAGTGGCGTTTAAAACATAACTGAAACAGAAAACAAGGAGAATTCTATGAGACATCTTTCGAAGTTGAGAGCAATTACGGAAGAAAATGACTTCAGTCTCGGTTAGTTTTAGAGATATGTAACCTCTCATCTGTAATCCGTCTTGAAGCTTGCAGCAATTTGAGCTTATCAAAAGTGCAATTACTTGTGGTTTGACATTTGTACATTACAAGTTGCCGTTCGTTAAAATTCAGACACAGAGTGGCAACTATCTAAAATGAAAAATATAAACTCGAAATCATTAAAAAATTCAAAAATGGCCTAGAAAAGACTATAGTTATATTCAGAAAAGTCTATAGAAAGAGTCCCATCTTCTGTTTAAAATGTATTGTCCCATTAGAAATTGGACAGCTAGCTTTTAAAACTTAGAGATATAATCTATTTATATAAGAGGCTTATGTCTGTACCGAAAACCAGGTCTCTGACAGGACGTCATAAGAGGCTTATCCGTAACTAAAAACAGGTCCCTGGCAGGACGTCATGCTTTCGCAGCAATGGGTTGTATTCTCAGTCACCACGCTGGTCGCTGGTCGGACAGGTCGATTAGACTGCTCGATTTGATTGCTCGACTGGACTGCTTAACTGAACTGCTTGACTGAACTGTTCGACTTAACTGCTCGACTGAACCGTTTGACCCGACTGCTCGACTAGACAGATCAACTCAACTGCGCGATTCGACTGCTCGGTTCAACTGCCCAACTCGACTACTCGACTCAACTACTCGGCTGGACTGCTTGACTGAACAGCTTGATTTAACTGCTCGACTAGACCGCTCGATTTGATTGCTCGACTCAACTGCTTGACTTAACTGCTCGATTCAACTGCTCGACTGGACTACTCGACTCAACTGCTCGACTGGACTACTCGACTCAGCTGCTCAACTAGACTACTCGACTCAACTGCTCGATTAAACTGCTCGACTGAACTGCTCGACTTGACTGCTCGATTTGACTACTCGACTTGACTGCTCGACCGGACCGCTTAACTGCACAGCTTGATAACTGCTCGACTAAACTGCTTGATTTGACTGCTCGACTTGTCTGTTCGATTCGACTGCTCGACCCAACAGCTTGACTCGATTGCATGATTCGACTGCTCGACTCGCCTGCTCTACTCGATTGTTTGTCGCGATATCATATGGTCGGTGTTAAATCAGACCGGACCAAGTCGCAAAATTTTAAAAAATGAGTTAAAGATAGCAAACGTTCAAGAATTTTCTAAGCAACATTTTACTCTAATCAGATTACATAAATGTTGCAAACAGCCAGAAGTTTTTATTCAGTTAAATAAAATCCAATACGACCATAAAAACTATTTGTTTCAGTTTCCGGCTATGACTCTTATGTACAACATCTTAGAGCTATATTACGCAATATAAAAACTCAAAGAACTAATACAAAGATTAAACATCTTCACAAACACTGGCCAATGCAATGTATCCGCAGTTTTCGAAATTCTGAACAGACATTTATATTTTCCGGATCGTAAGATTCGGGCTCAACTAGTTAAATTATATTATTTATTTATTTCATACATGTAACGTAAGGCAAAGCCTTTTCAAAATGTTACAACGAGACTGCAAGTGGTTTGCTATGCTAATAAATCTTTATAGTTTTAAATGTATTTTTTTTACTGTTGTGTTTTCTCTATATAAATTAAAAGCAATACTGATATGTGCTATTGAGCCATGCAAGCAACTGACGTTTAAAGGCTAAATATTTGAGCAAAATTTGAACCATGTTGGTAGCGAGTTTCAGTGGTCAGTGAATTTTATTTTAGAATTCAGAATTAAAGTATTCTCGAGTGTCTTAATGGAATTCGCGGTCAAGGTCACTAAACACTAAAACAAGAGGTTGGTCTATCCCATAGAAACGGAGCCTTTAATCCGACGATCCGCGTTGAGAATCGCGGCTAACACGCTAACGGACGAACTGTACAGTTTCGTCGTCGTCCCGCAAGTAACACGAGTTAGATTAAAACTTCTCAATTCGGTAGTTCGATTACAATAGATTAAGGAAGAGGCATAATTTGTGTCTATAAATAAGCCAACCCACCAAATGGTGAAGTTTGACGATACGTCGCGCACTTAATCAGGGGGTTGTGCAGTCTCCTTTTGTCCAGCGCCTCTATGGTTCAAAGGTACATTAGTACCAGCGAGCCACATGCCCTGGAGGCTGTGGTGGGTTCGAATCCGGTTATAATCTCAGATTATAGCTTGGCTCGACCCATGCACCTTGGACTACTTGTTAAGCGTAGCTAGTTATACCCCCCCCCCCCCCCTTTCCTCTCACCTTTCCGCTTTCTCCCCTCTACTCTAAAATTTTATTACTTTCTTCTACCGTCCCTTCATCAATTGTAAAAGAAGTACCGTTTCCAAAACATATTAAAATTCACTAATTAACGAGAAAGTTAGGAGAAAATACCATTTAATTCTGGTGTTGCTTGACTAAGATAAACTAGAATTATCAATTTCTCTTCATTTCATTACAAGTAAAAATAAAACACCATGCTTTTACATTACATTTTTAAAATTACAAAGAACTTGGAGCTTCACTGTAATACTTAATTTACTCTACTGTAGTGGCAACGGCGCGTAACCGATTCCGTTCCGAATGAATTATGGTCCTCCAGTACTGTCAGTCCTGGACTGCCGTGTTCCAGTCCCCTCGACCACCAGCTGAACGTGCATCATCATCGTCAGCGCACAACCACCGGGTCTGCCCCGGAGTCTGCGGCCTCCGGCTGGTTCACTTCTGGAAATAGTTTATGCTCCTTTTTCGTGGGGCCTTCTGTCCAGCCCACCGCAGCCTACCGTACTGACAGTAACAGTACAGTAACGGTATCTGTCCTGTCCTGTACTGTATATATATGTACTTGATATAGCTCGTGGGCCGTGGTTCTGAGCCACACTTCATTTCCCGTTTTGCCGCCAAGTATAGATCTTAGAATTTTATGCTCAAAAACCTGAAGCATTCGTTAATCAGCTTCGTTCAGCGTCCATGAATCATGTCCGTAAGAGACTATCGAGAATATTAGTATTCGATAGAGCTGTAGTTTGGTGCGAATTTTCTGCCTCTTCCGCTGCGCTGCGCTTTTTCGAGATCCACCCTGACTTAATCTAGAAAATTCGTTGTATAGAGATACAAAGATGAGATACAAATTTGGTTTCTTCAGCAAAGTTTCTGCAAAATAAATTATTTACAACTTTGTAGTAGAAAGTATTGCTCTATATCGTAAGACAAAAAAGTTAAAATTTTTATAACGAGTAAAAGTGGACCACCCTAATGACTAATTATACCAAAAGATAGGTCTTTTTTTCTAAACAAAATCTTCTGAATACATGAAATATGCAGTGCCAATGGTTTTCGAGATATTGATTTTTGTCTGGAATTTTGGCTTTTTCGACCATAGTGCGCTGCTTGGTTGACGTTTCACGCGCAACGCGCTATTCTGAAGCATGATTTTGAAACATCCAGCGTCGTCCGAATCAGCTAAATTAGTTTGTCGGAAAACCATGTTCTAGCCACAGCTCGTTTTGGTTGACTGAATCATACGTAGCCTTAAAGTCAACAAACAGACCACACGTCTGCAAGTTGTATTTAGGAAACTTGTGTGGTTACTGGCGCGGGGTGTGTGTGTGTGTGTGTGTTTGTGCGTATTTTTGGGTCCTAGAGCCAGGAAGTGGAACAAGCTAAAGTTTGCCCATGAACAAGAAGTTTCATTACGCTCCTAAAGCCGGTACCAACTCTGTGAAGATGCCTGCGAATAAACCCATGCTTAACATCGGGTGGCCTGATTCTACTAAGATTCGATCCCACGACCACTCGCTTGTCAAAGCCGACTACAGAGCACTGCATGAACATAGTGAATAGCTATATGAACGAAAACAGTATTTTTTTTGTGGTGCCTTCTATCAGGCTTGTTGGCTGAAGCCGATGACGGCTCATCTCGCCACAATTTAAACAATCGTGAGTTACTGTTTTCCGAAATGCTCCTAGTGGAATTTTCCGGTTTTCTCGGACATCCTTTATTTCAAAAATTCATACTTTTTAAATCAAACATCGTAGAATAAATTTTTTCTTATGAAAAGGCAAGCAAATTGATATGACAGTAAAATAAGCGCCGGCAGAACACTTCAAAAAAACGTAAGAACGGTATTCAGAGTCATGGAAAACTTTCAAAATATTTTCTTCTGCGAATTGAAACAGCGACGTTTAGTGACAAAAATTTCTTGGAAGCCTTTTTTGTTTTTTCTGACTTATGGACGAAAAACTCGATTTGCTGCAAAACCTACCAAGAATTCATATCTCAGGAACTAAGCATCGTAATGCAATCCTTTTATTGCTTTGTTCAAACTCACTGTATTTTTTTCTTTTTGAACGTGATTAGGCCCAAAGGTGTCCCGTTCTGAGCAAGGGTGGTCCAAAAAAACGCGATTTTGAACTTCCTTCCGTCCGATTTTTAACTTTTGAACCACTAGATTAAGCATTGACGCAGCAAATGAATGACATTTTAATAGGTCTTCTAGAAAAAATACTTAGTTGAAACTAAAAATTGTGCATTACTTGTATTTGTATTTCTATTTTGGTTGATTCATCTGACAATTTTGATATTATCTCCATAAATATGAGACTTTAATCTAGAACAAAGCTATTGCAGCATCCTAGACCTTGTCAGTCTTCTACTAAAGGTGCGTGAAGAAACGTCTCCAAAGTCAAATATCTCTTCGACAAGCGTGAATGTGCGGATACACATGACGTTAGTGGTTCATAAAAACCGTACATGGTCCGATGGCATGTGGTTGTCAGTAAATTTGATGTGATGATGAGCTATCTACTTGATAAACTCGGAAATCAATACGGGACATCAGAGCCGGGGCACCTGTTTCATTGTTAAGGAGCTTGGCCCCAAAAGTGGCTTGTTGAATCCTTCGACGACTCTGTAATGTCTCCAAATCCAAAAGCTAGCATCGGTCTACGCAGCGGGGAAGATTGTTAGGTAGACGCCAGGGTAGATGTCTCAAGGCGATACCAACAAATCTTCGTTGAACACGTTCTATTCTGGCTTTCCAACACATGTTTTGAGGATTCCAGATAGTACAGGCATTCTCAAGGGCATACCAACGCGCAATATAATACCTTCAAACAACGGGGATCTGGGAGGTTTCGGGATATTTTTGTGATGAATCCAAGTTGCTCCGTAGCTCTAGAGATGACAGCAGTATAATGTTGGTTGAACATGATATTTTTATTCAACAAAACTCCAAGATCGTTGTTACGATCGACGCGTCCGAGAATAGCTCCGTTTATCCGGTAATCAAATGAGATGGGCGTATTACATCGGTGGAACGTTATAACCGCACATATGACAGTGCTTATTGTGAGCTTGTTTCTATTACACCAATTAGCAAAGGTGTCCAACAGCGCTTGCAATCGGTAGAAATCAGAGATAGATTTCACAACGAGAGAGGTCTTAAGATCGTCGGCATATACCAGTGCGCATCCGGAACCAAGCAGAATAGCAATGTCGTTAAAGTACAAGGCAAATAGCAAAGGCCCCAGGTTACTGCCTTGTGGAACACCAGAAGTATTATTGAATGGACGTGAAACTGCATTCAGGATTCCACCAGCTTGACACGTCAAGTAGGTCTGTGAGATACGAACTCAACCATGAAGTCAGTCTATCAGATACACCGAGTTTAGAGAGTTTGTGCAAGAGTATTCGATAATCTACTGTGTTGAAAGCGCTCCTAATATCTGTGTACACAGCGTCAATTTGAGTTCCAGCTTCTCCAATTCCACCTGTGAGATGCAGGTACTAGTGAAATCCATTACGTTCGTCGTCACCGAACGACCTGGCATAAAACCATGCTGCTCAACGGGTATATAGTTGTTGGTGCTGTTCAAAATTATTCCACTTACGATGATTTCAAAGAGCTTTGATCCAGCAGAAAGACTGGTAATGCTTCTGTAGTTCCTTACATCTCGCTTTTCTCCTTTTTTAAATACGGGAAATACGTGGGACTGTTTTCACAGCGTTGAAAACTTCCATTGTTCAAACGATTTGGTGAAAATTCGACTGCAAGAGCAGTAGCGCAGCGACAGAAAATAATAGCCGGAACACCATCGGTACCAAGTGAGTAGGAGCTCATCGATTTCTTTGCATCAGAAATGACCATGTCAGGAGTGATGTCGAAAATGTCCAGATCAATAGCACCATCGGAGACACCTGACGCAGCTACTTTAGCATCAGACTGCGTGGTACATCCATTGGCGGACACAGAAGAAAAATGATTTGCAAATAATTCGCAAGATTTGGTAACAGTTGATGATTCTGTTCGGCCCAAGATCATATTAGAAGGAATGGAAGATCCTTTCCTCTTGGAATTTACGAATGTTCAAAAGTTTTTTGGATTAGTTCGCAATCTGTATTGCGTCCGCAGGACGTATGTTCAGTGATGTTAAAAACTCGAAATCTCAAAACTCATCAAAAATCATAATCAATTGTAAATCATGCCAACTTGATCCTATGCAGAAAAAACTCACGCGTGAGTTTTTCTGTTTTCATAGCAAGAAGCACAAAACTCACACATATATCTTCCCGCTTGATCATATTCAGCTTTGCTTCAACTGCTACCCGGTGCTATACACATACAAATTCGTTGTTGAACAGCATAGGCATTCTCTCGTGCGATACGTAACTGTGACTGAGCGTAAGAGAATGAATCTCTAAATAAATCGTAAAGTTAAACTAAAACACACATTTAAACTACATGTTTATCTAATTCTTATTAGGCTTTTTACTTTCTAGTTAAGAAAATATCGATTCCCGCGAAGAAAAAATGTAAATTCTGCCAATTTGTTGTTGCCATCTTAATTCATGAATGTGTGATAGCTTTTTTCGCAGCTGATGTTTTCTCTGGCGGTTAATTCTCTTTCGCTCTCTGGTTCGTTGTATGAAATGCCAGCTGTGGAAGAAGTAAGCAAAATGCTCACAGCTGAATTTGGTTCACATCGCATATAATAGCGAGAGATATTCATATGTGAGTTTGGCGCTTCTGATCAAAATTGAAATTTCAAGGTGCTTGAAATCTCATTGAGTTTTTGGCTGGTATGAATTTTTCAACACTCGTATATTGAGAGAACTATTTAGCCTACGGTATGCCCCTGCGAAATGACACTTTCTACGAAAAGATTTTCCGTGAAATGGTACCGGTTTTTCCGGTTTCCGGTTTTTCGCGAAATGGTATTCTGCGAAACTATATTCCGCGTTATGGCCAACCGAGAATTGGTGTTCCGCAAAATGGTATTCGGCGAAATGGTTTGTAATGATGGCGAATATTTAACTACTATTTGCTTTATTTTATTAGGCAAAGCAATAGATGGAGTTGTTTTCTACTTTACTGTGTGGAAAATTTGTGTATTAAAACACCCATGAACTCCTCAGAAACTTGCAAAACTTGAGATAGTGACTAGGGTCATCCGAGATTCACAATTTATGTACAACACAGTTTAATTTGTGGCAATACGAAGTTTGACAGGTTAGCTAGTAAGCTATGAAAATGCAATGGAGACGAATGGTGTTTTGTTTTTACTTGGAATGAAACGAATATTTCTTGTAAAGAAACGGATATTTTTGATCCGTGCCTGCCTTGAGCAGATTTTTTGTTCATAAATCAGATCATCCAGAAAATCCAGCTGTCAATGTTAAACTAGAACATAACCTCTCTTTCTCTGTTTTATTCAATAGGAAAAATTGAATGTGTGGAAGAACGTCTCCCTGGGCAAACAATTACTCTGCAATCTACATAGAGATATAATTCTTCGCTGTTAGATTCAAGATTGACCTAGAATAACGAATGTCTTCTGCCATTGCCCAGAGGCTAGTTTCGTCCTCACAACTGCTAGATAAACAGATGTTCCATTATATATTCATAATAGTTTCTCTTTTCCAATAGTCATTGAATGCGGCCTACAGGAAAATGAAGCTCACTATGACTCGCTTAGATTAAACATTGAGAAATCTACGGCAAAAAGATTGGCACATAACCAAACTGATATCTGTCGACTTTTGAAAAAGATTGATCGAATGAATGGTCTTTATTATCGAGATTTGCAGTCTTTCATTCCGGGTATTTGTCAAGTTAAACAACGACTGTATTTCTTGTAGTGATTAGTTATAATTTGTAGCTAAGGACTATGCATTCAAATACTGCCGCGCCGTGTTTTTGAGAAAGGCTGAAGGAGATGTGGGTAAAACTAATGTGATAATAGAACAAATCCAATCTGAATGATTTTGTGATATCCGTTTGTTACATAAGTACTGTACTACTGTATGAAATTGAAATGTGTACTCAAAACATTCGCTGAACTTGAACATTGTATTAAAATAAATAATTGATGAATGATTTGGCACTATAATAATTCATCTGGAGTGGATGACCCACTTCATAAACCCAAATCATAAGCTAGGCAGGTCGTTTTTATATTTTCGTACGAGTATTATATGTTATAACACTGGCATGGGAACATAAAAACGACCTCACTTACATTTATTTTGCTGCTACATAATGTAACCATCACTGATTTCACAGCTCATTTCCTTCGTGCGCAATTTCCTACACAAGTAATACTAGAGATGAATAAAACCGTATGGACTGGCACTAGCAGATGAAAAATCGTTGTCCCGGAACCTGCAGAATTTCGTTATCGAGAGTGAAAGTCTCTTTTTGGTGCAAATTTGGTTCACCATCATAAATAATAATCGTTATAAATTATTATCTGGCAGGGCGAAGCGGCCATTTGCGTATGTGTCGTGTCGCAAGCTTATGATTTATCACTTCAGAGGACGACGACGCAAGACGTGACAGTCCACAGTCAAACCCGGGCCGGTCCCGAGAATGAAGCCGAAACCGAAATTTCTGATATCCTCTTGAAAATTTCAATAAGCACCGGAATTGAAAGTGAATGATTTCCTGCTGTCAGCTGCAATCGTTTGTTAAATGAAGACCATTCAGTCTCGCAAATCGTTGTCGTATCTGGAAGGTCGGCAGGATGAAGCAGCTTTTCCGCTTGTCCGTGTGAGAAATGTCCTCCGGTTGAGTTGAGAAGCGCCTAATTCAATTTCTTTGCCCCGCTGTCAACGCAGCCGAGTGCCTTTTGCAATGGGCTTTCATCATCATCACGTTTCTAGTGTCCCAAGAGGTTCATAGTATGTCAGTCCATCACTTTCACAGTATCACAGCATGCACAAATGGACGACTATCAGCCAGTTGTTGAAAAGTGAACCAATATTTTAAGTGTGCTTTGAAACCGAGGCTACATGCACAAGTGCGCTTGCTGTGCGAGACACTGGCTTGATAATAGTTCCGAATCCGGTAATGACAGCCGAAATTGTATTAAAGTAAAAAACCGAATAATTTAATTTGATTTTCCATCCCAGCATTAAACAGCTTACGACACTAATTGAATTCTTTCTGAAAGGTTACGTCGCCAATTAAAAATGTGCTTTTGTACGTTTGCGAAACAAATCCATCTAATGCTGTGAAATGCAAAAGAGGCTATTCTCCGAAAATTGGTACTCTAAATGGCTTTGTATTTTTATCCCGGTGGGTGTCGTTTCGGATGCTTGACTACACGTCTACATTAAAGTCTTTCGATAAATTAGATCAATGACAAGGCAAATACGAAAGTTGTACAGTGGATTGACGTTCGACGCAACACATCTATTCTAACGAGTTAAGGCATCTTATGTGAAAATCCTTTGCCCCACAAACGTACCACCTTTCGCCTCCAGTTCTTCACATCGGTATTGCTATTTTCTCCTTAGCACTAAGCAACACCGACAGAAATCGTATCCTCTCAATCTGTATAATAACTTTCATTGTAACTTTGCCGTCTACGTGGGTAATACCGCCGTGCGACCTTCACCTTGACTCCACGCGGCTTGTGCTTACGTTCAAGGATTATTCGGTCCACAGCAACGCCAACGGTAATCGAAACTGACTACCGAAAATGCCACCACCTGCGCAGGGATATGCCGAAAAAGCCGGCGGCTGCTAGAAACATTAGCATTTTATTGCCGAGTAAACGAGACCGATTGCTACTGCTGCTACTGCTGTTGTTACCTTTTTTTGTCGTTCAGTATTATATCACGACACTGACTGTAGGTGTACGTACGGAAACAACGGAACGTGCCGCGATTTTCGGAAACGTTAGAAAACGGTGCTGCCGCGTCTCTTAATAATGCTGTGTCAACCGAGTGCCGGTTCGTTCGTTTCCGCTATCGGCATAATCCTAAGAGGGTAAACAAACTTCAAGGTTGTTCAATTTGGAAATTTGCATAACTGAATTAGGCGTCGGATAAGAAATGTAGCCAATTTTTTCGTTACCCGGCGTTGTTAGGTGAGAAATGGCTGCCAAATGGTAATAATCGGAAGTAAGAAAGATATCAGAGTTTTTCAATTTGTTATTTGTGAGAGTTTAAAGTCTGCTTAAAACGAGAGTTCTCTAAAAAACTTTTTCCTGATGAAATTTTTCCTGGATTGCCGACAAGCTTTGGTTACATGTCGTGTTTCTTTTCGACCATTATACAGTAACAAACGGAAAAATGCTGTTGTAGAATTAACAAATAAGATTTTTTTATATTTTTCGATGAATACCTCAAACTTCTTTTTGTAATTTTCTAAAACCGTGGAAACTTATTTTGCAGAAAATTTACTTACAAAAGTGCATTTGTATGCTTCCTGGGCTGAACCATTCCCGTTCTTTCTATTTCAAAACTTTGATAAAAAATTTCTAAATTTATTCAATTTTATCTCAAGTGCAAATCAATGTTGCAAATTGAGCGAGAACCCAACGTAGGCATCATACTCACGCGAGTGAGTATCAAAAGCAGTGATGGCCAAACTGCGGCCCTTCGTGATGATTCGTGCGGCTCGCGGACTGGTTTGAGGGATGGCGGACTTATGAATATTTTTTTTAATTACACAGAGGTCACTCAGATCAGTCATAATATCTCGTGCATATTGTAGATCTGATTGCTTTCCAGTTTAAATCTTGTGGTGATTCCTAAAAATCGGCTTTCGCTGCCGCCTATGTAACATTTTGTTATTCGCAGAAATGACCAGAGGACATTGCGGCCCGCGGACTCATGGGGCGATCTAATTTGGCCCGCACCACGCCTATGCCTGGGCACCACTGATCAAAAGGATAGCATTCAGCGCTTACGCCACTCATGCAAGTGTAAGACAAACATCCGGTGTTGCTGTGTGCCAACATTCTGCTACCAACATACTCGCGAAAGCACAGCCTCATATCGTGTTTCTGCATTGTCCACTCGCGAGTCAAACAACTCGTGAGCAACCAGCTACCCGTGAGAGCTAGTCGCGCACTATGTATCTCAGTTTGCATTACTTTTTCTTTTCTTCTTCATCTTCGCCCTCGATTCTACTCACGGACTGAAGTGCGAGCATTCGCGAGTGATCGGTATCAACAGCTCGAGCTGCAATGACGAGCAACAGCGATTAGCGTGGCTATTAGCTAAATACACGTTCGCAAATACTCGTCGCAGTGCATGAATAAATAAAAGCGAGAGTCCGAAAGGGATGCTTATGCGGCGTGTTCGTTAGAACGAATACGCGTGTGTGAAAAAATTAAACCACACGAGTGTCGACTTGGCAACACTGTTCCAAATATCTATAATTTTGTTCCAATTTTTCCTATTTTTGTCGTAATACTCCAATGTATATTTTTTTCCTAATTGTCAATCAATGACAGTTGCCCAAATTTTTTTCAATGGGACCAAACTCCGGACAATTTGGAGGGTTCATCTCTTTTGGCTCGAAATCGACATTATTAGCTGCATACCACTCTAGCACCGCTTTATAGTAGTGACATCTAGCTGAATCAGACCAGAATATAACGTTATCTTTATGTTTGTGAATAAATGGTAAAATCCGTTTCTTCAAACATTCTTCCATGTAGGTATGCACTTGAAGTCATTGATGAGGAAGTGATGAAAATCTTCGGTCTACAACTACGTGTTCCTTCCCAGATCACGGTCTTTTTTGCGGATTTATCAGCAAACATGACCTTATACTTGCCTGGCACATCTCCACGCCCATTTGCAATGTAAAATTTTGACCTGGAAGTTGCTTGAAATCCATTTTCACGTAGACTTCGTCTTCCATCACAATACACCCGTTGAATTTCGTCAAAACTCCCTGGTATAAACGCAACTGTAAAACCTATAGCTTTGGTTTGAAAGTTGGCATCGTACCTTCTAGCCACCTCGCCACCAATACCATTTGGTCTCGTTTGGCGATGTTAATGGTAAGTCCCAATCTCGCTGTTTGCAATTTAAAAGGCCTAAAGGTTTCTTCTGCAGTTTACGGTTGATTCCGAAGGTATCGACGTCATTCGCAAAACCAAGAAGCATCTTACATTTCGTGATGATAATCCCATTCCTTTCCACGCTTGCTCTTCGTGTTGCACCTTTCTGGGCAATGTTGAATGGCAGGCTAGAGAGTGCATCTCCTGGCTTCAGTCCATCCAAAAAAAGCGGCTGAGGTCTCATCCGCTATTTTGAAATATAATTTTGATCTATTTAGCTTCGTACGAATCAGCTTAGCTAGTTTCGTCGGAAAACTATGTTCTAGCATTATCTGCTACAACTCACTTCGCTTGACTGAACCGTACGCCGCCTTGAAGTCCGCAAACAGATGATGAATCTGCAAGTTGTACTTCCGGAACTTGTGTAGTAACTGATGCTGGGTGAATATCTGATCCGTCGTGGAGCGACCCTCACAAAAACCTACTCTGTACTGGCCGACGAAGGACTCCGCTAACGGTCTCAGCGGTTTCGGTCTAACTCGCCAAAAGGTTGCGGTGAGGACCAGACGATTGAAGAAAACTGCTGCAGAATCGCAACAAATGCTGGTCTGAGTTTACGGTGAACATACTCTTAAAGATTCAGTGCTTTGAGTGGTTCAAAAAATTTAAATTTAAAATGCTGATTTTGATGTCAAACACTTACTTACTTAAGTGGCTTGCCGTCCTAAGACAAAGCCTGTTGAACAAGGTTCCTCCAATTAACTCGGCTGTGGGCTACCGCTCTCCAAATCCTCAGCCATCGAGTACTCTCCGCCAGATCTCGCTCCATCTGGTCTAACCATCTTCCTCGCTGCGCTCCTGGTCGTCTTGTTCCTACCGGATTTGAAGCAAACACCATCTTTGCAGGATGGTTGTCTAGCAACATGCTAGCTTTTAGATGTAAAAGACTAAGATCGTTGGAAAACTTTTGAACAAAGATAACAATCAAACGTAACAACAACTTGCGGATCAATTGAATGCAACTCAAGAAACCATACGTTTAAAGGCCATGGGAAAGATCCAGAAGATCGGAAAATGGGATGAACGAAAAACAGCAGGAAAACGGAAAAATCAATAGTTTAAATGCTGCTCGTCAGGTACGATAGTAAGTCATTTCTCCACCGGATTGTGACTAACGATGATAAGTGGATTTATTCCGAGATCTTGGGTAAGTTCAAGGTATACATCAAAACCGGTTGCACGGCCATATCGCTATTGACGAAAAATAATGCTTTGTGTTTGGCAAGATCATAAGGGTTTAATCTGATATGGCCTACTCAAACTTGACGAAACCGATAATACTAACACTATCGGCAACAAATGATCAATTGGATTCGAGCTTTGGGTGAAAAACGCCCGGAATACAAAAAACCGCAACACGAAGTTATTTTGTTGCATGACAACCCAAGCAACAATGTAAGTTTTATTGTACTCTTATGGTGGTCTTCAAGACCAATTACGTCGTTACTCTCGCTCGTCGTTGTAGCTCGTGCAGCTAATACCTGTCACTCGCGAGGGCTCGTACTCCTGTTCGCGTGTAGAATCGAGGGCGTAAGATAAAGAAGAAAAGAAAAAGTAAAATTTGTGTCCGAGTATGCCGCTAGCCCTCACGGGCAGCCTGTTAGTCACAAGTTGTTTGCCTCATGAGCAGGTTATGCAGAAAGATGCTACGAGGCTGTGCGTTCGCGAGTGTGTAGGTAGCAGAATGTCTGCGCTCAGCAACGGCGGTTGTTTGTCGTACGCTTGCGTCAGTAACGTAAGCGTTAGATGCTATATTTCTCATACTTACGTGAGAGTCAAGGAAACAACTAAGCCATTTGGTTGGGAAATTCTTTCGCATGCGGTTTACTTAACGGACTTGGTTTCTTTCGACTACCACTATTTCGCTCGATAAGTCATGCACTCGCTGAGCAGTGCTTCAATTATTCGTACGAAAATGTAGCAAAAAAGGTTGATGATGCTTTGCTTCTAAGGAAGGACAGTACAAATAACCACAGAGATGAGAAAAACGTATAGCTATCGATGGAAAACACTTTGAGTAAAATAGAATTATTCGTTTTATGATAATATATGCGTTTTTTTTTCGAAAAAAATCCCGTTTCATATTGACAATGACTGAAAAACGAGCTACTTTTCAACTGTGTGTTGTTCCGTTTCGTCCAAACATGTTTTGTCTTGTTTCTTGAGCTGCAGCCATCAAAACACAAAAATTGCTTGACAGTTGTCAGACCACAGACAGTTTTTTCGTCCGTGCTAGGGAAGTTGAGAAATCATGGGGAAAATTATTCCAAAGAAGATTTTAACGAATTTGTTCAAGAAATTTAGCTTACTTATTTCGCTTACAAGAAACCCGGATTGGATTTTTTAGCGAAATCAATCTGAAATCGACTGAAGCTGAGATTTCACTAAAAAAATGAATAAACTTTCAAGTTGAGAGCGAAGTCAAAATTATTTGATTCAAAGCATGCACCATAACAGTGACCTATTTTCTAACCGCTCGCTCTGGCGATGTGCCCGCGTTCATTTTAACGTAATTTATCCGGTATGCCAAATTTAAAACACATACCCAATTTTCTTAAGGGGAAAAACAGAACCGTAGGTAGGTCCTGTGGGCGAATTAATTTCAGCGCAAAACGAATGAAAGAATTCGTTGAATGAAATCAGAAATAAAATCCCCGCAAAAGTTGTTACCAGATTGTAGCATTTCAACAGGCACATAAAACGTGATAAACTTTTAATCGAATGAAAATGCAGCAATCGAAATGAAATGTATTGTTTTATTGTCGTACTGCACATAATAAAACCATCTAGGTACCTACCATTGAGAGCATTGTTTCGCTCGTGAAATCGTTTTCCCTTTACAATGGAAGTTTCGCAGTGATTGTAGCACACAGGAAATGTGGGCAAATACAAATTCAGACAGGTTAAGAATCAACTTTGGAACGGATTTTCGCTTTCCAGTGCCTGAAACATGTCCTCATCAGGTGTTGAAATTTCGGTAACTGATTGCTTTCCCGAAAGTTGATCTACATACTTACTACTATTTCATCGTTCGCCACGTCTGAAGAGCTCCAAACATGGCTGCTATTCAGCAACAAACTGTACCACTAACGAGCAGCGTTATAGTGTGGTGCAATGAAAAAACATAAAATTTCTTTCAACATGTGTCATGTGAAATTGTAATTGCAATGGTGGAGCTCATTAAAGTCATACAAGCTATAATTTTAATGACCTGCCTGTGCACAGAGTGCGCTTAGGAATTTTTACCCAAACAAAACCCAATAAAATTAACATAACCTAGCAACTAGCAGCGGTACAGATGTTTCTCAACGTTAAACCTTAAACATCGAGTGATTTATTAGCAATTTAACGTCCAAACCTTTGCATAGAATTTTACTAAACGAAATCCAACAATCGACGGAAATAAATTACTTTCACAAGTACAACCGCGGCGTCTGCTAGGCCTAAATGCGTAAAACAATATTGTAATTCAGTTTCCGTGCACTATTTCCCTGATGCTGCGCTGTTCCTTCCACTGTCACCAGCATCATCATTTCTTTGTACTGCTTGGAACGGGTTGGGTTAGCACTTGACCCGGCACCCGATTACCATTCGGGTGGCAAAGGTCCACTGGTTGGGTTGCGGCTTCGGTTCGTGTTTTGAATACATTTAGGGTGAAATTACCATTATTTGAATAATTTTGTGTTTTTTTGGTTTATATCCTGTGTTCCTACACTGCCAGCAGCGACCTTTTTTGACACAACGTTGGCAATCAAAGAAGCTGCTGCACTAGAAAAGTTTGTTGGCACATTCTTCTGGCTCAACTGTTTGGCATTCCTGCAGACACGCATTTGTCATTTTATCCGAACCCCACCCCGTTGCATTTGAGCAAACTCCAACGAGACTTGCATCATGATTGCATCTTTCATTCGGCTGTCAACTAGTCGCCTTGGTCGCTTCTCGACCTGCCTGCGACTGGGCGAGTTGTGGTCGACCCTAGAGCTGTGGTTCAGGGTAATAGGCACCTACTTTCATAAATATGGTTTGCATTTATACATATTTATGCATAGTTGGGCGGTAGAATAAAACCGCAATCTTTTTCCTCCGTCCGGTAGATCGGCGTTTGGATTAAAAACACAGCGGGATGTGCGAAGAACGGAACACTGTGAAGGAACGAGAAAAATAGCAACTACCATTCCAGAATGTCAACGGGTCGAGCTTAATAAGAAAATGAATAAATAAATAAACAGCAAGCTCATTTTATTATCACATCCAGAAGGGAACCAGCATTTCCACAGGAAGGGTTTCGAGAAAAAAAAACTCAACCTAACCATTATCGCGTGTACTAGGCATCTTCTACGGTTGCTGTCGACTAGCTGTAAAATTAAGAGAAGAAATTGTTGATTCCAACTCGGTACACTCATTAGGGTCGGTCGGTAACGAGCAACAACTTTCACAGACGGCGCGGTGTTTGAACGGTTTATTTACGTGATATTTTTTTTGCAGCACCTTCGGTTCTAGCCGGAAAAGTTCTCTCACTGATCAATAGAAAAATCTTCAAACGATGCTCATTAGCTGAAGTTTGTCAGCCTTGAAAGTATTGATTTTGATTGTTTCTGTTACGTTAGGATGGTGAAAGATTTGGCTGAAAAACACCGACACTCAAACATGGATAATGGCGATACTGCAAAAAAAAACGAAGTGTGGAACACAGAAAAAACACCTGCACATATCAAAATACTGGTTGCAGTGTCCATACAAAAAACCTGATTAACAAGCCGTCATTAGCTTAACTATGATTTTGTTGCCAACTCATAGCGGGTATATTTGTGTACTATAAAGTCTATTTAATTATTTACACTTTCAACAGACTACTACTATATGCCTTAATGTAGTTTGAATTAAGTTTAGTGACCAAATTAAATATAAAACCACAAGCATGAGATTTGCAGTTTTCGGCGCTATATTAAAAATAGTGTTAGTTGAACAATATTCCTGTCGGGTAGTGAGGAAATTATATCAATATTAAGGATACTAAGGGTAAGAAAAATAAGGCACTTTATCCGTTAAAAAATATTCCATTACACTTTACACTTCTAGTGGGGAAAGCCTTTACATATTTTTCATCGTCTGTTTACCGAATCACTGACGGATTGTTGTCTGTGAATGAACGTGCTGTCACTGTCGTTGCGTGTCTAACCCCTGACAGGTGATTAAATTTTAAAGAGCACTAAACATCGTCAGAGGTTTCCAAGGTTAGGCGTCGTTTGTCGATTGTGTAACCTCTTCACCTATTGTCTATTTTTCTTTTGTTCTAACATAGTCGTCATTCCTGAGGTGAGTGTGAATTATTGTTAGTTTTTATTCGATTTGTTTTCGCCTCAGGGAAGGCTCCGATTTCGATGTAAAAATGAACATTGCTACTAAAATTCCCAAAATAAACTCTTGTCAGCCTAGTTCTGTTTGGGCCCACAATTTTTATTCATTTTGTGGTTTCTAATTCTCCGATTTGCCAAATAAGGGGAAGCCTGAAGCACATGTTTGTTGTCTTAAGGTTGACGTAGGATTACATTTTACGGTCATTCCAAAAAATCAAAAAATGCAGGCATCATGAAAAAATAAAAGATTTTGAGCGCTAATAGCTTAGCGGTTATGCAATCGATTTTCAATATTTTTGCTCCAATCGATCGGAAAATATTCTACGCATTCACATCAATAAAAAGTACAAGGGTCCATGCCTAGTGGCACGTCGTCAGGCTTGACGTAGGACTATGAATGTAGAGCAATTCGTCTCCCAATGCTAAAGCCGGTGATTTTTGTACGAATTTCATATATAGATCCCCAAGTTGCGCATTAAAGAATTGTGTTCTTACATGTGAGAAATTCATAATTTCAACTCTTTAGGTAATTTAAATGGTGGACCTGAAAAGGTCCGCTTGTTAATCTCGAATTCTCAAATTTCTGACTCGTGGTGTCCATTGTCTACTTTCGTCCATCAGATAGCTTATTGGTGTGTGGATTAATGGTGGGAATACTGTTTATCGGACAAACGCTACTGGTAGGATCTGTAGTCAAGATAGACTTTTATGTTTATGATGTTAGATTATGATGATGTTATGCTGGCTGCCTGCCGATGTGTCGCCAACGAAAGCCGCTGACCGAATGGCGATGCGCACCGTAAGGCAAGCAATGCACTATGGGCAAAAAACGAGAGAAAAACGGACGCAATTAAAATACGACCTGCAGGCTGATAAAATATACGTGATCCCAAGTAAAATTTTCCGGAGAATCGCGTGGTGCCGACCCCTTTCCTGTTTGTCATCGGGAAGTGCCCTATTTTGTTCATTTTCTCCTATTTTGAATATTTTTCACCCTTATTGGACTGTTCCAAGCACGGCTTTGACAAAACAAAAGTTAAAAACCTAATAATTTTGTGTAAAAAAGTCTGCAGAATCGAATAGGGCGTATCTCACTTAGTTTAGAGTACATTTTTTTTGGTTGAGCTACCGTTATCAAACCTACCATACCAAACGGGAATTCAACCAAAAAAAATTAATGTGCTCTAAAATAAATGAGATCAACCCTATTCGATTCTGCGGACTTTTTTACACAAAATTAGTAGATTTTTGCGGTTTGTTTTCTCAAAACCTTGCTTGGAATAATCCAGTAAGGGTGAAAAATGTGAAAAATAGGGGAAAATGTGCAAAATGGGGCACTTCCCGATGACAAACAGGAAAGGGGTGGGCACCACGCGATTTTCCGGAAAATTTTACATAAGATCACCTATATTTTGAAAGCCTGCAGGCTGTATTTTAATTGGGTCCGTTTTTTCTCTCGTTTTTGCCCATAGTGCAATGTTTCAAATACAACCTTTAAAATTATGCCTCGGATGCGACTCTAAAACTGCCTGCCCGATGTGTTGTCACTAACCAAAGCCACTGACCGAATGACGATGAGCAGCAAAAGGCAAGCAGAAGCAATGTTTCAAATACAACGTTTTCTGCCAATGTGTCGCGACCGAATGAGAATGAGCAGCAAAGGCAGGCAGAGGCAAGGAGAAGCAATGTTTCAAATACAACTTTTCCTGTCGATGGGTCGCGACCGAATGACGATGAGCAGCAACGGCAGGCAAGCAGAAGCAATCACCCCTATTCTGTATTTCGAACGGATGGGATTTTCGAACGAAACTGGATGGTATTCTTCAATCCGCCAGCAAAATCAAATGGGCAAAATAACTCGTTCAAAACAAGTCGAACGAAATAAAGACCTGTTCGTAATACAGAATAAGGGGTAATGTTTCAAATACAACCTTTCCTGCCGCAGCAAAACGCAGGAAAGCAGAAACAATGTTTCAAATACAACCTTTCCTGCCGATGTGTCGCGACCGAATGACGATGCGCAGCAAAAGGCATAGCAGCCAAAACCATATCGTACGCTGGCATATAAGTCGATGGATTCTTTGGTTTGTTGGCGTCTCGCTTGGTGAATTTGAAAGTCTTCGTAGCCTTATCCGGGGAAGCAGCAACAGCTAGGGCGTAAATTAAATACAATCATAAGGGAGCTTAACCCATAGCTCGTCTCGTATATATTTCTGTCATCTGTGCTAGGAAAGCATTAACGTGGGAAGGCAAAATAATGAAAATAATGAAATAATGAATAGTCGTCTAATATTTTCTTAATTATTAAACGTCTGTTCAGTGTTGAAAAATTCATAGCTGCAAAAAACTCAATGAGATTTCAAGCACCAAGAAATTTCAACCTTGATCAGAAGCGCCGAACTCACATATGAATTTCTCTCGCTATTATATGCGATGTCTCTGTTGCTATGCGATGTAAACCAAATTCAGCTGTGAGCATTTTGATTACTTCTTCCACAGCTGGCATTTCATACAACGAACCAGAGAGCGAAAGAGAATTAACCGGCAGAGAAAAAATCATCTGCGAAAAAAGTTAGCACATATTCATGAATTAAGATGGCAAACAAATTGGCGGAATTTACATTTTTCCTTCGCGGGAATCGACATTTTCTTAACTAGAAAGTAAAAAGCCTTATAAGAATGAGATAAACATGCAGTTTAAATGTGTGTTTTAGTTTAACTTTACGATTTATTTAGAGATTCATACTCTTTCGCTCAGTCACAGTTACGTATCGCACGAGAGAATGCCTATGCTGTTCAACAAGGAATTTGTATGTATAGGTGTATAGCTCCGGGTAGCGGTTGGAGCAAAGCAGAATGTGATCAAGCGGGAAGAAAGATGTGTGATTTTTGTGCTTCTTGCTATGAACACAGAAAAACTCACGCGTGAGTTTTTTCTGCATAGGATCAAGTTGACATGATTCACAGTTGATTTTGATTTTTGATGAGTTTTGAGATTTCGAGTTTTTAACATCACTGCCCACATGCCAAATTTGGTTCCATTTGCTTGATTAGTTCACGAGTCATGAGGAAATTTGTATTTCATTTGTATGAGATCCCCCTTCTTAAATAAGGCAAAGGTCCTAATATACCATAGAACAAAATTCCTGCCTCCAAAAACCCCCATATGCCAAATTTGGTTCCATTTGCTTAATTGGTTCTCGAGTTATGAGGAAGTTTGTGTTTCATTTGTATAGGAGCCCCCCTGTTTAAAAACGGATGGGTCTCAGTACACCATAGAAAAAATCCTGCCTTCTAAAATCTCCACGTGCCAAATTTGGTTCCATTTGCTTGATTAGTTTTCGAGTTATGAGGAAATTTGTATTTTATTTGTATTGGAGCCCACCCTCCTAAAGAGGGGAAGGGTTTAAATTCACCATAGAAAAAATTCTTACCTTTTAAAACCCCTACATGTCAACTTTGGTTCCATTTGCTTGATAAGTTCTAGAGTTATCAGGTGATTTGTGTTTTATTTGTATGGGAGATCACATGTTCAGATGATTCTAACAAAAATATTACAGAATTGTAGCTCAAGTTGATATTTTTATCAAACTTTGTTATAAATGTGATAGAAAAACTTGCGACACACAAAATGTTCTACCAAGATTCTATCTCGTCCTGTTACTTATAACACGCTTTTTTACAATTTGGATAAACCGCAAGACAGAATGCTGATTTTTGTAACTTATCTTGATATAAACTAGATCAAATTATATCGTAATTTGATATATTAGTGCCTAGTGCAAATTTTGTTACAATTTTTGTTATTTTAACTACTAACTAGACCAAGTTTATAACAAAACACAAAGGAGATTTTGTTATAAAATACTTGTTATTTACAACTCATCCTGTTATAAATTCGATATTTTCATTTCATCGGGAGCTCTCCCACTTAGAAGTGGAAGGGGTTTCAGTACACGTTCAAGAGGGTAGAGAGCATAAATTCCGCAAAGCTTCAACAGAAAAACCTACTGGAAAAATGAAATGAAAGCTCTTTGCCGACAAACCAAAATAACAAAACAATGTTGCACTAGGAAAAATGGTCTGTACCTGTCAACCTGTAAGAGGAAATAAATATCGAAAATCTGACAATATAAGAGTCTTATTCGATCTTTAACGAAAACCCCAATGCCACAGTGGCTACTAACAAATGAACTGTAGTTTTAGCGATTCACCGTCAGGTGCATATAAAATACTTGAATGAAACCGAAGTTCCAAAATTTGTAACCGATAGGTACCTTATTCGGTTAAGGTTGGTCACATCACACGCGGGTATATTTAGTTCATCAATAAATAACAAAAAATCCAACAATCGCATGTTACTTCCTTGTGGCACAAACGACTTGAAACACTCGTAATCGATTTTTATACTCATGGAATGATCGAAATTATTGTTTGTGGTATTATTTAAACAAAACCCATTAAATCCACTATAAACTGTAGCTATTCGATTTCCGGAGTCAACAGGCTCAGGCTAATTGATTGTTTAATATCAAGTTACGGATGCTCAACCTCTAGCGAAAAGTAAAACTAGTGTAGTCGAATGACACGACACAATCGATATCTAGTACCGCATCGAGCTCGGCGATTACTCCTATATTTACAACCGGGTTAATTAGCATGGCACCGGTAGCATTATAGAGCAGCAGTTGTTTGGCTTCTTTAGAGGCAAATGTGCTGGGAAATGCTAATCACTATATTACAAACTTGTAACTCGGTCTGTTATTTTTAACAAATAAAACGAACTTTTTAGTTATTTAGCTAGACATAATGCTAAAATAAGATTGAATTATAACTCATTGTAAAATATTTGTTAAATTTTAATTACAATTTTTATTATTTTTAGAAATGATCCTATACAATTGAACTAAAATACAAAATAGTACAGTCATACTTTCATTCATTGAGATAATCGTGTGTAGTGAACTACAAACGTGCAAAGTTAATCGAAAACCGCATTAATCGAGTTGCGGTTCAATATGATAATACCCCAATGCGGTATTTTTCACAGCTTTATTATCTATATCCGCAAAATACGCTTGATAGTACAGCTAATAATAGGGGCAAACGTGATAACAACACAACACAACACACAAACATTTGGTCTATCTCCCTTTCTCAACCTCCTTGTTGTCAAACGTTGCAAAACCGCACTCAAGGCGAGTCACGATAAACAAAATGCGCAACTTGGTCTTTTCCATGATGGCTGCAGCAAATAACTATAGCAAAATGCTCCGCTTTATGACCCATGATGAACACACAAAGAGACAAGCTACTCGACTGTTCAGAACACAGGCTGCCTGCCTGCGTTGTTCATATTATCTTGCTGGATGCATTGCACAAAGCTACTGCTCCGGTCTCCGACGTCACACCACACACAGACTGGAGCTGCTAAATTTAATTAAGAAGCCAAATCCAGGTGGTTTGCGTGATTCGATCGAACTTTCGACATGGACTACTCCACCCTGCTCTGCTGTAACCGCGTTCGACTACGTTCTCATAGCGTGCCTTTATCGCTCGGCTCGCCGGCCGGATTGACATGGGAAATTTGCAACCCAGAAATGGCCTGTCCCATCATCGTTTCGATTCGAATTCGATTCCGAATTGATATTGAGCTCACGTTTCCGAAGCACAGTGCGCCGCGATAAGTAGGACAAGAGGATAAACAATCTGACAGCCCGGAGGCTTTCGTAAACGTGTTATCGAAGAGAGCAAGTGAGCTTTGAAGAGGCCAGCCGCAGGATGGTATAGTTCTAGCCAGCAAGTGCTACACATGATTGTGCTTTGCTGAAGATTTTAATCTAAATCCCGTCCAGGAAGCAATATTACCGGTCCCCGTCTGATTGCATTCGCTGTGGCAAACCGACAAGTATTTACCAATCGGATTGGAATATGGTGATGGTGTGAAATTCGAGTCGGTCGGCAAGGTGATAATTGATACTCATATCTGTAAAGGTTACGGGAACACATGGAACCGTCACCTCAAATCTGTGATAACACGGTTAAATTAAAAAAAAAGGTTTATTAAATATTTTTATTTATGAGTGAACGTCAATTTGGCACCCTGTCCCGTTGATTTCAGTTTAATTAAAACAGAAAAATATTAAACATAAAAAACCAAACGTAACAAACTACACCACTTCAACGTACGAAGTAAATAAACACCGAGGACAACCGCTAATACGTCTACCCATACCAACTAGGGCAACGTATTAAACCTAGGCTTTATGCAACTCGCTCTACTGCCGCGGCGTGGAGCCGCGCGGTGGTGCTGCAGTTGCAGTCGGTCAACAAATTAGATGACAATGTGGCCAGGTTTCTGCAGTTTCATATCGTAAAACACCGCAACAACCCGTTCGTTGGTGCCGTTGCCGTTGCCGTTGCCGGTAACGGACGGCAATGGAATGACGATTGATGGTTACACTAGGCCTGATAATTAGTCGTTTTATGCGATGTTAATTTTCACCTAGCTGACGTCATTGCGTCGCTATTCTGCATACACAATATGGTAAGGGCTGTTGTGCTTAGTGGAGCACTCATCGTAGCGAGCTGTATCTGCGGTTTATGTAGTGTTTGATTTGAGTTCCATTCAAATGTATTGTTGTTAGATTTTATCCGTTGTTTTATGCGTTGAGATTTTACGATGAAAATTTCGTTGCAGTATGACAGAGCGACGAATCGAGCGCGAATAAAGCCTAGTCCTTCAATTAGTACGACTACTCTAATCAGAAGTTAGATAGGTATATCTAGTAATTCTACCTGCCTTGGTTGATTGAGCTCATGGTTGGAGTAAAATAAATGCGTTGTAGCATGTTGCTGTTGCTTACTGACTCGATGAAATTGTTTTGGCGTTTTTATTACGCAGCGTAAATAGACAAGCTACACTCCAAGTAAACACAACAAGTTGACTTAACCAATTTCAATATAACACAAAAAATAGTTTTACAAATGTTATTTGATCCTCTGACTTTTAAGGTCCTCTGTGTTTGATTCCATAAAATTACTCTTGAGTGAGATTCCTACAGTTACCAGTTACTACTACAGATTGATCCCTTTTGACACAACAAACAAACCGGGCAATAGCTTCCGATGTATAACCAACCACAAATCAAACCCACCCGCAGGCGGTTTCCTTCGCTATTATATCGTTGATTTCAACGAACGTCCGGACCTTCGATAATTGCAATTCTATTTGCACAATCCGATACTGATTGCAGAAACAGGGACTCTCCTGGTCCCCTGGACAAAGTGTCTTCATTGGTTGGCGGTGCTCTATCGGCACAGTTGAAATGTGGTTTTCCAGTAAATATTGGCCCTCTTCTGGGTGGTTAAGCGCGCCACAGTGTGAACTTAATGAAAGGTCGCCAATCACGACATACTGAGAGGCATAAACCTCGAGTCGAGTTAAGAGAACGTATCGCATAAGTCAAATTACTGACCATCACAGTAAGACATATCGAGATGATCAGTATCATACCGTTGATGTCGTTGCTTTGATTTTGAAATATTGGCTAGTTATTAGAAATTCCGATATCAAATAATGACGGCTGAACTGAATTTTACCATGACTCTATAGTCGATAATTTTCAATTTCTTTATTACGATAGTCTTCCTAATAGAAGAAAGTAATGAAATGAAAGGTAGACGTAAAAAATCGGTCGTAAAAAGAGGGGCCGGTAATTCAAATTTTGGACGCAAAAAGAGAGGACGCTATTTGGAATTTTGGACGTAAAATAAGAAACGTTATTTCGAATTTTTGACGTAAGAAACCAAAGATGTTATTTCGAATTTCCTAAAATTACCTCATGGTATTTTATGAGGACGTTAATCCAATTTTTGGACGCAAAAAGTCCTCTCAAAAGCTATTTCGAATTTTGGACGTAAAATAAGAAACGTTATTTCGAATTTTTGACGTAAGAAACCAAAAATGTTATTTCGAATTTCCTAAAATTCCCTCATGGTATTTGATGAGGAAGTTCATTCAAATGTTAGGCGTAAAAAGAGAGGACGATAATTCAAATTCCGGACGTGGAAAGAGCGGACGTTAATTCAAATTTTGCGTGTAAAAAGAGAAAACGGTAAATCAAATTTCAGACGTAAAAAGTCCTCTCAATTTTAATTTTGGGCGTAAAAAGAGATAATGTTAATTCAAATTTCGGACGTAAAAGGAGAGGACTTTAATTCAAATTTCGAACGTAAAAAGAGAAAAAGTTAATTCAGATTTCAGACGTAAAAAGAAAGGACTTGAATTCAAATTTCGAACGTAAATATAGAGGACGCTAATTCAAATGTCAAACGTAAAAAGACATTACTTCAAACTTCGGACGTAAGAGAGTGGACGTTAATTCAAATTCTGAGCGTAAAAATAGAAAACTTTAAATCAAATTTTAGACGTAAAAAGAGGGGACTACAATTTAAATTTTGGGCGTAAATATAGAGGACGCTAATTCAAATTTTGGATGTAAAATGAGAACACGTTAATTCAGATTTTAGATGGAAAAAGAAAGGACTTTAATTCAAATTTAGAACGTAAATATAGAGGATGCTAATTCAAATTTCGGACGTAAAAAAAGTAGACGTTAATTCAAATTTCGGACGAAAAAAAAGTGGACGTTTTTTCAAATTTCGGACGTAGAAGAGTGGACGTTAAGTCAAATTCTGAACGTAAAAAGAGAAAGCTTTAAATCATATTTTAGACGTAAAAAGAGGGGACTTCAATTTAAATTTTGGGCGTAAAAATAGGGGACACTGATTCAAATTTCGGACGTTAAAAGAGTGGACGTTAATTCAAATTTCGGACGTAAAAAAAAGGACGTTAATTCTAAATTTGGTGGTAAAAAGAGTGGGTATTAATTCAAATTTTGCACGTAAAAAGAGAAAACCTTAATTAAAATTTCGGACGTAAATAGAGAGGACGTTAATTCAAATTTCGGACGTAAAAAGAGTGAGCGGTAATTCAAATTTTGGACGTAAAAAGAGAAAACGTTAGTTCAGATTTTAGATGAAAAAAAGGACTTTAATTCAAATTTAGAACGTCAAAATAGAGGACGCTAATTCAAATTTCGGATGTAAAAAGAGTGTACCTTAATTCAAATTTCGGACGTAAAAAGAGTGGGTGTTAATTCAAATTTCGGACGTAAAAAAAGAGGACGTTAATTCTAAGTTTGGTCGTAAAAAGAGTGAATATTAATTAAAATTTTGCACGTAAAAAGAGAAAACGTCAATTCATATTTCGGACGTCAAAAGAGCGGACGTTAATTTAAATTTCGGACGTAAAAAGAGTGGACGTTAATTTAAATTTCGGACGTAAAAAGAGTGGACGTTAATTCTAAGTTTGGTCATAAAAAGAGAGGATATTAATTTAGATTTTGCACCTAAAAAGAGAAAATGTTAATTCAAATTTCGGACGCAAAAAGAGAGGACGTTAATTCAAATTTTTGAACGTAAAAAGAGAGGACGTTAATTTAGATTTCAGATGAAAAAAGAGAGGACATTAATTCTAATGTAGCGTGTAAAAAGATAGATCGTTAATTCAAAGTTTGGACGTAAATAGAGAGGATGTTAATTTAAATTTCGGACGTAAAAAAAGAGGACGGTAACTCAAATTTTGGAAGTAAAAAGAGAGGACGGTAGTTCAAATTCCGCACGTAATAAGAGAAAACGTTAATTCAAATTTCGGAAGTAAAAAGAGTTGACTTTAATTTAAATTTTGAACGTTAAAAGAGAAAACGTTAATTTAAAATTACGGACGTTAAAAGAGAGGACGTAATTCAAATTTCGGACGTAAAAATTTTAAGCGCAAACCTCTCCTCGACTGCTCAAAACATAACGTGAAAATCATCATTGGTGATGGAAATGCGCAGAACGGGAGGGAGCAATTCTTCCGTCCTGTCATTGGAAGACATAGCCTTCATCGGTCGATATCGGTCTAAGGCTCATAAGTTTTGCCGCGAGTAGAAAAATGGCGCTCTGTAGCACCTACTTTTCACTTTTCTGAATATTCGAAAACACACTTTGGATGCCTCCAAATGGAGATTCCAACTCTCAGATAGATCATGTCTCGATTGACGGTTGACACTTTTCGGATTTCATCCATGTACGGGGACCAAATATCGATGCTGACCACTATCTCGTCGTGTGTAAGATTCGCACAAGATTGTCGTTCGCGGCGAAGGTTCGCACTGAGAGGAAGCTGAGCTTCAATGCAATTCATTCGGCGCTTGATGACAGATGGCGTGGCAGCACAATACGCCCGAAAGCGTCATCAACGAATCGCAGAACACCAGGAAGAAAGGAAGAAGATGCAAGTGAGCTGTAGAGGAACATCCATGATGTCATTGAAACAATTGCGAGAGATGGTAGTCACGACGCGTGTAAGACCGCGTAACAGCTGGTTTCCTGTCGAATGCCAGAAAGCAACAAATGAGAAGAACCATGCCAGAAGTCGTAAGTTCACTGCGGTTACACGTCAGAAGCGATTCGCCAGCAACGACACACGAAGTTTCTACAAATCGGTGAAGTACAGAAATTTTGCCATGTCTGTGATGTGTAATAGTAGAAGGAGCATTTCCAGTCGCTTTTGAATGGCGAGGTAAACACGGAGATCAGCAGAAACAGGAAGCTGCGGAGCCACCAACATAAGAGGAGGTTAAGAAGGCAATCAGTGAACTGAAAAACGGTAAGGCTGCTGAGAAGCACGGTGTCCCGGATGAACTTCTAAAAGCAGCGAGCGAGCGGCTGTACAAAACAATCTACCGGATCATTTCCAGGAGTAAGAACAAATGCTGGAGGAGTCGTTGGACGCCATCTTTTGTTCTATTTTTAATAAAGGATATTGACTCGAGTGCAAAATTTATCAAGATTACATTAGATTGCTCAATTCTGACTATAAGATGCTCTCCCGTATCCTGTTCTGCAGACTGAGACCGTTAGCGGAGTCCTTCGTCAGCGAGTACCAAGCTGGTTTTCGTGAGAGTCGCTACACGACGGTTCAGATGTTCACCCTGCGTCAGTTTCTAGACAAGTATAACTTGGAGACTTATCATCTGTATAACTTGGAGACTTATCATCTGTTTGTGGACTTTAAGACGACGTACGATTCAGTCCAACGAAATGGGTTGCGGTAGATAATACTAGAACATGGTTCTCCGACGACACTATTTAAGCTGATTTGTGCGACGCTGGATGAGTCAAAATCATTCGTCAGAATAGTAGGTGCGACTTCAGCCGCTTTCGTGACGGTGGATGGACTCATGCACTCTCTAAAGTAATTAAGTTAAATCGATTATTCGGGAGTTCTGCAAACGCTCGGAAATAATTTTAATTATTCTGATATAAGAAAAAAAATCCGATATTTTCTTTGGTGTATGTCTATTAGGCCATTGCAAATTATTTTTAAAGTTTTTGTCAGCTCCTTAGAAATTGGCATCGAGGGGAAAAATTTGTTGGACATGGTTAAATATTAGGCCATTACAAATATTTTAAAAAGTTTTTGTCCTTCCGGTGTTGGACCACTGAAAGGGGGGGGCGAAAAAAAAACAAAGTGAATTTTTTAATCGAGCAAAAAAAATATGGATTTTAGGCATTTTTATTTTAAGTTTAAACGTGAAAACCAAATCTATTCTTGCTTTTAATATATACGTTGTTAATTTCCATGCAAAAATCTACGAAAAAAAGACAAAAACGAAAGAAAATTTTTTTGGCCGATTTTCGGAAATTCCGCTATTTGAATTTCCATTTCTATTTCATGCTAGAAGTGTTAACTCAACTCGTACACTTATTTTTCAAGTTTTTCAGGCTGTAGAGCCCACAGACAATTGATTTTATAAAAAAAAATTAACTCATATCCTACAAATTATTTTTTTGCCACCCGATTTTTCAAGCCAATTTTCAAGGGGGGGGGAGGGGGGGTGACAAAAACTTTTAAATTGATTTGCAATGGCCTTATTTAAACGAAATAAATTCTCTGTGGCCTCCCCCTAAAGAACCAACTTCTACAACGAAACACAAATGGAAATTACTTACGACTTGTCTCTCTTTAGTTTGCAGCATAAAACTTTGAGCGAAAACGTTTAACATGCCTAAATATTTATGCTTTTTTAAAAAAAATTCATTGTTTTTTTACCCTCCTCCTTCCTTTGCCTAACATCGGATATCGGAAGGACAAAAACATTATAAAATATTTTTAATTGCCTTATATTTGTTTAGAAATGATTTTTGTGGAGTCGATTATATCGTTTTAAAGGTCTGCATATTGAATTGATGGGAATTGACGGGAAATCAATGAAATATCTACTGCATATTCGCTCCAACTTCTACAACCCCCAAGGGAAGCCCCAAATTTCAAATATGGATTTAATGACAAAACATGAGCAATACCTCGTCGCGTTCGAGCCAAACATGTTTTGAAATTCAATTCTTTCCTATTTCCAATACGAAACATGATCTGTAAAGTGCATTTACGATAGTTATTTTTGCGATTGCATTTCTTTGGTTCACTCTTAAGAGCATAGTTCACTGCTTCTGGAAAATATGCTTGTACGTTTTCAGCTACTGAGTGAAAAAGATCTACGTGCTTGTTTTACACAATCAAAACACGCAACGGAAAGCAGAGCGCAATTTTTTTAAATAAAAGGTTAAATGAAAATAAACAGTCCTCTGTCTAAAAAAAATGTTATTTTTTTTCGCAGACTATCAACTTGCAGTAGCTACGTATTTGCTAATACATAACTATTTATTTATGCAACAAACCACATGATAGCACATGAACATTTTCACCATGGGTACATACTGTTATACAGAAACAGGTCTCTGTTTGTGTCGGCAATGTTTATCTCGCGCTACTTTTTCTGTCAGCTGCTCATCTTGCTGATGAGTTTTTCGTAATCACGTTTCTGATAGCGAAATAATAAAAAGAATGGCCCTAGCTGGAGCGACGCAATCGACGCCAAGTGTTCTTTATCGAGGCTTTGTTTCATCAAATGATGAAAATATTATCTCATTGTCCATTGGAAGGAATTACTTCGTAGAATACCAGCCCCCCTCCCTTCCAAGTTCCGAATGCAGCAATATGACTCGGAGGATGATGAACAGAAGTAAACACAATTAACCTAAAATTTATGGAAATACGCTTTGGTTCAACAAGCAAACGGATCCGAATTGCACCGAGCCCCACCGAGAATTATGCTGCTGCTGCTGCTGGAGAAGATTATAAAATTTACCGTTCACATTATTTTGCTGCTGTGTTCTGGTCAGAGGATCTCATCAATATGGAAAAGTTAGTCCAGAAACAGCCAACAAAGGCACTTTTGACCCGGCACAAGCGGAAGCTGTGAAGCTGTGTAAGGCCATCCTGATAAATTGTTAAATATTGTACTGTTACTCCCGTCTGAATGCGTCTGCTTTTGCAGAATACTTGGCTGTGATACAATAAAAACAAGTGTTGAAATAGTGTAAACACATTCCTAGTTATAGCCGATTAAAATAATCGGTATAAAAATTGTTTTGAAAGCAAACAGCTCCCGTAGTAAGCCTTATGCAAATGACCCGCAGAGGCTTTAAGTGTGTCAAGAGTCAGTGATCCTTGCTGATAATTTTACTACGAAAATCATTGCCCGATGAATAATCGGCTTTCAAATGGAACGCGAGCTGAAGAGTTGAAACTACGACGACGACGACGATGGGGCACAACAACATTATTTGCGTCTCTAAAAACTTGTTAGATCGTTCGCTGGTGGTTCGTGCCGGAAATCTCTGGTTGCGGTCCAGACCTTTGCAACCAAAGCGACAATCAACCGGTGGTAACCGGATCATGAATGGTTCGTCGATCGAAGCTTTCGCTGCAAGTCGGATTGGAACTGTTGTGGTGTCTTCGAAAAGCTCTTTGCTACAGTGGAGGCCGCGTATCCCCGTGTAGTCATGGTATTTGCCTGTGTAGTCGATGCAAAATGATTCATTCTATATTTCCAGCAGCGCGGCGGCGGCGGCCATATTTTCGTTGGTTCAAGAATAGTGTTATTATTTCATTTAGATGTGTACGTATAAAGCGGCGCGTCGTAGCGTGTGACAGCTCTCATTAGATCCACTTTAACTAAACGACACTAGTTTCCTGTTTTGTGCTGGACAATGATATGTACGAACAACCGTTGTACGATATCTCGAACGGTGATGATTGCCTGACTGTGGAGAAATGCTGCTACAGCTGCTACCTTAGACTTTAGCTGCTCTGAAAAGTAATCAACAAGACTGTGTCAGAGCTGTTTGTTTGTTGGTCCGATACCATCGAATCGACGCAATCTGGGGCCGGAATGTTTCTGCTCGAGGCTATTATCACTGCGGACTGTGCTGGTGTGATTGGATGGAAGTTATTATTACACTTTTGGAATTACTCACGAAATTGTGTTCTCAACTTAATAGCTGTAACAGGCTTTGCTAAGTGCTTGTCATATAATTTTGTTTAGAACGTATAATGGAGTCGAACATTTTACAGATTTTATAGAACAGCATTTGAATGGTTCGTTGCAGTCGAATAAAATATTTAAATTAAACATAGGGCGGTATTCTCGGCAGACTTGTAATAATTCGGTACTCTCTGCTTTTATGTTTCACGAACCTAATCTTTTTTGTTTTTTTTTGTTAAATTACTGACCTTTTTGCGGCAATGTTGGAATAGTAATTTACTTTACTCATGCAATGGTTGTTTGTTACAAGTGAAGGGAATTACGATGCATTCTTCACGCTTATAACTGCAATTTTTAGAATACCAATTTGCAAACAGGTCTATCAGCCACCCTGTAACTGCCTACTATATTCAATATACCTGTAGAAAACTTTCTGATCGTCTGCGTAGATAGAGTTCTCATCCAGCTAGTAAAATGAGACTAATATCGTTGATGAACATTGAGAAAAGAAGCCGTTCGAGATTACTCCCTTGTGCTACATTAAAAGAGTTTACTCGATTAGGAGAAGCTAAGTTTCACAGACAATCGACCTTAGGTATCATGGAATGCAAACCAACCTCATAAAGCCTGTTAGTGCACCTAGGCGATCGCTTTTAGCGATTAGAATCCTGTGATTGTCTCTATCAAATGCTGCTTTCAAATGCATGTATATGATAACTTGGACGCGTTCGCCGATGCTGCTTGTGATTTAACCAGCTGTTATTTTTCTCTTCTGCTTCTTGGCACGGTGCAACCTCAGTCGCACCGTACTGTATTTGGATTCAACGAACCTATCGCTGCTTGTATTCGTACGTTTTCCTTGGTGGAACACTTGTTTGAATTCGGTGAATCCGGTGAAACTTTTTATAATAAGGTAGTTAACAGTAGAATTTCATAAATGACTGCAATTTGCTATATCTAGTTAATATTCAATTATTGTTATTATTATTTGACCATGGGCATGTTTATTTGATACGTGATATGTAATGTGTTATTTGTAATTTGAATTTGTACATAATTAGAAGATGACGGGGTTTTTATGCCTTCAAGAGGATGGCTTCTATTTGGCTTTTCCCCGTCCAAACCAATCTTCCATGGAGACCTAACAGGTCGGATGGATATGAACCAATAAATAAATAACTAAATAAATTTGGGTCACCAAATTTTAATGGAAAAAGAAATATTTTGCTGGAAATTTCAGTCCCAATTCGAAACTACCCGGTAAACCATTTGGTTTGTATATCTCGATTGCAACTGAGAAATACGACATCATATCTGAACGAAAAAGTTATATTTCACGCCAGATAAGAACATATATGTACCAAAATGGAGGCAATATACGTGCGAAAATTTTAACAATTATTTGTAATTCTATCTTGCATTTTATACAGCAGTGTTATAAAACATGAAAACGATTTAATGTGAGTTTTCTATTACGATCTTGTATTATCTGGGTAATGTTTAGTGTGTCGGCCCCCATTTCGGATCACTCCAGAAATTCGATTCGACACTCAATTAAATCGTTTTTTAAGTGTTACCAAGTCGATATTGGCCCAACACTCCTTAATTGCTGCCTTGAGGGTGAAAATGCTTTCAAACTGTCGGCTGCCATGTAGACTATCCCATTTAAGACTTTGCAAAGGTGGGAATGCCACCATTTCTGGCTTACCAATTATATATTTCTCTCAGAAATAAGGCTTGCGGAAAATATTTCTCTCACATAACCTTGCTTAGAAACATGAATCGATGCATTATCCTGCTGGAATACAATATTCGCAATAGCGTTGTTAGTGATATGACCACTCAAAACGTCCTCAAGTAGTTCCAGGTACACCCCAGAGTCTATTCCGGTTTGACATTTTAGACGTTTTGGTACGGCCTATTGTAGGACGTTCTATCCCATATTTTACGCCTTTCTTCAACAAATTCTCAGCCATGGACTAAATTTGTTCGCGACTGAGTTACCCTTCTCAAGTAACAATTTTATTACGTTTCTTTAATGGCAGAGCATCCAGATCGATTTGGTTTTAGGGACCGTAATGAAATATCCCATAGAATCTTATATATAAAAATGGATTTCTGTCTGTCTGTCGGGATGTTCCTTATAGAATCAAAAACTACTGAACCAATCGACGTGAAAATTTGCATGTAGAGGTTTTTGGGACCAGGAAAGGTTTTAGTGATGGTTAGAGACCCCTCCTCCCACTAAGAGGGGGGGGGGGCTCCCATACAAATGAAACACAAATTTCTGCATAACTCGAGAAATAATCAAGCAAATAGAACAAAATTTGGCATGTGGGTGTTTTTGGTGACAAGAAATTATTCTATGGTAAATTGGGACCCCTCCCCTCTTTAGAAGGGGAATTATGACTCCTCTCCCCTTTAAGAGGGAGGGCTTCCATACAAATGCAATACAAATTTCCTCATAACTCGAGATCTAATCAAGCAAATGGAACAAAATTTGGCATGTGAAAGTTTTCGAGGGCAACAATATTTTCTATGGTGAATTAGGACCCCTCCCCACTTTAAGAGGGGGGGCTCCTATACAAACAAAATACAAATTTCCTCATAACTCGGGAACTAATCCAGCAAATGGAACCAAATTTGGCATGTGGGTGTTTTTGGAGGCAAGAATTTTTTCTATGATGAATTAGGACCCCCCCCCACTTTAGGAGGGGGGGGGCTCCTATACAAATGAAATACAAATTTCCTCATAACTCGAGAACTAATCAAGCAAATAGAACCAAATTTAGCATGTGGAGGTTTTTGGAGGCAAAAATATTTCCTATGGTGAATTAGGACACCTCCCCACTTTAAGAGGGGGGGCTTCTACACAAATGAAATACAAATTTCCTCATAATTCGAGAACTAATCAAGCAAATGGAACCATATATGGCATGTCGGTGTTTTTGGAGGCAACCATTTTTTCTATGATGAATTAGGACCCCTTACCTTTTTAGGAGGGGGGGCTCCCATACAAACGAAATACAAATTTCCTCATAACCCTAGAACTAATCAAGCAAATGGAACCAAATTTAGCATGTAGGTGTTTTTGTAGGCAAGAATATTTTCTATGGTGAAATAAGATCCCTCCCCACTTTAGGAGGGGGAGCTCCTATACAAATGAAAAACAAATTTCCTCATAACTCGAGAACTAATCAAGCAAATGGAACCAAATTTGACATGTAAGTGGTTTTGGAGGTAAATTTTTTTCTATGGTGAATTGAGACCCCTCTCCTCTTTAGAAAGCGAGTTATGACCCATCTCCCCTTGAAGAGGGTGGGCTTCGATACAAATGAAATGCAAATTTCCTCTTATCTCGAGAACTAATCCAGCAAATGGTACCAAATTTGGCATGTGGGAGATTTTGTAGTCTTGAATTTATTTTATGATAGTTAGAGACCTCTCACCCCTGTGGTAGAGGGATACGGACTATCATACAAATAAAACAGAAATAAAATACAAATTATACAAATAATTTTTGCGTAACTTAAAAACTAATCGAACACGAGAAATTTTAGACTTTTCCATAGAACATTAGTCAAAAACAAGATCACCAAAAACTATCAATAAGGTTTATTTATTTTCCTAGGTCCACTGACTTTCTTTCGGTTGGGTCCGAACGAGCGATAGCGAGTAAGGAGAGAATAACCCCTGCGAAATGGTACTTTCCACGAAAACATTTTCCGTGAAATGGTACATCCCGCGTAAGGTTTTTCGCGAGATGGTATTCCGCTAAACTCTATATTCCGCGTTATGATCAACCAAGAAGTGGTGTTCCACATAACGGTAGCTGCGAAATGTTATATGATCATGGCGAATATTTTAATGCTTTCCGCTTTATTTTATCAGGCTAAGCAATGGGGGGAGTTGTTTTCTACTTTACTGTGAGAAAAAATTGTATATTAAACCACCCATGAACTCCTCAGAAACTTGCAAAACTCGAGATTGTGACAAAGATCAACCGAGATTCACGATTTATGTACACAATTTAATTTGTGGCAATACGAAGTTTGTTGCGTCAGCTAGTAATTAATAAATTTGCAGCAGTCTTCGTAGTTGTGTGACATATGCGCATTAAATTTTATCGTGCATATTGATTAGATAGGTGGATAAAATCAATGTGCAACTGATTGATTGATTACAGTGAATATTTGCAATTTTCAAAAACTGGTTGTTTTAACAAAATGAATATATTCAGTTAGTCAACCGCAAGTTGTAACAAAATCCTTTTAGTTGCTTCCTGTGACATTAAAACTGGTTGATAATAACTTTCTGCAGCACACGTTGAATATGGCAATATAGCCTCGCATAAAACAATGATTTCGGAGTTGAACTCTTCATAATAGCAGCAATAAATCTGATTGGTCAGGGTGTTACCGTTTTTAATAGCTCTATTAAACTAACAGATTTATTGCGGTTGCTGTTAAGATCAATTTTGATTGCATTGCGACACCGCATTTATGGTAGGTTTATAACAGACGTGGCGCAGCTGCAGCGTAATATAAACAACCACAATAAATTTGCTTTATTGGCAGTTTGATTATGGTTTTTTAGCTCGCTATAAGTGTGTTTTGACTCGTATCTTCATGGTATTGTGTATAACCAGAGGTCATGGTCATACTGCAATAAAACCTTTATAAAATTGAAAGAAAACCGAGCGGCTTTAGAATTGTTACTTGAGATATGATATCAATCAATGGAGTATCTTTTCTCATTCTTATGAATAGAACCATAACCATTTTACAACAAAAGTTATTCACTCTTTTTATTAAAAACTAAGCATTTTTCAACTGCCATTACCTACGAAACAGGTATAACAGACAAACAGACATCATTTTCACTATCGCATTCTACGTGCACTGTAACAGTGGTTTCAACTTTAGTGCTGGTTGGGTCAAATTGGCGCTTTATACAGTAATGTTCTGATTTTGTCAGCTCCCGATTTGGCATCCTATAAATTTTGTTTAACTTTTGTGCTTTTTTCTTTCTTCGTTGTTCGTGGTAATTGTGTATTCGGTATACTACCTCACCGGAGTCGCGATACCTACATCCCACTGATGGGTCTGCCATCTTAAGTATAGCTTGCGGGATACAGCATTTCATATTCAGCCGCCCGTTTCGAGACAGACACTGTGTGAGCCGCCCCCTGGAGAACCTGGAGAACAGGCGCTCTAGTGCTTTGTGCTTTTGAACATGATTAATAAAACTTTTCAGTTTGCATGAAACAATTTTGATTCCCTGGGGAGAGTTTTTGAACAAAAGGATGCCTTTTTGCGAGTAATTCGGGAACAAAATTAGGGTATTTTTTCCTAAACAAGTAAAGATAGAGGTATACTATATTGAGCAATGTTGCGTATTTTTACTATTTGTACAACTTTGTAAAATAGAAAAAAGTCATACAACAACTGCAAAAACGTATAAAATAGAAAAAATTTAAAATTTTAACGACTATATGAGAGATAGGATTTTTCTATCTTTGCTGAAGAGATAGAAGGTTACTGTTTTCAGCAAAATTTCTTGTAATAATATGCTATAACATTTTGAAGAACACATCAATATGTTGTATGAAACTGAAGAAAAATAAATTTTTTATTGCACTTTTAAGGGGATCAATCAAAATTTCAAGTCCGCTAGACGATAGAAGTTTTAATTGTAAGAAACTCTTCCAAAGGTTCCATAAACCCAAAACCAAGTTTTCCCGCTCAAAACTCTAGTGCGCACCAAAAAAGGTTCTGGGCCAGTGTGCTGTGCCCGGTTGATTAGATTGCGTTGAACTTGCGGTTGATCAATGGAGGGTTAAAATTTATTTTCAGTAGAAGTCTTCGATATTGCAAGGTCTTAAGTCTTGAGTTTAAAAAAAAATGTCGAAAAAAAATTTCCCGATTTTGTCAGTTTCCCCATTTTGCCAGCCCAAAATTCAACATGGGGCTGACAAAATCGGAACATTACTATATTTCGAAAGGATGGGAAGGCCTCTGGTAAAATACTTACTTGTCCCAGGGAACTCTTGCTATACGATAACACTTGGAATGTCGATCATAGATGGTGTTAACGTTCATGCAACATTTTTGTGATGATATTTTCTGCAGGATTTTTTACAAAGAGTTATTTATTTATTATATACATAATAGTATCTATTACCTTTTGACACAACGCCATGATAAAAGGTATTTGACTACAGACTACAGACTTATTACCATGCTACTAAAGTGTTCCAGGTCGTGGGCTCGATATGGCAATGATGTTCATAAATACAATTTTATTTCGGTGGTAATTCCATCACTCGTAAACAAATCATTCGCGTGAGCCGCATGCTCTTCCAGTAGTGATGTGTTCTCTTCGGAATTCAAGCAAACTCGAGTAGCTAACTCGCTGTAATCGATTACGATGAATGCTGATTTTACGAGCAGACAATTTTCTAGATTAAAATTTATCCTCTCCATATGTGTGCCTCGATGTACCCTCATTGAAGCGCGCTAACATAGTAATTCACTAGTCAACGTTGCCGCTTCAATTTGCATACATTTTCCCGGCAATAGCCTGTTGCATGCTTCGCTGTAATCATTAAGTAGTTTTAGTCGATTCCTTTGTGTTCTACGTCTTTTGCATGTCGGCCAAGACACTCCTAATGTTTGCAATATGCGTGATTTGGGGTCATCCAGCCGAGGATTGTCAGTAGTACTAGTTAAGCGTTTGTTTACTAAAACCATTGCCGCTGATAGTCAGGATGTTTCATATATTTGTTGAATGTGATGATAAATGGTATCGTTAATTCTCACCGGAAAATTGGAACGCTGCAACACACTATCACCGTCATTTGTCATACCAATAAAACATTCATCATATAACACTTAACAAAATCGTTAGATGTATGAGCTTATTCATAACTTTGTGAACTCTTGTTTGAGGTGTTATTGTTAGCAGTAATTGGTTTTTGTGTATCTCTAAGTTTTCTATTCCTTTGAGTTGTGCTTGTTCTTCTTCTACTTCAATTATATTTGTTAAAACATGATTTGGAACGTGTTCACATTTTTATTTCCGATTTTCTCTCTTTTCTTTTCTATTTGATTTTCTTTTTGATTGGTTTCGATATGCCACTAACCAAAAATGAAAAACAAACCACTGCGAACTGGCGCGTTCGAAACCGAACCGAAAACCGAACGAACAGATGCCCCAATCGGACGGGGGCTACGTCTCGCTCGGCAACGGTGGCGCCGGTCTGCCGGCCTCGGTGTACAATAGCACCACGGAACCGCACGGGGGTTCCCATTCGGTTATGGAAGCGGTGAAACGTGTTATCGGGTCGGCCATCGGTGCCCAGGATAAGCACTCGCTCCTGGAAGGCGACTCGGGACCACAGCCGTACATTATCAGCAGCAGGTAAGCGTAAGAGTGACCCCAGGCTCCGTTCTTTTATTTTCTTTTTTTACACGTCCCCTACTAACCGCGCGTCTCCATCGTTTGATTGATTGGTATGTTTTAGCTCTTTTAATTTCTTTTTTTGATGGATTTCTTGCATGAAAGTCTCATACAGCATCTGTGGCACTTTTTTCTCTGTTAACCGTAACTTTGAGTGTGTGTTTGTATACGTGTACTTGCCTGTACCGTGCGATGCTATTTACAATGTTTTGTTTTGATTTGCTTCATATTCCTACATTATTCATAATGCGTATTCGGAAAGTCAAATCATGCGACAAACAATCATTTCGCTGCAAGTGGGAATTGGTTTTTTTCAGGACATGAATTGAATTTCAATTGATTTCAGCAAGCACGTAAAAGTCTCGAAACATTCCGTTAAGAGTTGATTTATATTTCTAACAGACAATAGTCATTGTAATATTTTTCATCTGCGATATTTTCTAGCATTACAATTTAAAAATTTGTTAACAGAATTGGGTAACATGGTTTGAAATGTATATTTAATTTTTACTAAGATTTAATATGGTAAAATGGCATGTCACCATGCTTTTGCAAACCGCAAACAAATTTTTTTTCAAACATTCAAACAAACTTTTTCTCAATTGCAAAACAGTGAAATATTCAAGCGACACACTTTTTTGTTTCTGGCGGCGTCACCTTGGTTCTCATTTTATAGAACCTTGACACAGCTTTGGTATGCTCGTTTAATAATGTTTACATGGGAAAACCTGTGCCACTCAGTATCCCGAGCAGTAATGTATGCTAACCAACTTTACGATCCTGCCAATTCCGATATTCTAGATTTTAGTAACCTTGGTCATCTCGTTGTACACTTTAAACCAATCTTCAATACATTGTACTATCAAAGTAGAACAAAATTAGTCTGCTTTAGCAGAGTTCACTGTGGTTAGAATATAAAAAGTTGCGCCTCAAAAGCAATTGAACAAGGACTTCCCCAGAGGGGAGGAGATTGAAAACGAATTTCTACATCGTTTTTTTCCTGGTCAAGCGTTCCCGAATGGTACATGGTGTTGTCAATTGTTCACCATACAGTTCACCATGTGTGAATGCATGTCAGATGTCTGAAGTACGGATCCTTGGCGCAAAGACCGAGTAACCAAGCTGAGACACACACACACACACGATGAGGTAAGAGCGTTAGAAAATGTCTCTGCCCGGAGGTAGTTGTCACTTTGGTTTCTGTTTGACAGTGAAGGTGAACAGCAGTAAAAAATATGTTCTTATTATGAAAGGATCGCTTCAGGCACGATAGCTATACGATATTTATCCACGCTTACGATTCGAATAAAAGCCACCCGCCCCTCCTACGGTGTGTGGAATCTATTGCCGGTCAACTGGACCACGTTTGAGTTATGCTGAAGCAACATGACGCTTCTGTTGCGCAGTGTTGACCTTTTCCCCAAACATAAATGTTTTTGTGAATGTTGAACTCCCGAGTGGGAAGGGGGGGGGGGAGGTAGCACAGTATTGTTTGGCGAACAGAATCAGCACCATGTCGTCGTTTGGGTTTGAGTATTACGTGGCTGCTACGCTTGAAGCGAAAAGAAAGCACTTTTTGTCACTGTCGAAGAATAAAATTTTTTGTTTGCGTTTTATTCAAAGTTTGCTTTAACAAAAGTAAGAGGGATTTAGTCCGGCAAGTTTTTTCGGCTGCAAACGAAGTGAGGCGGTTTTGTGGTTTTGTTCAATTTTGTGAAGTCAAATCTTTTGATACATTTTAAGCAAACTTTAAGTTACTCGTAACTTTTATAATATATCTAAGCACATTCTGAAAAAAAATTAGATCAGACTTGAAAAAAAAAACCCGCTATGATCGTTGAGACTAAAATACCAGCTATGCAATTAAAAAAACCAATATCGGTTCTTCATTAGTTGAGAAATGCCAGCAAGATTTTACAGATTGACGTACAATATCTGCTTAATTCTTGGTTCATTTGGAACTGTGCAGCAATCAGAAAGAAGCAAAACTTGAATTTTTCGCTAGCTTTCCGCTGCGCCATGGTTCCAAAATGGCAGTACGAGAAGTGAAGTGGGCTAGTATTTTTACCTTAGTTGATCTTAACCGGACAGTTCCCAAGTCCAGCAGGTCCTTGACTGTCAAACCAGAATCGCTGAGAAAATCAGTATTCTCCACTACGCGGTTATTGAAAATCCAGCGGAAACTGTGTCTCTGCCTTAACGCATAAAAGTGACAGCCCTTTTTAATACCTAAAGAAATTCCTTCCTCAAAAACTAGAAACTGGTGACCAAAACTTGAATTGATAATACGTATCTAGTAGATGTGAGGCGTACCCTGAGGTCGTCGACCTCTTTCAAGCTCTTTGCTGAATATGGTTCTCGATGGTTGTTCATTCGGTATTTTCTCTACATTGTTAGCTGTGCAGGACGATTGCGGGACCAGTGCTACGATGTTACGATTGACTATCACATCATAGAATTCACGGGGCAAGCGTCGTTGTCAAACTCCATCCTATAGTTTACCTAGGCATGAATTGGTCACTGGATCTTACCCTCAAAGGCTTCAAGGGTTTGTGGGTTGCTTTTTTTCAGCGCCATGCAACGTGGCCGTCAAGTGCCACCGAGAACATCAGTGGTCAGTGCTTTGCAGATTACGGGTTCTGTGTAATCTGCATATTGCGGGATTTTGGATGGTGGTGCCTCGAAGTGTTTGAAAATCCTCACAGGAATTCAATTTAGTAAGTACTGCAGTTTGGAATGTTTTGGAGGAATAAAGATTTTTAATTTTGCTGGATTTCTAGTATTGACAAAGAAAGTCTCTCAAGTTACTCGTCAGTATCTGACCCATCAAATGATGCTTCATAATTCGATGAGCTGAGTCGGTAGGAGCAGCCTTTTAATCACAGTGAAACCGCATCATTCTGAGCTGTTGACATACCTTACGCAGTCATTTCATAATAGAGGCACTTTTTAATGCCTTATTCGGTGGTATCATCCATTATCCAATTCTGGGTAGGCAGAACACCTCCGACGAATGTCATCGGAAGGAATCTGCTGCGGTTCACTTTGGTCCCGATATCAAAGATTCGAAATGTAATTGCTTGCAATCCAGTATCTTTACCAAGTGAACGTTAGAATACATTTACCGGTCAATACCATAGTCTAACAGGTCCTTGACAGTCTTGTTAGAATGATTAATTACACCGGTAGGAGCACGAAACCTCTATTTTGATTTATCATAGTTTGAAGAAAACTTCTGAAACTCAATCCTTAGTGCAAACACACCTAGTTTGTGTTACTGCAAAAGTGATCTTAGAGCGTTAATTCAAATGATATCACCACCACCCTGATAATATACGGGGCATGTCGATTACTTCTACGGAATATCCTTCCGCAGAACCCACACGTTCTACAGTACCTTTCTCACAGTTGTTATTCACTTGATTCTCAATGCCGGGTCACACTTAATCGTCTGCTCACATGGCAAGAAGTCCATTCTGTCGTAACCCTTGTCTGGGCCTTGTGGCGCGTAGACATGAAGTTGTCTAAGTAATGCGGGACTGTCAATCGCGGATCATAACACCGGTCTTTATAAGAAGGCTAGTCTTGCGGATGCATCCTTAGGAGGTTACGTAGCGAGCGCGTATCGAATTCGATTCAGGAAATCCATATCTCTTCATAGATCAATTGACGCGAATTCGAGAATAGATCTTACTAATCAATAGTACAATGGGTGAAGTCACAGTGGATCAGTGTCGACAGTAACTTTCGAAATGAAGCTAAGCAGGATGTTAGCCTTATCTACAATAGACGAATAGTGCGTTCCAAATGACAGTTGGTAATCTAACAGAATACCTAGATTCTTGATAAGGTCGACATGATTCAAAACAGTTCCGTCAAACAGAACAACAGATTGTTCAGACGCTGATAAGAAGTCTTGCGGATGACGTGCTAAATTTTCAAATCATCTGCATAGATCAGAACACAGTTGTTCGGTATAATCAAGGAGACATCATTGAACAATAGAAGTGGTCACAAATTACTTCCTTGTGGAACCCTGCATTGCGGACTGAATGTTGTCGATTCAGTAGATCCTATCTTTACGTATAGCTGTCGGTTTGTCAAGTAAGATTTCATCCATTTATAGAGTTTATGACGTTGAAATTTGGCCTACAGTATACTATGGTTCGCTGTGTCAAAAGCAGCTTGTATATCCGTATGTACTGTACCTGGCGATTTATTGCGCATCCTATGAATTTGTCGTTTTAATTTGATGAAAACAAATGTTTTGAGAGTGTATCACATGCGAGCGATTTCTCAACGTCCGGATTGTGGAAGATAGAAAATTTGCTCGACAATCTAGGCTAAGTTGGTCTATTTTGGGTGGTGAAAAGAGGTAAGGTGTATGTGAGCTATATTGCCCAAGCTGCTAAGTAAGTGGAAACGTGTTAAGATTTTCTGCTTTCTTGTTTTCAATTTGCCCGGTCAACCTAATCGTCAATTGTATATGTATATGTATATGAATTGTATATGTATATGTATATGATTTTTTATTACCGAGGTTCAGATTAAAATTGTTCAGCTTTAAAAAGGTCATACGGGATCAGCGCGGGTTGGACTTAAAACTGGACTTGACATTGAACGGGAGGTTAAAACTGAATTTGGAACAATATGAACTTGAAGTTTCTGGAGTAATTCTTGCTGAAACGGAGCAACTACTAACACGAGATCTTCAAATATTGGAACTAATTGTTTGAAAATGGTTAAAAAATAAGAATTACACCTTTGATACCTCGAAATAGTGGACCCTTCGTTCGCCAAGGGGCGAATTCAAAAAAAGTTGAATTTTGAGCAAACCTTGAGATCTAATCATGTGATATTTCATAAACAACAAACAAATGGCTCGGTTCTGTAAAAAAGAAGAACAGGGTTTTCAAATGGAGTAAAAAAATTTTTACTGCCATCTTGGATTTGGTCGCCATATTGGATTTTATCGAAAAATCGCCGTTTTTGCATTGATCCCCTCACCGATTTTAATTTTAGGAAATTGAAACAATTAATTATCTGTATCAAGGTTTACAACTCTCATATAATGGAATATCTTGCTACAGAAAATTAAATGTTTTATTTAGTTAATGCCATTGCACACCTAACTTGATGAATGTTTTTTATTGCATTTTTTCTCAGCTTTCCGAGCTGAGCTTTGGTGGTCTAGAAATTGAAATCGGTTGAGGGTATCATGGCGAAAACGGCGATTTTTTTTATAAAATCCAGCATGGCGCCACATCCAAGATGGCCGCCAATTTTTTTTCACTTTGTTTATAAGCCCTATCTCTCCTCTTTACATAACCGTGTCGTTTGTAGTTTGTTTCATAGCAAATTTTAGAGCTATCACAATAATTATATGAAAATTGTTAACCTTGCTACAGATAACTTGTTGTTTTATTTAGTTAATGCCATTGCACACCTAATTTTATGAATGTTTCTTGTAGAATTTTTTCTCAGCTTTCCAATGGGGGTCTAAAAACCAAAATCGGTTGGGGGGTTCATGACGAAATCGACGATTTATTGGTAAAATCCAATATGGCGACCAAATCCAAGTTGGCGGCCAAAAAAATTTTTGCTCCATTTGAAAGCCCTGTTCATTTTCTTTACAGAACCGGGCCATTTGTTAGTTGTTTCATGGCAAATAATGTAGATCTCAAGGTTTGCTCAAAATTCAACTTTTTTTTTCAACCTGTTCACTATTTCGAGGCAATTTTTATTTTTTAATCATTTTCGACCAATTTAGTTTTAGTTTCAGCGAGAATTACTCCTACATAAATAAGAGACCCTTTCCAGTATCGTCATCGACTAGAGACTGGAGTATTTTCGCCAATCAATTCCATAGTCTAGTGGGTCTTTGACAGTCAGACTAAGTTCACTGACCCATCAATATTCGCAATAAGCTGTACTGTCGCATGAAATAATCATAAGTAGCTGAGTTCAGATACAGCATCACGTAATTTTTGATGTAGGACTACGTCTTTGATTTCTATTCTATCTATATGGGGTTGCACCTCAGAGAAACGAAAAGGGAACATGTAACGAAAAGTGGTTATAGTTTGCACGCTTATAACCCACTCATCTGTCAATAGATTCCAGAGATATTGGTATCAATCGATTGGAAATTTTTTTTAAAATCCATTACAAAATAATAGATTATATGCTTCCCTAACAGACGTTTAATAATTGAGAAAATATTAGACGAATATTGATTATTTCATTATTTAATTTTTTGCCTTCCCACGTCAATACTTCCCTAGCACGGATGACAGAAATATATACGAGATGAGCTATGGGTTAAGCTCCCTTATGATTGTGTTTAATCCGATCCCCATCCCTATAGAATCCGATCAAAAATTAATGAGCTTCAGCTGTTGCTGCTTCCCCGGATAAGGCAACGAAGACATCCACAATCACCAAGCGAGACGCCAACAAACCGTAGAATCCATCGACTCATCTGCCAGCGAACGATATGGTTTTGGCTGCTATGCCTTTTGCTGCGCATCGTCATTCGGTCAGCGGCTTTGGTTAGCGACACATCGGCAAGCAGCTTTCGAGTCACATCAGTGGCATCATTTTAAAGGGCAACTTGGGCATCTATGTTCGAAATTCGTACAAAAGTCACCGGTTTTAGTGTTGGGAGACGAATTGCTCTACATTTGTAGTCCTACGTCAAGCCCGCGCCCGTGCCACTAGTCATGGACCCTTGTACTTTTTGTAGTAATTTTTTCCGATTTTAGTTACGGTTGAATAATACCAATCTCAGTTCCTGAAAAATTTGCATCTCATTTAATGTGTGTACTGTGGCTATAAAGAATACAAACATAGTTCTTGCACACTATTAGAGAGTAAGTAAGTCATTAATTGAGCATTAGGGTAAGAATGTAGCCTACAAAGTTTGACGAAATAAATAAATTATGAAATCTAGTTTTTGTTCGTAGTTGAACACGTCGGCATTATCAAAATCATCTGACATCCATTTCCAAAACGGGTGGCAAGGTGTGCATTTCTGCCATCTCGCAAATTCACAAAATATTAAATCACGCTATTAACCCTAGTGGTTGGCAATAAATTAAAAAAGTAATGTTTACATTTCATTATCAATTATCATGAATGGAATTACGAATTGCTTTCCGACTCTTTTGTTGAAAAAACAAAACAAAAAAATTTATTTATCCGTTTATTAAATTCTGGTCGATACTAATAACTCGGTTTAAAGGTTGTACAACACCGGAAGAATCAGCGTACAGAATTCTGCTTCGGGAACTGCGTTCTGATAAAATATAATGCAAAATTAGGCTTGAAATCTTTCATTTTATTGACCTTGTTTGCATTGTTTCAAGCACGAATCGATTATGACAAGACCGAAGTTTCGAAAATCGCACTAAATTAGAACTAGATCTAAAGTATACCTAAACGTGCAGTTCATTGTATGCTGATATAGTAGCACAAAACTTTAATTTTAGTTAACCAAAATTTACGCCTTCTAAAGCTCCTCGTCCTCCTCGTTCGCTGTCGCACCCCATTCATAGGGCGAGCACTCCCATTTTCTGCCATGATTATACCGCCGATCGATATTATTTAATTGCGCATTATTACCGGAGCACGGTTCTTTGCTGCTGGTGTTGTGAAGTATCCAATCGAAAATTATTTGTGTAGGTACTATGGTTGGTTGCTGTTGCTGGCGAGTTTTCCACTCCACAGCCTTGCAGAGGCAGGCAGGCAAGCAGCATAAAGCATGTCAGCAGCCTATAATTGTGCGCGACATGAACTCTCCTCGTGGTGGTATTATGCATTAATTATGATTTTCCGATATCGATGGGTGAGGTGTGAATTCGCCGGTTGTTAATCGGTTGTATGGTGTATCGATTTTATGACTCAAGCGTGGTGGGATTTTTTCCTAATTGGAGCGCAAAATCCTGGATCAGTGTGCATCGATGGATCTCAATTGATGCGAATATCTCTGACCGCCGGCCGCTTCCCGTGGGGCTCGAAAGCCCTTGCTGCTTTCGGCTACAATTCCGAGTGGGAGACAACACCATGAAAGTGATTCACCCTTGGCACTTGACGGGATGACAGCCCCATGTTACTTGTATAATCCACTAAACGCACAACAATGATAACGCGCTTGACCTCTGCTTGTTTACTTTCGCACTCGAACGGAATAAGTGATAATTTTACATAGGAATTAAACGTATCAAATCATGACAGCTCGTCTCAGAAACTAAGGCACACCTCCTGTTTGCTATTATTCGCAAAATACGTAGTTAGTTGGTAAAGAACATCTCGTTCGTAAAGTTTGTGCGAATCCCTTTCGGTGTGGACAGACGGTGAAGTTGTGCAAATTCGTTCCATTTAAACAAAATCAAAGTTATCTATCGTCGGTCAGAGCTCAACAGCAATGCCGTCATCAACCGCAGTTTTACTATCGGCGCTGGAATTCGCTGTCCTAAAAATCAAGTATGTCTGTGAGTCTGTGATAACCCCGGAGTTTTTCTGCTGGTTCGTCCTTTTCGTTCTAAAATTGTTTTTCTATGTTATGACATCGTCTAGATTCAATGTTTGTGCTGCAAAACATTATTTATATATTTTAATTAAGCAGATGTGGTAAGGTGGCTCATTCTAGCTTTCTGTTTTGGTATGTTCAAATGAGTGAACGAGACCCATTCTCGACAGATAACGAACATGATTTGAGCTAGGTATCACTGGTGAAATGCAGTTTTGCAACGCATGGCAGCAATACCGTTATCAGTTAATAATAAAACTGTGAATTATATGTCTGGTTTCTTTTCAACCAAACACCAGGTATCTGACGAGAACTCAACTCAAACATTGCTAGTTCAAAATTTATTGTTATCTTTCAACGGTATGATTGGTTCTCAACAATTCAATGAAATGTCCATGCTATCGTGAAATTCCATGTTATCGTATGTTCAATCATTGAACAACCACAAGCTCATGCTTCGTGAAAGACAGTCTGGTTGTACTCGTCTGGCTCAGATAATCGTATCAAATGAAATTCATGAAATGTGAATACATTAAATTCTGAATCATGTTCGCTGTGGCAATTTTAGAAATTGATGCTATCCATCGGTTTGCGGATTCACAAAAATTTGCCAGCAAGCAAAAAACTCACAGTCTTTTAATGCCGGCCTGAATGGGTTAGTTTAGTCGTTCAAAAATGGAGAAGCAAACCGAGAACAGCGACTATCTGGGTCACAGACAGTCCTCATTTTCTTTCTCATCTGGCTGCAACTTGTTGACTCATTAAGACAGCGATAATGAACATGAAAGTTGTGAGAAGCTTTACAGTATCATTCCGATGTGAAGCAATTCGATTTAAAAAAAAATCCGTGAAATTTTGAAACTTAACATTGGTTAAGTTCTCAGCAAACGGAATGCTCTTGCCTTCTGGTTGGCATCGGTTTACGGCACTGATCTTAGCAACAAATAATTGCATTTTAGAATGATTTTGCTTGAGCCAGTTTATCCTTCACGATGAGATAATTGCAATTCAGTTTTATTTGCTAACGCTGCGCACGTTCGGGTGTTAAAAGTTAAAAGATCTGCTGTAAAAAATTCTCGAAGGATTATTTGAATGGTTTTTGAAAAGTAAGTTTTCTTTAAAGCAATTTTCTCCGTGATTTCCCAAACACATATTTGGCACATATACCTTTACGGACTGGTTACTGTGAATCGTTTTTCGTGCTTTGACGGTTGTAGGAAAGAAAAAGCAGATAGTACAGCGTGAACTAGGACAAGACAAAACAGGATTAGTGACGTTTTTGAAATTTTGAAAATGATTCAATACTAGTAGCACATAAAAAGACCGATGTTTATTTTAATATCGTTACCAAAGTATCGATTCTCTCAAGTTTCGGATCGCATTTTTACATATGACTTATGTGGAGAAATTGGCGAGTTAAGGTTGTTAACATATTAACTTATTTCTTAATTTTTATAATAGTAGTTTTTACAATTACAGGAGGGATTAAGAAAGTAATGAAACACAGAGTCGATAGGATCCAACAGATTAAGATCAGATGTGGAGTGGAAAGAGCGGAAGATGAGGTTAAGGGAGGGTAATTGAAGCAACGCTTAAGAATTTATGTACCGCAATCTTTTATCCAAGCTAGGGGATTGATGGATCGAAACGAGCTGTAATCAGCGCATTACAACCGGATTCGAACCCACTACTCCTCTTAAGCCTTGTGGCTCGCCGATAATGATGATCCTATAGGACCACGCGGGACTCCTACGATGTAAATCGCTATATCTGCGAGGAACGGACCCGGGAAAAAATGCATTTCTCTCTTAACCAGTCTTAGCCTTACCTGGACTTGCGAAAAAGGACTCCCCAACAAACCTTTTCGTTGCAAAATAACTTATTTAGCGTTTGTTAACCGGTAGTTAGCTATACAACGGTTGAATAAGCTGCTATTCAACAAAAATGTTTATTGAGTAATTTATTTTGTCATTTTCACACATAATGTGAGGCCCTGCCGAACACAATTCTACTTCGTATATAGAAAGCACGCGTGGTGGCTGGCTAATATAACTAATCAAAACATATTACCGTCGCACTGTATTTGCGAAAAATACTAAACGCGAGGTAACCGTGAACGTTTTACTGACTTTAAACAAAAGTAATAAACTAGGTCAATGCAATGCGGACCGTAAAAGACTGCCGATCAACATCAGCCGGGACTAAAATCCGGGTTCAGAGTATGTTAGATTAGGATGAATGGTGTAGGGGTGCTACATCCCCCCCCCCTCTACAGAGCTGCAGGTAATCTCAGCAGGAGATTGCGAACAGCAGCTAGCGTAGAAATAATGGGGAACCACCGCGGCAACATTTGTTTTCTTTACTTATAATATTTATATTGCTTCGTCTTTTTCCTCGTTTTTCTCTTTAAATATATACATTCGATTTCGTTTTCTGGATTTTGACTGAATATGATGGATTTTTGTTACTTTTTGCTAGATACAGTTTATTATAAAACTTTCTGTAATTACTTTTTTTTCGGAGAAAAAATTCTGTAAATTTCAAAAACAAAAAAATGTTTGAAACAAAAATTCGGTTCATGAAAATATATTCTCTGTGTTCAGGTTGACAAGGAGAATGCAGTGAATGCATTTCTAAAAACAGAATCCCTGTCTCGGGTCCAAAAACTGCTTCCGAAATTGAGTTTTCCGACTAAATGACTATTCATTTCCCCTCAAACTTCATTATTAGACTTCCTGTATCAAGGTTCGTTACATGTATTCAAAAGATAATACCAATTCCATTACGGGGTTTACGTTTTCATTATAAAATTTCATTATTTGAAAAGAGAAACTTATTAGTCTAAGGTATTATATCAACCTTTCAGATTAAACATTTTTAGTTTTATCTTGTTTTTCTCCAGCACAAAATTGCTACTTCGGTAACCTGCCATCTTTTAGCATGGGTTTATTCTCAGGCCCCTCATCACCCTTCCTTCATGCTGAATTCTATATTATCCCGATATGGCCTATTGATGCAGTGCAGTGCAAAAATGAGGCCCTTATAGTAAAATGCACTGGTTTTGCCACGCCAGGGATGGCTAAAATTGGGGACTGCGCGCTGTCATGTGGAACGAGGTGGGTAAAGTAGAGAAAAGCATTGAAGGAAGTGTACCCAATTACACACAAGCACGCTTAAAAAAAATTAACAAGCATATTGCTCATTCAATAGCGATTATAGCAAAAATAAATGCAGTGCGGGTTTTACAGCAAAACACCCGGGCGATATCACAATAGATCAAACGTTACTGGTCGCCTTGAAGAATCCATACAGGAAAAAAACCTGCCATCGTCCGACCCAGGTCAGCGATTCCGTGGATTTCACTCTTATTCTCGATCATAACTCAGAGGAGTTCAAGGCTGGACATGAGAAGAACGACTCATTTATTTTCACATTGTCACACCTAACCAGGGCTTCGACCGATCCTTTTTTTCTACCGCAGTCACACCAACGCGCATTCAAGTTCACACCGTCCGTTTAGTGGTGGAATACGAACGCTATGCATAACACAACTGGCAGTTTGCTCAGTCAAACGCCGATTGCACGCAGTAGAACGAACGCGTTCTAGAGCTTTTTAACATTTTCGTTTCGATCAAGTTGCCTTTATCGTTTGGAGCAGCGAATGACTGCAAAACAGTCAAATGACTGGCAATTACCACGCTAACGAAAAGCAACCGCACAATCGTATGATTCAATACTACAAAACAAAACAACCACTACATGTGCATGGAAGAAGTCGGTCGGACTCCGTCCAATGCAAACGAATATTTTGCTTGCGTCAGACCGACGTCCGGGTGCCAACTATTACTGTGAGCAGCCGATTTGGAGACAAAAAGTGAAACGAAAAAATACGTCACCGTATGCTTCCAGTCAGTTTGCGGTTTATATTCTCAAAGCGCAAAGCAAAACGGGAGATTGACTGTTTGCTTTTGCTGAGATGCCGCATGAATTGTAAGACGGCAACAGCGCAAGCGGCAGATTTACTGGATTCAAAAAACAGTCAAATGATTGTTCAAAAAGCGGAGTTTGAATGCGGAAAGTTCGCATTCACGGCAGTCACATTCAACTTGCGATCCCTTTTCAAGCCCTGCACCTAACGTTAAGCCCTATTGTTTACAACCCTACTTCATATGTAGGAGGTGCGCAGTGGCTCGTCAATGTAAACAAAACATTTAACTGTCGTGCTGTTATAGTGCAAAAAATAATGAACGTGAGGATACCGGGAACGTTTTGCTGACTTCAAACAAAAGTAATAAATTAGGTCAATGCAATGCGTAAAAGACTGTCAGTTAATATCTTCTGAGGCTAAAATCTGGACCTCAGAGTGCTAAATTATTACGAGCGGGATAGGGGCGCTACATCTTCCCCCTCACAGAGCTGCAAGTCATCTCAGAAGGTCGGGATGGTTATGGAGCATTTGTAGAGTTAGTAATTATCTACAATTTTGATGAAGAAAGTATAGTTAAGTCTTGTGTATTTACAGCGCTATAGGACTGCAATGCAAAAAGAACGCTCTTTTTGCTACCAACAGGATAGCAGCCTTATAGCACCATAAATAGTAATACTTACTTCAACAATATTACAGATAATAACTAATTCTGTGGACGCTTCATACGCTATTTTTTCAAATTCTGCTCGACTGAGTTGCGATAATCAAAAGAGCAAAATCGAAGCGAAACGTGAACGTGTTGCTGGGTTTAAACAAAAGTAATAAACTAGATTAATGCAATGCGGACCGTAAAACACTACCGGTCAATATCTTCCGGGACTAAAATCCGGGTTCAGAGTGTGCTCAATTAGAACGAGCGGGGTGGCGGCGCCTATTTTTGGGCGAGGTTTTTGCCATTAAAAAGAACTTTGAGCATCACTTTAGCATTTTTTGTTTAAAAAATTTCTACTGCTAAAAAAACTATTGCCAAAATCATTAAAATCAGTCAAGTTAGTCTAAAGTCATAAATTTAAAAAGGTTTCATGGCAGGTGGCAGGTTTCAAACCTGAGCAAACATGGTGATTTTCGGAACCACGCTTGGAGTTAAAGAACCCTATGCTCGAAATACGGCTGGACAATTCTCTAAACCGGAACTCTCTTAGCTCTAAAATGGAACAAGTAAACAACTTTTGAGCAATAGTATTCTTAAATTTGGGACTTGCTTCCAGGTAACCAATTAGCATTAACATAAACAGTAAACTGACCACTTATTGGCATTTCTGGTATTTTAGACAGTAGACAGTTGCTTCTTATCAAGCTTCTTGTCTGTAAAACGGCATTAAAAACTCTAATGCTTTGTCAGTAAGTTGCTGCAGATAAGCATTATCACCACTATAAGAAGGTTAGCACTAAAGTAGCAGTATATTTTCCCAACGTAACATTTAAATAGCATTTAAAGTGACTTAAATGCCTATTGTGTTGCGTTTGAATAACTAATGGCTTATTGGTTACCTGTGCTGTACTCTTGTTTTTAGTTAGTTTGCATCAAACTACCCGGGTAACCAATAAGCATTAATATAAGCAGTAAATCAATCGTTTATTAGCATCCCAGGCGTTTTATACTGCAGGTTGCTGTTTATCAGCCTTTTGACTGCATAATTGTTGTAAATTGGCATCCACAATTCCATTTAAATTCTTCTTGTCGGTAACTAGCTGTAAATAAACATTGTCAGCACTATAAGAGGGCTAGCACTAAAGTAGCCGCATATTTTGCCAAAATAGCATTTAAGTTGCATTTAAGGCAACTTAAATGCTTATTGGTTTGCATTTAAATTGCATTGGAAATGCTTATTGGTTACCTGGATAGGCTTTTCTGAAAGTTTTATCAAAATCTATCAATACTCGTCCATTATGCCTACCGTCCATAATGTCTACCGTCCATTATGCTTAATGTTTTTATGCCTATCGTACATTATGCCTAACTTCCGTATATCTATGGTCCGTATGTCTATCGTTCATATACCTAATGGGGTACACTCATCGTCGAGGCAGGCGAATGGTGTATTTTCATGATTCAAATAATCTTTTTTTCGCAATTCTGCATTACATTGATTGATTAATTCAACATCTGGTTGCGAACTAGAAGTTTTTATGGTGAAAACACCACTTTTTCGCATCCTGGAATCACTGTAGCATATCATTTTAGAACTGGAATTATTACTTCCAATTTTCAATTACCAAGAAAAAACATTTTCCCTCGTTACGGCCTGTCAAATAGGCACAGTATGTCTTACAAGTTGTTCTTGGAAATGTTTTAGAAGTTAAATTTTCTTTTCCGTTTTGTTGGATGGCAAATAATTGCTTCTCAATTTATCGTCCACTGTTACCTTCGTCGTCGTCGTCGACGACGACGTGGATTTCTAAGGAAACCAACATCCTACGCATACACCGCCCGAAGCCTGGATGGACACTCACTGAAGCCAATACAACCGGCTGCTGTACCGGCTTTGGTTTTACCGGAATCGTCAGCTTTTCCAATTACGTACTGCTCATGCTTATCGATGTGGTGGTGCTGCCCGACATCAAAATTTCCCAGAAACAATCTTCTGCACGGTCAGCTGCTAATTTAACATCAATTGAATTGCGAACAACCAGCAGGATGTTTCGTTAAGAAAGAAAAAAAAAACGGGTCCGGGTCAGTACGGCAATTTTGTTTTCTTTATTAGTCCTATGGTTGCGTGGGAACAACTTTTCACTTTGGCTTCTCTATTTTCGGACATGCCCATTATCTGGTACCTATCATCTTGAGATCGTAATTATTATTTTAAATTGAACAGACATCAATTTCTGAAATCGCCGAACGAAAAAACTTTGTAACTTTATTGTATGTCCTTGCACTGTAGCAAAGAATAACCTCTACGGTGCGGGAATCAAGATCCAATTTGCAAAAGTAAGGGTTGTAAATCAGGCGCTCACAAACGGTAAATAAGTACAAAATGCAATTTGCCTGCAGGGAGCTGGCTACGAATGGTTGACTTCCTATTCAGATAAAAACGTTATCGACAACGGGGAACGGAAAGACTCACGGTTGGTACTAGTTCTATTCTGAATGGGAAGAATGCACATTGCACGACTCCTGATGGGCATGTGCTGCGAACATCAGCAATTTCGCAACCAGCCCGCAATCGAAATCGGAGCGGCAAACTTAGTAGAGCATTGTGAAATTTTGTGGCAATTTTTTGTTCGATTTCCATTGTATATAGGAAGCACATTTTGTTCGCTCTGTTTTCTCGTTCCTACTGGGAAAGCGAGAAGGGATTGCTACGTTATCCTTCATGGTCTCGACATCGTCGGCTCGAAACAGTAAAATTAGCTCGATGTAGATCGATCGAAAGAGCTGACTTTGCTGTGCGCCGCGTCCCGGGGACTTCGGATGATGAATTTGTAAATAATACCTCCATGATTTGATTCTATGGCTGCCTGCGGCTATAGACCAATGTAGTAGGAGCTATCTTCCGTTGAGATCCCATCAGTCACTGCTGAGGGTTACGCGGATTTCTGAACGACCACATTACATTAAAGTAGAACGGAATGGAACGGAAAGCAATCTGTTTCGGAATAAATTGGTGGCATTTGCTGATTTTTACCCGGTTTGATTTTGATTCGAGTCATTTAATCTTACAAAACCGTAGACATAAAACGTTCATTTAGTTTAGGAAATGTTCCGTTCAGCACAATTCTGTTTTCGATACACGAATCCAAGCGATGCTTTCTTTGTGTGGCATCCTATATTTGGAGTGTGACAGATCTGCTACTAGGATAATAGAAATCTGTTGCATAAAAAGGCCATGAACTAATGCCGAAATAATGGAAGAATAGAAAGAACTGCTCTGCTAAAGCTACAGATGACTTTAGGCTGGCCCTAAAACAATTTATCATTTGACTAGAATTGAAAAGATTGTTACGGTCAAATAGTTTGTTACATGGGTTTATTGCTTCTGCTGAACTCTATTATTGTTTTTCGTAGGTCCAAATACAATAAATTCTACACTATTAACATATGAATAACTTTGAATACTCTATAAATAACGCACTTTTCTAGTACAGAACAAATTGTACATAATGTTTTGGATTTCATAAACATCTATAAGCAAATTTTTGGACACAGAAAACATTTCACTGCTCATAATCATAGTTGTATACATTTTACAAATTCTACATATCTTGTTTCATGCATAAATCTATGTTAACGCTGCCGAAAAGCTTCACCATTGGATATTCGTCATCAACATTAAGCCTATGTTCACCAGAAAAAAAACAATTTGTTAAGTTGCTCGCAAACACACACTCAAGTTACGCAATGAATCGCCATCGCTATCGCGCTTTTGCGAAGAAGCTTGCTTAGGTCACTAATGCCGTTGAAATGTTTGAAGGAAAGTTTCTGCTACAAAAAAAAAAACTACCGAAGCTAAAACATACAAACTCACTAATTACCTTACTGTTTCCCTAATTTCCGTTTTGTTTCATTTACCGTGCTCTTTTTCACTTTCTCGCCACTTCCCAGTTCGGTTTCTAATGGCCAACTAATTTCCGTCCTTATCTTCTTGCTCCAAGCCTGCACCAAAGCTCCTGTTAGGTTTCCACTCAATCCACTCCTTCTTTCGTACTGTACCACCACCCATACCATCCATGACTGCGATTCCGTTCGATTGCGTTCGTTTGGCCTTTGCATGTAATAGTATTAATTTCAGGGACCGTGACAAGACCGGCGGCAAAGCGGCCAACATCAGAATGCCATCCGCTCCAGCCCACACTGCCGAGGAAGCCCGCCTGTTGGGGTGAGTAGACCGAGAGCGCTGGTTCGCCGGGCTCGTGGAGAGAGAGTTAAATTAAACCAGTAGCATCCTTTTTTTCTGTTTGTTTTTATATTCTTTCGATTTTTCCTTAACATATGCTGAATTTACTGCATCTTGGTTTTCCCATTATCGATTTGAACAGCGTGTTGATTTATTCATGGCAAAACTAAAAATGCTCACATTGCAAAGAGTGCAAAATAACAAAACGCAGTTCGACACAAGCTCTCATTTTCCGTAGATTTAAGTTAGTCTAGATATTTAAAATATGGAGTATGATGACAAAAAACGAACCTGCCTACACTCTCATCGCAGTAATTTGATTTAATAGATTGATCGAAACATTACAGTTATATCACACAACAAAGCGTCACAACATGCTTTCATAAATGCCATTTATAAATTTTTAATTAAGTGTTAAATTATAGGATCAAATTACAAGTTACAGAAGGGTGTCATATGATTCTCGTATTATTTTTCCTGAGTTTATGTATCGCCAAAACTACAAAGGTTTTGTAATTCGTTCCAATAGTTTGGTTGCGTTTGAAGGCCTCTTTTAATGTAATCGCCAATAGAATTGCATTTGAATCTCTTCACCGCATTTGCAATATTAATCGACAATGAAATAAAATAATAGTTAAAATCTGTAGTTCTATCTATTATGGAGTTTAATAGCAAAATAGTCATTAAGGAAATAATGCGTCTATTCTATGTGCGATTCAAAGGTGGGGTTTTCATTCACAATCCCTAATTTTATTTGTATAGTAGGTATTCTGATAGAAAGAGGATATTTGCTTCCTTTCCGATCAACGGGAAAAAATACCCATCACTATGCCAGCTTGAGTTGAGAACTTAGTAACACGATATGTGCTTATTTGGCCACTCCTCGTCATCTACCACAACGCAATACCACTGACAGATAGCACAAGCACGCTAATTTCTTGAATCAACTTAGGAGGTATGAAGCATGCATGTGTGTATGTACATACTGTGTTTTCACAATGAATAGAAGACCAGTTGCTTCTGTGCTACACAATGCATGCAACACATGATTCATCCAGCAAACAGTTTCACAATATGTCGAAACGCTTTTCTCCCAACAGACTGCGCTGTTTTAAGTAAGCTAAAATAGCCTTTTTAAATTGTAACTTAAACCAGAAATATAAAATCTATTGAATGCTTTTAAACTGAAAAAAAAAGACCAGATAATTATAAATTATTTACGAGCGCCTTATTAGAATTCTCTAATAAACTAGAATGTTTGGTACAATGTCCTTTTTCTTCTACTACAACTTACAATGTTTCTAGTTTATACTGTTTCTAGGACAGATGAAATGAACCTTAACTTTGCCAACTTGAAACCAATGATTCAAGCCAATCACTTGCGTTCATTCGTGTTGTTCTCCTCAATTATTCATTCTCGACAATAGCTAATGAAATCAAATGTGAATCATTCATTCTTTCATTTTAATCTACCGACAACGGCAAACGAAATTACAATAAACGTAAACGTTGCTCCGAGGTTTTAATTAATTTCCTTCAGTCAAGTATTGGTTGGTTTTAAAATGCAGGCAGTTTAAAAAACTAAACTTCAAAGATCAAAAATATCAGTCAAGAGCAAGCAGAAAGGACTGACAGATGTTACTCGAGCAATCATTCAGCACCGCAGTTCATGACTGACTTGTTTGAAAGGGTAGAAAATTGAGAAAGACAAACACTGTCAGCAGTTCAGTATTCATGTCCATGGGCTGACAGATAACAGAATACTATCAGGGATAAAACTGTATGCGCTGAATGCGTTTTCTATTCGCCTTCATGCAAGGCTGTCAATTTTTTCGAGCACTGCTCATAACCTTTTTTTTTGTTTAGATTATAAAAACTTTAACCAGTTTTGGGTCATTCGTGGCTTCTGCGGGGTTGGGATTTGAACCCGAGTCCTCGGCGTGAGCGGCGTGAATGCTAACCATTAGGCCGGGACTGACCCCTCGCTCATAACCTTCTTCAGTATGGTAAGGGCTGCAGCCCTAAGAGTGACACGCTTGCACACGGAAAGGAACCTAACCTAGCGATACAGTCTAGGAGGCATTTCCGACAAAATCCTAAGTTCTCATGAGACGAAACAATTCAATTTGTATGTGGTGGTAGGCAGCGCTATTGAAATGAAAAATAACTAAATGCACATGCCATGGCAGCCAGCTGGGAAAGTTCGCGAACGCATTCCGTATTTAATGATGTGGAAACCACAGTGTTTGTGGGTGGGTGGAAACTCTTCTGTTTTATAGAGCTAGTTTGAGGTTGCGTTTAATTTCATAATGGAATTAGCATAGTCCCGCCGTACCTCAGCATTTTGAAACTTTTAGTGTTGGTCAGTTATTAAAAGGAAACAAAACACGAATTCTTCAAGAACGGTAAAAAACACAATTTGTTATTAGCAGTGCTAATTTAAAACAGTAGAATTAGATAAAGAAATTGTTTTATTGTTGTTTACAGTCTTCAGTGCAGTACAGACTAATATTAGGCATGTTAATCTAAATTTCTAAATTATTGCATTTCTAAACCTGTTTTTGCTAATATTAAAGTCGAATAGATGGTTTACCGCCATCCGGGGTGAGATTGTGCCAAAAACCAAAAATGTTAATTTGTGAAAATTTATTATATCTATAAAAACTGGTGACCTAAATTCAAAATGATGATGAACATAACATATTTATTCATAACTTAGAGTGGAACACAGATAATATTAGCACACTATTTAGCCTAAACAGGGTTTCAAAGTTCGCGATCAAAAATATTCGGAAATAACGCTTGTAAACAATGTCCCGCATAAACCAACCCAAACAAGAAATCCCATCAACTTGCTATTTTAAAGGTATATAAACTAATCATTTACAATGTATTGAATGGTTATTATGCGTTGGATAAGTTACGAAAAGTACGAAAATAATATTTTTCGAAACTTTGTACTTTTCGAGCTTCACGGGGGTGAGATTGTGCCAAGCCATAATGATCGATCCAATTTGTGAATTTCACATACACAACAAAAATACGTCAGTATACACCTGTACACTCACATTCTTTACTACTGAGCACAATATTTTGACAGATTAGATTGCATCATCCATTTTGGAGAAAATAGCATCAGTCTTCTGGTAAATAATTTAAACTAATTTTTACTTTTGCTTTGGAATTTCAGATGCTTTGAATAAACACTCTAATATAAGACGAATATATTATACCGTGTATAAACTGCCAGTTTTAAGGATGGGGGAGGGGGTGGCATAGGCCACATGTTCTGCGGCCGCGGGTTCTCGAACGAAGTAGTGGTTACTTTTGTTAAATGATCAAATAGGTATGCCCCCTTAGGATACACCCCTTCATATATCTCCCCCTTGTTAACCCTAGAAACGCTACTGGCTATATAAAGGCTGTCCATTGACTATGAACTCATTTTTAGTTATTTCAGACCTCTCCGGGTTATTTTCATTCATACTTTTTGTATGAGGCGTTGTTTTTGGTCGACCCCCTGCCCCTAATAGTCCACTTAGTTCATGGACGGCCTCATATGAACTACTATATACTGATATTTATGTGTATTGTTTATAAACATGCTAATGTTCACTGTTTAGGTTTTTAGCTCAACTTTATGTTTTTGGCACAATGTCACCCCCTAGAAGGGGTGAGATTGTGCCAAAGTTCATGCACTTCCAGTAAAATTAGGTTTCATTGTAACTAAACCATCTCTACGGTAGTTGTTTATTGAACAATTTAGTATATATTGAAAGGTTTGAAATCAAATTAGTTCCTAAATTGCGTGTATACTGAGCTAAAGAACAAAAACATGTGCTTTTTTGGCACAATTTCGCCCCGGATGACGGTACTTCATTGAAATGCCTACAACAATCACAAAAATGAGCTTTTCGAAAATCCCTCTGGTAAACCATTTTCTTAATCTCTAATCTAACAAACTTCCAGCTTGAATGCGCCGTTCAAACTCCTTACTCATATTATTGTAGAAGTTGACCAGAGATCCCAAATATACAAACTCATCATCCACTTCCAGTTCATCATCGTCAACAGTCACTGTCCGTGGGAGGCGAGCATTGTTTTCTCTGAAGCCTCTTCCTACCATATATTTGATTTTCGACGCATTGATTTGTAATCCAATCCTCCCAGCCTCCGTTTTTGGTCTGGCTTAGACTATCTTCGCCATCTTAAGGTTTCTAGTAATGATGTTGAGATCGTCCGCGAAGGCTAGGATTTTGCTGCTCTTGCTGACGATCGTTACTGTCGTTTTGATGCACGCTCGCCGGATCGCACCTTCAATAGCGATGTTGAAAAACGCACAGGACAGTCCACCCCTTGCTGAGAGTTTCCCCAAAACGCCCGGAGGTAGCACTGATCAACCTCGTCAGTTTGTCCAGAAAACCGTACTCGTGCATTATCTGCCATAGCTGTTGGCGCTCGACTGTATCGTATGCTGCCTTGAAATCTACGAAAATATGATGCGCGGCAACGTTGTAGTCTCGAAATTTCTGAAGGATTTGTGAGAGAGTACAAATTTGATCCGTGCTAGCATGAGACCCATAAAACTCGCCTGGTACTACCTGACGAATTCTCTTGCTATTGGGGAAAGACTACGTAACAAAATCAGGGAGAACACCTTATAGGCGGCGTTGACCAGTGTAATGCCGCGGTAATTATAGCAATCTAGCTTATCGCCTTTTTTGTAGATGAGACAAACCACACCTACCATCCATTCCTCCGGTAGTTTCTCCTCCCAAATCCTGGAAAGTATCCAGTGAAGCGCCGTTGCCTGCAGTTCTTGGCTACCGGGAGTCGGTCGTTTCCGGCGGCTCTATTATGCTTTAGCTGACCGATTTCTCGTATGCCAGAATTCTATAAGTGCTGCTGTTTCTCCTACTGGATCTTCTTTCTAGCGTCGTTGTCCGCGGTCACTGGCGATCCCAAATAAAGAACTCATCTACCACTTCTAGTTCGTCGCCATCAACGGTTACCATCTGTGGGAGGCACGCATTTGTTTCTTTTATGCCTCTTCTTTTCATGTTTTTGGTCTTGGACGCATTTATTTTCCACTCAATCCACCTAGATTCTGCTTTCAGTCTGGCGTAGATTGTCACCGTCGTCGCAAAGTTCCAGGCTATGGTATCAAAGTAATCTGCAAAGCCTAAGAGTTGGTTTACTTATTGTACGAGCCGAGAGCTGGGGCGGCTCTTGCTGTATCAAGAATTCCTCTCCATTGTACTCGGTACTAGGCTACTCGTCGCCAATTCGTTACGCGTCTCGACACACGCAAGTCGGCTTCAGCCTGGTCGAGCCATCTAGCACGTTGGGCCCCCCTATTCCTGGTGCCGGTGGGGTTCTCGAAGAGAACGGATTTCACTGCACAGTCGTCCGGCATCCTTGCAACGTGGCCGGCCCACCGTAGTCTCCCAACTTTCGCCAGATGTCTGTAACTCGTAGTTTATACGCCTACGCCACTCTCCACTATCTGTTTGTACTCCGCCAAAAATAGTCCGCAACACCTTTCGTTCAAATACGGCAAGTGCACGTATGTCTTCCGTAAGCAAGGTTACTGTCTCAAGTCCGTAGAGGACTACCAGTCTGATTAGCGTTTTTTACATCGTCAGCTTTGTGCGGTGGCGTATGCTCCTTGCTTGAAGCGTATTGCGAAGGGAAAAGTAGGCTCAATTTCCAGGTTGAATGCGTCGTTGAATCTCCTCACTCGTATTATTACCGGCGGTGACCACAGATCTCAAATATACGAATTCATCAACCACTTTCAGTTCATCGCCGTCAATAGTCACTGTCTGTGGGAGGCAAACCCTATCCTCCTAGTCTCCGTTTTTAGTCTGGCGTAGATTGCCTCCGTCGACCCAAGGTTTCCAGTAATGATATCGATGTCGTCTGCGAAGGCTAGGAGTTCAGGAACTCTTGCTGAAGATCGTACCTCTCATCTCGATGCCCACTCGCCAGATCACACCTTCAATAGCGATTTTGAATAACATACAAAACAGTTCATCCCCTCGCCGCAGCCCTTTGCGTGATTCGAAAGGACTCGCGAGTGTTTCCTAAACACGCTCGTTGCACATAACTCGCTCCAGGGTAGCTTTGATCAATCGTGTCAGTTTGTCCGTAAACCGTACTCGTGCGTTTCTATCAAAACTTTTCGCTTTCAATTGTGTCGTACGCTGCTCTGAAATCTACGAAAACATGATGCGTAGGAAAGTTGTACTCTCGACATTTCTAGAGGATTTATTGACGAGTAGAAAGGAATTGACTACCCTTGGTGAAAATGGTGCCTCTCGTTTCGTTGCCCGCTGGTCGGATCACCCCCTCAACAGTAATGTTGAACAGCATGCAGGATAAGTCGTCACCTTATTTCAACCCTCGCCGCATCTCGAAGGGACTCGAGAGTGTTCCTGAGATGCGCACGAAACACAGCACTCTATCCAATGTAGGTCTCATCAGTCGTGTCAGTTTATCCGGAAACCCGTATTGGTGCTGGCATCGACTGTATCGTACGCTGTTTTAAAATCAGTAATAATGTGATGCGTAGGCACGTTGTACTCCGACATTTCTGCAAGATCTGTCGGATGGTAAAAGTCTGGTCCATAGTTGCGCGAGCCTCTACGAAACCCACAAGATAATTCCCTAGGAAAACCCTGTACGGTTAATTCGGTGACAGCCGGCGTAACAGGATCTGGGATAGTGTCTTGTGGGCGGCGGTTACCAGCGTTATGCCGCGATAGTTACAACATTCGAGCCGATCACCCTTCTTGTTGATGGGACAAACCACTTCTTCCATCCATTCCTCCGGTAGCTTATCCTCCCAAATCTTGGAAATTTCCCAGTGTAGAGCCGTTGTCAGCATTTCGCGGCCATGTTTATAAAGCTCTGCCGGTAGGCGGTCCTTACCAGCGGCTTTGTTGGTCTTCAGCAACCTGATTTCTGGTCAGGATTCCAAGGAGTCAGGAGATCAGGTGCAGAACATTACAATCTTCCATGGGTACTCCTAGGTTAATATATTTTTTTTGAAACGGTGGTTCTACAATTGATGGAGGACGGTAGGGGAAAGTAATGAAAATTTTTTGTAGTGGAGGGGAAAGAGCGCGTAGGTGAGGGGGAGGGGGGGGGGGGGGTAATTGGTAGCTACGCTTAACAAGTAGTCGTTGTGAGTCTTACTTTTTGTCCAATGCTGGAAGATGCATGGGTTGAACCAAGCTATAATCTAAGATAACCCTCCCCCTCATTTTCCCTCACTCCAAAAAATTTTCATTACTTTCCCCTACCGTCGCTCCATTAATTGTAGAACCACCGTTTCAAAAAAAATATATTAATAGTAATGCCTGACCGCATTTCAAGGTCAAAGACTAAAAACACGAGTTTGGTCTATACTCCTAGGTTAACTTCCGTTCGACTTCTTTCTGCAACTTCACCATTGAGGTGTCGAAGAACTGTTTCCACCTCGCACTCGTTTGTGATTAGATTCGCGCTCGTTTGTGATTAGATGTCTGGTTTTGGTGTATAAGCCCTTACGAGTTTGTTTCACCTTCTCGTAAAACTTCCTCGTGTTATTAGCTCGGAATGATTTGAAACCGTCACGCTGCTCATGGAGGACATACGCGTGCTTGCTGTGTTTGAGCGGAAGGTATTGCGGACGATATTTGTGGAGTACAAATTGAAATCGGAATGTGACGGAAGCGTGTGAACCACGAGCTACATGCATTGCTTGGAGAGATTCCTATCGTACATTTGGCGAAAGTCGGTAGGCTTCGGTGGACAGGATACGTTGCCAGGATGCCGAGCGATAGTGCGACGAAAACAGTTCAGTTCTCTTCAATAACCCCACCAGTACTAGGAATAGTGGGCTCAACGTGCAAGATGGCTCGACCAAGTCGAAAGTGATTTACGACTAGAGTAAGGTATCACGTTAGAAATATACGAAACTGACTTTCACAATATTAAACCATTTTTGAAGAACAGCATGAATAATAAGGGTCCCATGTTAACTCCTTGTGGAACTCCTGAATTTTTAGTAACTCGCGAAGGTGTGCAGTCTACGAGCTGAATGCTGTTAGTTTTTCATCCTGAACTCAGGAACAGGAATAAACGGTATCGTGAAATTTTTACGAAATGACGAATAAGGAAAAAGTCTCGAAAACAAATGTCAAATTTTCAAATCTCTTACAGTTTAAAGACATTTGGCAGTGGAAATTAAGATAGGATATGTATTTCTAAAAGATTTTGCAATATTCTGAGTCCCTGCCGAAGCTAGGTTAAGATTTTTTTTTTTCAAATCTTGGACCGAGCACTTTTTTATCGAGGTTTTAAATCAACATCTGTTAAAATCAGTTTTATTTGATGTGTTGTATGGCGATTTGGTATCAAAAATTAAGCTTCTATTTTACAGAAAGCTTATTTTGAGTTTTGTTTTGCTTTAGTTTAGATTCCAGAGAGATATCATCGAGATAGCGACATTTCGTACATTCGTAAATCACGAAAATAAACTTAAATGCAATTCTTGTCCATTTTTAAACCAATTGTACATAATTCGTTTTAGCAAAACAAAATCAGAAACTAACTTTGTCTTTGGTTTCAATTGTCAAAGTAAAATTCCCTCATCCATACATAGGGATTGTTAAGTCGTTGCTAGGAGCAGCTTCAGCAGGACGTATTATAATACTGGAGCATTTCCACAGGAATAAACCCGTGCTGGCTGGCAGACGAAAGCATTAGAAAAAATATGTAAATATTCCTCAAGAGTCATAGGAGCGCAAACGAGCCAAGCTGAGAAAAACGCTACCACTCAGTTGGTTGAGTCCTATAAATTTTCTACGCCGATGCTTGGAAAATGAGCAAATCTCCAGAGGCTTGTATTATCGGTTAAGGGAATGAACTAATCCTACCCTAGTGTCTAGAATTTCCTGGGTAGCAAATGTGCACACTCCGAGACCAGCATCTTACGTAACAATCAGCCAGCATAATCGCTTTAAAAGTCCCCACTGGGCGGCTTTCGCAAGCTTTGGAATGAGTCCCTTTTGTCTAGCCTCTGTCTGACTCGGCTTGGAAAACTATCTGAAAGTTGACTGTCTTTGAAATCGAGGTTTACGAGTTACGAGTAGATATGTGTACTGGCATCATTCGCTATTGGTCCAGAAGCGTTGAGTGGAATTCCGTTCTGCGCTCCGGAAAATAAAATGCAGGAAACGAAACAAACGAAATTATAAATTCTTTTATCTCACACGAAGCGGTATGCCTAATTGCGGTAGAGCATGCGACCTAAGAAGGATAATCACTCTTCAAATAAAACCGTTTGTATTAGAGTGATAAAATTTAAACAGGTACTGAAATAGATATTTCGTATGATCTACAGTAGCATAGAGGCATATTTATTCCGCTGAATTGTTTTATCTAGTATGAACTGTTTCACGGCGAGAATTGATTAAGCACAAAAATATTGTATATTTTCGGATTTTTTCTGCAGCCTGAAGTTTACTAAGTATAACTGTTTCTAAACAGCATACCTTCTACAGTGCATAATCTGCATGCATTCGAAAACAGTTTAGATACTTCAAACAACAATACCTTCTACTTTTGAGTTCAGTGGAGTGCAGTAAGTGCTTCTATTTACTTGAATATTAACAGAATATAATTGCCGTTCTATTCTGTTGAATAATTGAACAAACACAAAGATCTTTGCGAATGTCCTAGAACAATTTGACTGAAAGCTAGTAAAAGCATACTCTCCGGAATAAAACGGGCGGAACCTATTAATGCTTTCTGACGCGTTGCTAGATAAGAAGCTGCCAGCTAGTTTGATAATGAATGCCGGCAAGCGCTTGATGCATGATGTATGCAGTTTTATGTTCCATTTTCCGTCCTCGCTAGATGGTGGGGGGGGGGGGGAACTTATTGTTTTGCCGTTCCATTATGAAAATGAAGGATCCAGTACAGTTTCCCATTATTGCCCGCTGGCATGATGACAGTGAGCGCGCAGTCATCCGGAAGCGTGCTTTCCATAAAGGTTCGCTTCTGCACGACCTTACGCAAACTGCAAGCAAGGTAGCGTCACTGCACGTTAATAGAGGTAACGTTAGCAGTTGGCTGACGTGGGAGGCTTCGAAGGAACGGAACAGTCCTCTACACAGTTACAGTGATGATAAAGAAGTATCTTTTAAAACTCGATTGGAAATTCTGTTCAGAATAGCGGGACGGAATTGGAATTAATTATGGTTATTAGCGAGTTTTTTACTCTATTTGAATTTATTTTAAGCGATGAAGGTCGGTATATTTCTTCTGATGAGCCGAGAACTTCTTATTTAATTTATAACGTTTGTTGACTACTACTGCTACTTTTGATAACTTAACTTTGCAATGTACTTTATTTAATGTAACAAAGAATCGTTCAGAAACTGCTGGCTTATAATAAGGACAGCCCTCCTGGCATTGGTTCTTCTCCTTCTCGCACAAAAGCACAGCCGTCACAAAATTCCTAAAGTATAGTTTATGCAGTGACACCTTGCGTGTTTGTCGTTGTGCCAAGCTATTCGACGATTTGCCGTCGCTTTTGACACCATTGGCGTATGACAGCAGGCAGTTGCTAATTTATGTCTAACATACAATCGCTAAATGCTCCTCCACGGTCAATATACGAACCTAAATTTACCAACAATTATCAGTGCACGAATACGAAACGTGGAAATGATTTCTAAGTGCTACAGTTTTTGCTTGGGAATCATGCAAGTAATAAAACGGATCTATAGTTCTGATGCAATCTTAAGAATGCAACCAATATACTGATAAAAAGTGATTCATGTCGTCGGTGTAAATTTCCACTTTCAGTTTATTGCGAATGAAGGAAATGTTCTTCACTTGTAAAAATAAAAGAAAGGGTCCTAATCGAGTACCTTGAGGGTCTACCTAATTGAATTCAGGAGCTGTTGCTCGATGTCGTTTATTTTTGCAATCCAAAGTGTCCATGATTTCGACTAAATTTATTGTGGTTGAGCAACTCTTGAAAGAGCTGTGTTGCATATCTGTAATTCTGTTTTTAAATTAAAAAAAAATATTTCGTTGACAAATTGTCTTGAAGAACTTTTGAATGCAAGAGACTATGACAAGATCATGAAGTCGAATTTCCGGTCGTCACTGGAGAACTTACTTGATGGAAATTTCTTTTTACAAAGCGTTTACGAACTCAATTCTTCAACATGGTAATTATCATCATAACCCGAAAATTCAATTGCAAATCACCACTCAGAGGTGAAACAATGAAGCTGAATTTTGGGATGGGTTTAGTTGTCCGGCATCTTTACGAAGCGTTCGGTCCACCGTAACCTACCGACTTTCGCCAGGTGTACGATGGGAATCTCGCCAAATGGTGTCTGTAGCTCGTAACTCACGTACCTCTTCCCCCTGTCCGCTCCAAAATGCCAAGAGCGCATAACCTTCCTTTCGCAAACAGAAAGCGGAAATATCCGTTTCCTTGCCAGAAAAATTCAAAGCCAATGTGCGGTAAACTGTAAAGCAAACAAATGTTTATTTTTGCGTGACTCTTAACTCGACTGCTTTGATGCGGTATTTCCCCTAATCTGGAAGTGAGCTAGGCATCTACTACAAAATATTGGTTTTCCTATGACGCAGTTAAATTTTGGTGTTAGGGTCTGTTATAAAGTTGACAGCAGACACCCCTGGACATTAGCATAACCTTGAGGATTGCTCAACCACGACCAGGTCCGAGCGTAGGTCTGTATCTTTACATAAATTAAAGATGCTTACTAGTTCAATATTGCAAAACATTTTGTAGATTCGACTTATAGAACTATGATTTTTCTTTTGATTCAATTTTTTTTGAAAATCAAAGATATTACCCTTGAAAAAGGGTTGTTTGTATTTTATTTATTCCAGTCCTTTTATCCAGTTATTACCAAACGATTAAGTTTCTGAAATAAAACAACGACATAGATATCACCCAAGAATATGCTTGGAATCAGAACAGCGAAAGGAAAACAAGCCGAAGCTGGAAAATTTGAGTAAAAAGAGAGAAAGAGCCTGACGCCCTGAATGAATAATAGGATGAACTGGGAAGTTTCGATATAGACCAAAAATATATTGGGTTGTGCAATGGCAGGTGGGGCTCGCACTCACGCTCTTTCGGTTGGTACCCGAATGTTTTACTCATTCGATTACTGTCGCCCGTTATATTGGATAATCTGATACATCTCTGTTTTTAATAGAATTTTTAAAATGAAGCTACGAAAATGTCGTGGAGACTTATACCGTTTTGTTGTTGCCTGCATAACATGGATACATGAACCAAAAATACCAGTAACTTTGCTAGAAATATCCGCTTCATTGGTAGTAATCAAAACACCACGCGTTTCAATTGCATTTGCGCACCTGTTTTTCTTTAAAAATAAGGACTGTATCGAAAAGTCTTTAGGAACATCTATTCGGGAATAAAAATGAAATACGATTATTATTTCAATTTTTGTTTTCAGTTTATTGAAGATCAGTACGACTTGAAACAACAACATGGCTTACATTAGCCAAAATATTAGGTTCTAAAGAATGAGCGCACTTTTGATAAAACTCCCCCGAGCAAATTCTGCACACTAGGTTTTGTGCATTTCCGGGATGCTGCTGTTCAATTTTTCTTGCATTCCTCCATGCTTTAGGAAACTGTTTCCTCCCTTCTGAAGATCCTCTGCACAATCGACCAGTAACGTTCAATTGGTCAGAGCTCTGGACAATTTGGTGGATTGATGTTTTTCTCGACGAATTGGATATTATTGCCTGAAAGGCACTGTAGTACAGGCTTAGCGCAATGTACAGATACCAATTTCGGCCAAAAGAGAGAGGGAGACTGATACTATTTGTAGAGGGGCCTCAATATTTTTTACAACTATTCATCTTTGTAAATTTGAGCATTTTTTGACATTTTGTATAGAAAACAGGCATCGCAAACCACAGGTACAAATAGCATACCATACGATAACCTTCTGTCCAAAATTTTCCAGTGCAATTGTCGTTATCGTTCACCACCTCGTCCGCCGATTTCGTGTAGAATTTCGGCCCTGGAAGCGCTTTTGAATCCTGTTTGACTTAAGTTTCGTCGGCCATATAGATGCACTTGGTGCCGTTGTCTATTATCCGTTTATAGTTGCCGTGCCCTTATTTATGCTCGAGATTGTTGCTCTTCAGATTTATTAGATACCTTATGATTCTTGTATGTCTTTACGGAGTTTCTGACCTTGATTGACTGAATTATCGTAACGCTAGTTTTAAGTTCTTAGGCAAATAAGACGTTGTTACCAATCGATGTCGTTTAATATGAGTTATTACTTCAGAATCTAGCGGGGACTAACTGGAACCAGGTTTTCTTCCGGACCAGATCCTTCAAGGATAACTCTTCCTTTATTAACGATGATATTTTTACGCTTGTGTGGTGCACTTTAAACCGTTTTGCGATTTAGTTGATAGAAACACCGTTTTCATTGCACCAAGTGTGCAGAATTGTTTTTTCTGATTTCAAGATCAATCCGAGGCATAGCGAAAAGTAAACAAATAATCGCAACAAATCGATTGCACAACTTTTTTTTAGATATTTAAACAATCTTTTGCTTGCACGCACATAAAAATTACTTCACCCATTTTTGAGTAAAATCATTTTAAAAGTTGCTAATTACTTTTCGATACAGTCCTTATAATGTAAATAATTAAATAATTAAATGTCTCTAATTTTTTGATAGCAAAGCAAAGCCTAGGTGCTACATTTCATTTTTCCAACTTTAACTTCTGTTTTTATTCGACGAAATTCCCCGTCATCTGTTAGGTTACAGGACAATTGCTGGGCTAGTGCACGATCTTATTGACATTAACAGTTTCTCATAGCTGAGACACAAACATATGACGATTGGCTCGTTAGACCAGTATCGTATCTCGAGGCCATCTGGGAGGATAATTTCTTGATATGTTATGTTAAAAACTCTCAGCTTTTCAAAAAAAAAAAAGGATGAAGTTTTTGATGTCCTCACACATGAAAAGACGATCATGACGTAAACTATTTTTTGGGGACTGAGGAAGTGCCTGCTGCAAAAAATATAGGCCAAAAATATATTGGGTCGCGAACTTAGAGATGGGGCTCACGCTCTTTTAGTTGGTACCCGAACACTTTACTAACTAAACTACTGCCGCACCGCACCTTATATAAGATAGTCCAATATCAAATTTTGTTTTATTCGTTCTATCAGTCCACGCATTACACACTCGCCTCGACGGCGATAATTATTTTTTGTATGATTGCTCTTCTGTTTCTACCGCTGAAAAGATAGAATATTATCTACTCGGACGGTGTGATAGAAATAGGAAATGCTGGACGTCGATACGGCAAATCTAATGTAGTTTATCACTACTAGGTGTGTTTCTTTTTTGATTTTACTTGTATGTGACATTTGGGTATCAACAGAAAGAGCTTGGGTGCGAGCCCCACATGCCATTGACCGACCCGACCCAGTGGTAGACATTGTACATATTTTTGACCTATATATCGAAATTTTCTAGTTCATCCAGTATATCATTCTTCGCACCAGATATTTCCTCGTTCTCTAAAAAACGAATATTGTTTATGTCCTTCCAATTGTGCATAATTTTCAGCTCTAATTCAGTGGTTTTCCTAGAAAAAGTCTATTAAGATGCCTTTCATTTGCGCCTTCAATGCTTAAAATCGTTCCTCGGTTCAAAAGCTATAATTTTTCAAGGGACCACCCTAACTCAAAAAGGGTCGGTCACCATAAGAGCCACATAAAAAACATATTGCATTGCTCTGCGGCCTTCTCAGACCCCCTTACTAAAAAATGAGACCAAAAAAAATTTAAATAAATATCATAAGCTACATAGCTACTTTAAATAAACCTTTTTCGAGGAACTGCTGTGTAATGAATATGAATTGCTGAATGGCCTTTCGTTTAATTCTTGCCATCAAATCTGTACAGCTAGCTCATCCATTTTGTTCGACGTTGATCAATTGATTGGTCCTAAATTTCTCAATGAGGTAGAGCTCTGGCATATTAGGACGGTTTCAGTTTTTGGGCACCACCTGCAGGTGGTTGGTAGTGGCATATTACTCCATGACTTTTGCTCGGAAACGGATAGGAGATCCGACCAAAACAGCACGGAACAATCGCTTTGCTTCAGGAAAGACTGCTGAGACTCTGAAATCTGGAAATTACCGAGAATAAAAGTCCGAACAGACGCATGCCCGGACTTCTATTCTCGGTAATTTCCAGATTGACGGCCCCGGTCGCAATGAAAATGTCGCTTTTCAAACAACAGCTGTCTGCACAAATGATATCTGATATTTCTTCACGAGCTGTGACAGTTTCATATGCTTGAAAATATCTACCACCGTTGCTCTTCTGCAATCACCACTCAATCGAACTTCATCTAGTCATTTTGTTCTGTTTATTGTCGAGATTTGGAGCCACTACCTTTTTACAAGCCATTCTAGTGAAATCAGTTCTGGAATTGTTGCCAGTAATGTCTTACCTTTATGACCATTTCAAAACATGACCAAAACCATTCCAATATGGATGTCAAACTTCAAAAATTTACGAGGGTTGAAAATCCTGAAGTTTGACACCCATATTTACAAGATTTCGAATATTCTCTGAAACTACCACTTCCGCCGGGGTACATAGAACCTGCTACAGGGTTGCCATGGCACGCTGCGCACCTGAAAATCTTCCAGTGTCAATGGCTCATGAAACCTTGACGTTTGATGCTCATATTGACATGGTTTGCGTCATGTCCCAAACTGGCCAGAGCAATAGATGTTACTAGCGGTGATTTTACGAAAATGGCCGTAAGTTGGCTGTTTCTCGTAGGATTATTGTTCTTTTTCGACCAATCGACTGGAAATGAAATCTAGTTTTGGGATAAAATATGAATATGAATAAATTTCCATGACAGAAAAAGATACAAGTGATGAAAAAAATCTGTTTTTGACATACCCCCAGATAACCCGGAATATCTCCGTTGTTCGCTGACTATTGCGAATCTTGAAATATTCTAGAAAAACTAGAAAGATTTCCCCGTCGAATGCAATTGGTTTCATCTGAAAATGTCCAATTTTATGGAAGTTATGGCCGTTTCAATTTCATCAAAATTTTGCCTGTCCCGAACATTTTGTCTAACCCCTGTATTTCCCTATAGGAATTGAATGGTGATTAGAATATCTCAAGCAGTGCTCGAAAACATTGACAGCCATGCATGAAAGCGAGTGTAAAATGCATTCAGCGCATACATTTTTACCCCTGGTAGTATTCTATTATCTGTCAACCCATGGATATGGCAACTGAACTGCTGACAGTGTTTGTCTTTCTCAGTTTTCTGCCCTTTAAAACATTTCATTCACGAATTGCCGTGCTGAATGTTGGCTAGACTAATCTGTCAGTCAATTTTCTTGCTCTTGACTAATATTTTAGATCTCAAGGTTTAGTTTTTTAAACTGCGTTCTGTTTAAAATCAACCAAAACCAGGTTGAAGGAAATTATTTAAATTTTCGGAGCAGTGTTTAGGTTTATTGTAAACTAGCTGACCCGACAAACGTCGTATTTCCACAAATTAAACTATGTTGTACATAAATCGTGAATCTCGGATGACCTTTGTCACAATCTCGAGTTTTGCAAGTTTCTGGGGAGTTCATGGGCGTTTTAATATACAAATTTTCCTCACAGTAAAGTAGAAAACAACTCACCCCATTGCTTTGCCTGATAAAATAAAGCAGATAGCATTTAAATATTCGCCATCATTTCAAACCATTTCGCCGAATATCAATTTGGGGAACCCCAATTCACGGTTGTCCATAACGCGGAATATAGAGTTTCTCAGAATACCATTTCGCGAAAAACCTTCCGTGGGATGTATCATTTCACGGAAAATATTTTCGTAGAAAGCACCATTTCGCAGGGGTGACCCAACTGAAGGAAAATAATAGAGGCCAGTAAATCTAGGAAAATAAATAAACCTAGATAGAGATGATCTCTACGGGGGCTGCCCCCCCGCAGTGGCCGGCGCATCCGACAATACTCGCGGCCTGTGGTCGTCTCGCGCTGAATCATCTAATGTTACTAGTGATAGTTTTTAGTGGTCTTGTTAATGACTAATGTTTTATGAAAAAGTCAAAAATTTCTCGAATTCGATTAGTTTTTGAGTTACGCAAAAATTTCTGGTTTATTTGTATAAGAGTCCCCTTGCCACAGGGGTGAGGGATCTCAAACCATCATAAAAAAATCATGCCTCCAAAACCCCCCACATGCCAAATTTGGTTCCATTTGCTTGATTAGTTCTGAAGTTATGAGAAAATTTGTATTTTATTTGTATGGGAGCCCCTAAAAAGGTAAGGGGTCCTAATTCATCATAGAAAAAATTTATGCATCCAAAACACCCTTATGCCAAACATGGTTCCATTTGATTAATTAGTTCTCGAGTTATGAGGAAATTTGTATTTCATTTGTATAGAAGCCCCCCCCCCTCCTAAAGTGGGGACGGGTCCTAATTCACTATAGAATAAATCCTTGCCTCCAAAAACCTTCACATGCCAAATTTGATTCCATTTGCTTGATTAGTTCTCGAGGTATGAGGAAATTTGTGTTTCATTTGTATAGGATCTCCCCCTTCTAAAGTGCGGAAGGGTCCTAATTCACTATAGAAATGGTTCCATTTGATTAATTAGTTCTCGAGTTATGAGGAAATTTGTATTTCATTTGTATAGGAGCACCCCCTCCTGAAGTGGGGAGAGGTTTCAATTTACCATAGAAAAAATTCTTGTTTCCAAAAACACCCACATGTCAAATTTTGTTCCATATGCTTGATTAGTTCTCGAGGTATGCAGAAATTTGTGTTTCATTTGTATGGGAGCCCCCCCCCCCCCCTCTTAGTGGGGGAAGGGGTCTCTAACCATCATCTTTCTTGACCCCAAAAACTCCTATATGCAAATTTTCACGCCGACCGGTTCAGTAGTTTTCGATTCTATAAGGAACATACGGACAGACAAAAATCCATTTTTATAGGTTTAGATTCGTTTGCCGATGTCGGCAGTTCAAAATGAACGACCAATTCACATTTGATTTCATTTGAAATTGTCAAGCATGAATGAGTGTAGAGAACAACACGAATATAAACACAGGCGATTCGCTCGAATCGTTGGTTTTAGGTTGGCAATGCTGAGTTCATTTCGCCTGTACTAGAAATAGCAAAGAATGAGCAGTATATTGCATCAATTCAGGCATATTGCATAAATTGAATACCCAGCTAGCACCTACTCGTATATCAATGTACGAACATTATCGTCAATATCTAACAAATTCGAAATCGTAACTAAAGCTGGATAAAGTGCGATCAAGTTGATTTTCTATCGTATAAAATGATAATAACTGACATACATACGATTTTCAGCACAAAATCGTATAGTAGTACGGAGCGATTCGCGCTTAATCGGATATTGTCGTATATAAATACTTATATAGTCGTAACGCTCAAAATTATTCGTAATCACGTATATCGCCTCCAAAATAGTACGGATATGCCAATTTTGCGCTTCAAATACGATTTATTAGCATGTATATATGTACGTAATGCTGATTTTTATCTTTTTTATACATATGAAAATGCTAGCTGGGTATGAGATTTCTAAGTATTGATCTCAAGTAATCAATAATGAGCATTACAAATGCAATTCAAGTCACCTTAAATGCTATTTAAAAGCTATACTAACAAAATATACGATTACTTTACTGGTAATGGTAACCCTCTTATAGTGCTAACAATGCTCAGAATGTTTGCTGCCAATTTACAACAGCTATGCAATCAAAAAGTGAATCTACAGAAACTTGCAGTAAAAATGCCAAAACGGTCTGTTTTCTGCTTATGTTAATGCTTATTTATTTTACCTGAGAGGTCAAAACATGGTGAACGATGAATTGTTCTACAGTTATGCACATCCTCATGTACATACCATTAACGACTGGAAATTGCAAAGCAGCATAGATGATTCTCAGTTTTAGTTATATTTGAACTATAGAATTGCAGGTGAAAACCTTTGCACTCATATTGCTTCCACTTTGATGCTCGCATGTGGTGTAAAATATAACTTTTTTGTGCAGATATGATTTCGTATCTCTCAGTTGCAACCGAGATATACAAAAACAAATTGTTTGCTTGGTATCCACGATTCATGAAAACCATTATAATTTTAACATGGAAACCAAAGAGGCTGATTCCGCGTTTTTCAAACGGCTGGTTCCGTCCTACTGCACTACAACTGCAGAGTGTTTTTTCGGTGTGTCAAACATTTTTACAGGTCCACTCTTGATTTGAAAATCAATTTTTAGCTCATACAAAAATTTCCGCTCTAATGCGTATGCAAATTGATTGCCATCATCGGCGGGAAGCAAAGCAACTCAACGGTACAGATTCGTTTGCCTTGATGTGCATGCCAATTGGCACCGCAAATGTGTAGCACTGTTCGCATAAGAAAAAAAACTTCACTTATAAAATCACTCGTGGATCAATAATATTCGACTACCAAAACAGCACACGAGCAGTTATTTATTTAATGGTTGCGTTTGTGATTTCTCCATCAAATCTCACAACAGGAGCAACCAATTGTAGAAACACGCGGCTTGCTCGTTATGCCATCTTCTCTATAAAAAAAGTTGTTAAATGCAACAATTCCTACAATAGAGTTGGAATTAAACTTTCTCCAATTGGTTTTCAACGGTGAGATCTTACTCTACTAACAATGCTAAATATAATTTAAACTTCGGTTGTTACTGAGTACTTCAATTGCAATAAAAAAAATTGTAAAATATTTTATCAAATTTATTCGCTGTACAAAGTTGATTCAAACGATAGGTTTTTCTATTCTTAACATTATTTTTTGTTCCCAGGCATATTTTTGGGTGAAAAATAGATAATGGATTAATACTAAGCAAAATCTTGTGTTAACAGAACCCTATTTCCTTATTCTGCAAGAAACAACAATCTGAAAAAGCGACTGCACTTTTTTACTAAACGGTAAAATGATACACAAACCTACAATGTACGCATCATCAATTTGTTTTCCTCGCAAGCAAGGAACCCATTTGTTCCTACACGACGACGCAAATGCGCGGGCCACACCTTTTTTCGGCCCGTCCAATCTAAGAGAAAACATCTCATCGAAACCATCCGTTGTCGACAGAGGAAGCCCGTAATCAATGACCCACATCAAATGAAATGTTGGTGAAACACGATTCCTTCCGCCCGGAATCGCTCTTCCGGCTGATCTCCTGCTCCGGCTTTTGGGCATTTTATTACGCAGTGTCCTGTTTGTGGCGGACTGACTGGCTGACTGACTGATTGTCTATCCGACAAACCAGTGTCTCCATCAAGTACGGCGTAACGAGCGGCGGAAAACCGCTGTCCGGTTTTCCTCCTGCTGTGTTATTAGATAATGAATTGATTTTTCACTTTTCCACCAGCAGAGCTCTTCTCACCCGCTGGGCTGAGCTATGCTGGTTCTATGATAGCGGGCTCGATGAAAACGGAAAACGTGACCAGCAATCGAACGATTGCACGGGAACCTGTTGGGAATATATGTCAGTCGTGGTTGTGGCCGTTGCCGATTATGGTGTTACTGATGACGGTGATGAGAGCTAATGTGCCCTGAAGGCAGTTTATTCTCCAGAGAATGGCACTCCCTGGCATACTCTAGGAAGGAGAAAAATGTCGCGCTTGTCTCTTGAGTCGACAGAAATAATGACATGTTTATCCTCACAGCGGGGGATTCGGCTGGTCTGGGGAGTAGAGGGTAGCGTAAAAGATGCTTGTAGTGTAAGCTGTGTGCCGACTAGCCGGACAATCACGTTTGCTGGTAACATGTCGACTTGCTTGCCTGCCTGCCAACCTGCCCGCCTGCCCACCTGCCAGCTTGTCCGGTTGACGATGATAATCGCACTTTATACGATAAGAGCCACGCCATCATGTAGAAATATGGCACTGGTTCTATCGTGGAGCAGAACAGGAAATGACTTTTGTTGTGTACGCTTTGCTAACGCGCGGTGTGAATTGTAACTCCGGTAACCGATTTAAGAAAAAAATGCACTCCCGCATGTGTTGGAATACTGTCCGTTCATAAAGATGTTCATAAAACTGATTTAAAATGATGGTATTCGCGTTCTGCACTTTCAGTTGTATGGGGTAGGAAAAGGAGGAATGGGGATGGTTCATACACTATCACTATCACCATCGTCCCAAGCTTGTGTAACCATAAAAGTACGTGAAAACGTTATGTCACATAAACGTGACATTTATTTTACTTCGAATAGTCTTGAAAATGACCATGCGTTCCCATTTTCGATGAAAAATAACTTTTCACCCCATTACAACTTTGTTGTGCTCGTTTTTTCCAAATTTGTTTTTCTACTATGCTGTGTTTTCCACGGGTATTCGTTACACCCCGTCACTTATAATAACTAAAAGTCTTTTTACTTCCTTTCATAATCCACCATTTCTCGGTTATCACCGAGCGGCAGCTTAAAACTTTTCAAGACTAACCATGAAGCCAAAGGTAATGTTGATTTAATTACGGCACTTTCGAATCCAACGGCAGCACTTTCCAACCAGTCCCGGTTGAAATCCCTTCGGGTGACAGCATTAATCTGCAATGTTTTAAAAATCCATTATCTCGCCGGCACTCGAATAATAATAATGGACGTCCTACCCAGCGATGCTGAAAGACCAGAAATGCGACAAGAAATAGGCAATCTGCTGGATCGATCGATTCAAATTTCGCTCAGCTTGTTAATTAACAAACAACCAGCCAGCAGCCAGCAGTAGCAACAGCAACCGGACGTTAATCAACTTGTTGGAATACACCCGACGCCCGCCCGCCGCTGACAGGGTGGAGTGACAGGGGGAAGTGATTGAACATTGAAAATTCATTTGCCTCAGCTGTGCTGCGTTCCGCGTCTGAACAAGCTGTGTGTGGTACGCAGCACAGCTCGTCCGCGCTGTTTTTGCTGATCAGTCTTTTTCCCGAGGTAGAGCGAAGGATAATTGAATTGAAATACGATCTTTCGTGTAATAGCTAGTAAAGAGTAATTCAATTTTTAACCTCGAAGTCAGAGGTGCTTCTGTGGAAATATTGATTGACACTCACTCGAATTGCACTTTTAACGGCTGACATCAGACAGAAATTGTATCGTGAAAATATTCATGATTTCTCGTTTCGTAGCGAAACAGTGAAGCCTTGACTGTGCAATATCTGGTTCCATTGACAAACCGCAATAAAAATCGTAACATCTAGCATTCAAGCATTTTTCGGTTAAAGGTTAAAGGTTAAAGCTACCCAAAAACTAGGTCCTTCCTGGTAAACATCCGGCAGCATATGGCAACCATCGTCGACCACCGGTGCCCGGCGGGAATGTGTTGAGCTGAGCGAGCCCCAGTTGGAAAATGTGCAACGTGAACAAAACCCCACACCGACGAACGAACGAACGAACGAACGTCGTCGCCACGTTGACTGGTAGCCATGGTGACCCCAAAACGAAAACAAAGTTTCGCTCCCGCCCACCGCCCCATACTGATCGATGACTGGAGCAGGAGAACGATGGGAAAGTGATAGCCAAACAGGCAACACAGCTAATCTGGGTCGCTGCGCTTCCCGGCCCGGGTCTGACCTATCCCGACGATATCCGCTCCGGTCCGGTCAGGCTCGTGTAGAATTTCTGTGGTTGTCAAAACCCACGATTAATTGCATGCAATTGTGTGGAGCGTGCGAAAGCACCTTGCGGGGGAGTGGTTGTTTCCTACGTATATTTTGGGGTATTCATGCTCGGTGATTGAAAACTTAAATTAATCTAGTTTGGTCGTTTAGAATGTTTAAACGTTTCTATTGATTTTATTTTCGTTGCGGATTCGCTGTGTTTGATAGCATCACTTAATTCATTGACAACCATAATTGTCTGACATGATAAATTGGCAGATTTTGACTATAAATTCCAAAGCGCTTTATTTGGCAATTTTTTAAATACATTTATATTAAATGTAAATTATAGTTTGGTGACAGCAATTTGGTTGCGTACAGAGAATTGCCTACGACAAGTTCGCGATCAACTGCAAAATTTTTTATTGTTCGAGAGATCAGAAATCATTTAGCAGAATTTTACATAAAAACTGCCTAGAAATAGCTTTTTTATGGGAAATAAACATCTAGCGATGTTCCCATGATTTTGATTAAACTTTTTTGGATAACTTTAAACCACAGACAAACAGACGAGACACTCGCAATAATTCCATCGTCCAATCAAAAACCACTCATTTTTCAAAAAAGCATATTTCGCAACAGGCGCGCGAGTGTTGCTTTGAGTTTTCAGTATAAAACCATTCAAATGTACAAAACCCTACAGCATTAGAACCCTGCATATGCAAGCTACTCCGCAACATGCATAACAGAGGGTGCTAGTGTGCAAGCAAAATGTGCAGGACAATAGTTTTTAAAGGATTTTCTTCTAAGTGTCATGTCAGTTCGTCAGTGTATAAACTTTGAACCACTGAATCAAAATCAATGAATTAGCTATCGAGTAACAGATATTTTATTGAAAATTTCAAGAAAATATTGTATTGAAACTCAAGATTAAAATATTTGCTAAAATAAAAAAATTATTCTTTCACCATATTTTCATAATGTGAACACCAAAGTGTCTTCAATTTTTTTTAATTTTTTACTGAAGAGGCACAGGTACAATTTTTTTTGTATTTGAGATGCAATTTCTTTTAACAGATTAGGTTGTACTAGTGCTATGGAGACGCATCGTATTTTTTCTTAGCGAGGAAGAAATTGAGATGAACAGTTCTCCTGCGAGTGTGAGAAGCATAACGCCCAATACTTTTGCCACTGACACAAGCGTACGACAAACAACAGCCGGTGCTCGCGAGCAAACACCTTCGTAGCGTCTTTCTGCACAGCCTGCTCACGAAGGCGGCTCCTCGTGAGCTGTCAACAGTGCGAACGGTACACCGGGATAAGTGAAAACAAATTTTGCTTTACTTCTTATTTTCTTCTTTATCTTATGCCCTCGTTTACACACACGCGAAAGAGTGCAGGTTCTGGAGTTGCAGGAGTGATGAGATATCAACTGCTGGGTTGCAATAACGAGCGACAGCCACGATCGTTGCGGATAGCTAAATACACATTCGCAAAAATTCTTCACAATGCATGAAAAAATAAGAGAGAGATTTCAAAAGAGATGCTCTTGCCAGTGTGTTAGAACGAGAACGGTTGTGTGACAGATTCAACTGCGGGCATTCAATGCGACCATCGCAACACTGTAAAAAATCGGTAACGAATGAATACCATTAGCATTAGTTCCAATTAATTTGTTATGGAATTGTGTTTGTGTCTACGTAATAGTGTTGTAGACCATGTCTGGTATTGATAATATGTTTCATTGATATTTTTCGGTGAAATAAAACCCTTCTTTTCTCGATCTGCGTAACGTTTCTGGCTACTATGCTTCGCCTATCGTCAGACGCCTGGAAAATTTTATTTTTGGTCAACTAATTCATACAAATTTTAAAACACACTTTTCTTTTCACAAATTTACATTACAAACAACAAATGAAAAGCTTACATTTTCGTCAGTCTATTTTTTTAGCACATTGCTAATGCTGCGTCCGCTGCCGACGAGTAACCATTACCTGCTTGCTTTGTTCACACTGCCGCACAGTGGGACGGCGTCAAAAATAGGCGGACATCAGCTTTTGCGGAGAAACTATTAAGTTTTTCGCATTAGTGTCTTCGCAAAAGTTTCTTGGTTTTTAATTTATTTTTTTGTTAGATAAAAAAAATTTACATTAAGGGGGTGAATCAATAAATAGAAAAATTAACTTTTTTATTTTAGGTCCAAAATAAACAGTGCCTAAGGAAAAGTGATAGAGGACATTATTTCAAGAGTATTTGGTGAAGGAAGAAAGTTTCTATCCCTTAAGGGAAAAAAGATACTGAGCTACACAATAACAAACCCCCTTAATATCAGTTTTCCTAATTTTACTTGCTTATTTCCGTTTCTACATCGTTTTGATGTTCAGTAAAATTTAAGATATAGTAAAAATACATCTTTTTGCTGAAGAGAGCGAGGCTCTAACCTTATGGGATTTTAAGCTGTTACAGTTTTTAGACAATTTTCTAGTCAATTTTATGGTGATTTATTTCAAAAAGGCGCAAGTATGCGCAGCCAATCTCAGCGACTTTATGTGTTGCAATGTAGTGGCTTTCATTTTATGTATATGTCACGGTGGATCACGGTGGAACATTCAAGCAAACTGCGACTAAAAATATCACGTTTAACGCCTGAAAAATTACATAAAATAACATAATCGATCAATACAAATGGTATAAACCCATTTAAAATAAAAATAAATTTAATAATAAATGATTTAACAATTCAATGATGTTATATTTCTAAATAACTGTTCATTTCATCATCGTTAGCTTCGGAGGAGTCAAGAGTACCGTTTCCCGCAAAATCTGGTTCATTATACGGATGGTACAAAATGCCAGCTAGTATGCACCGAATTCTTATCCATGGTGCAGATATTATCCAAGCATCAGTGCTCCCTATCGGTGCCTTGTCAGAAGAACCGCAAGAATGCTGGAATAAGGACGTCAAAATGTTCCGGGAAAATCGAGCGCGAAAATGTTCAAGGTGCATATTAGTCATCATATATGTTGTGTTTTGTTCCTAATTGCATACGCTTATGTTCACAGAGTATCTACAAATCAAGATATATTTAACCGTTTAATGCTATCATCTGATCCGATAATTTCATCAGTGGGTAAGAACACAAAACGGAAGAAAATGCCATTCAGTGAAGCAGCACTGAAGTTATAGCGTGAACCAGATTTTGCGGGAAACGGTACTCTTGACTCCTCCGAAGCTAACGATGAAGAAATGAACAGTTATTTAGAAATATAAGATCATTGAATTGTTAAATCATTTATTATTAAATTTATTTTTATTTTAAATGGGTTTATACCATTTGTATTGATCGATTATGTTATTTTATGTAATTTTTCAGGCGTTAAACGTGATATTTTTAGTCGCAGTTTGCTCGAATGTTCCACCGTGATCCACCGTGACATATACATAAAATGAAAGCCACTACATTGCAACACATAAAGTCGCTGAGATTGGCTGCGCATACTTGCGCCTTTTTGAAATAAATCACCTTAAAATTGACTAGAAAATTGTCTAAAAACTGTAACAGCTTAAAATCCCATAAGGTTAGAGCCTCGCTCTCTTCAGCAAAAAGATGTATTTTTACTATATCTTAAATTTTACTGAACATCAAAACGATGTAGAAACGGAAATAAGCAAGTAAAATTAGGAAAACTGATATTAAGGGGGTTTGTTATTGTGTAGCTCAGTATCTTTTTTCCCTTAAGGGATAGAAACTTCCTTCCTTCGCCAAATACTCTTGAAATAATGTCCTCTACCACTTTTCCTTAGGCACTGTTTATTTTGGACCTAAAATAAAAAAGTTAATTTTTCTATTTATTGATTCACCCCCTTAATGTAAATTTTTTTTATCTAACAAAAAAATAAATTAAAAACCAAGAAACTTTTGCGAAGACACTAATGCGAAAAACTTAATAGTTTCTCCGCAAAAGCTGATGTCCGCCTATTTTTGAACCTGTCCCACTGTGTGCCGTAGCTTAGTGACCAGACCGTTATGCATTGCGTATACAAAGTAAATGTCTGGTATTGGTTTTGCTAAAGGTGAAATATGGAACCCTTCATAAAAATTGTGTGAATGAATGAATATAAGAGAAACCGAGACATAGACAAAGAAAAAATGAGGTAGAGAGAAAAAAAGGAAGGGAGAAAAGTGCAAAAGAGAGAGAAAGAGAAAGTGGAAAAAGAGCGAGAGAGAGAAAGAGGAGTACAGAGGGGAATAGAGGCAAAAATGCGGGGATATAGAGAGAAAGAGGTGAATAGAGAGAAAGAAAGGGATAGAGATAGACGCGAGAGATAGAAAAAAGAGGAGTGATAGAGAGAGAAAAAGCTGGATAGAGAGAGAGAAAGAGTTGAATAGATAAAGAGACAGAGAGATAGAATGAGATAGAGGGAGAAAGAGAACGAGGGGATTATAAAGAGAGATAAAGTGAGACAAAGAGAGGGAAAAAGAGAGGACAAGGAGAGAGTAAGAGAGGGAGTAGGAATTGATTCTACTATATAATGCTAAAGCAAAAACAGACGGCATCCAAACGTTTTAGAAATACTAACAGACATTTATCGCAAGAGCTCGTTCTACCGGACAACTAAAATCAGAAAAATATGATAACATATTACTACATATGATAACATATTACTACATTTAAAAAAGTTGGCTCCTTCCCAAGCAACACAGCTTGTTATCGAATAGTATAATATTACATATATCAGAACTTCTCTATTACCTGAAAAGCGCAAAAAACTTAAGTCTAATGAAACAAGAATTGAAAGAAGTATGTATCAGGTTATTTCATACCAATTTAAAACGTTATTATAGCATAAGCTACAACTTGTTCTTCCAGTAGTTTAAATTTAGTAATGGTGACGTAATAAAAACTTCGTGTTGACATGTTGACAAAACAAACATTATACATTAGATATGAGCTGTCAAATAAATTCATGTTATCCCAAAACATCTCAAAACCTTAATAATAACGACATATGTTTTCAAAGTACGTTTATAGTACGCTTAAGCGACTAATTTCCACGAATATTATTTTCTAACTTGTTTTGTGTGTTACTTGGGTTAAAGCTACCGCATACGAGCCTGAACAAATAAATGACATGATAAAAAAAATATTACTGCATTTAAAGTAAGTCTAAAACAGTCATTAAAAGTTTTCACAAAGCAATATAAAGAGGACGCCATTTGTAAATTACATGGACGATCACAAAGTAGATACACACATACACCAGGCAATAAAACGTACAGCCTCTGTAAGTTAAAAGCAAGTTATTCTTCTAAGACGGGAAAAATGAATTTTTGTCTAATAAAATTTTAGTTTCCTTGAAAAAGAGGGAATGAATCCACCGAAACGTCGGATATAAAAGCAAAGTACCATTTTAGTTACTCAGTACAGACTGCATACCTGAAAATCCGAGATTGAATATTTTATTCTACTCTAACCTGAGTATCATCAAATACCGAAAAACAAATTGGTAAAATGGCGTAAAATGTTCTTTTCCAACCCCTGAAAATTCGTGTAATTATATGGTTTATGGCAAGTAAAGTTCTGCGAAATTGAAAATTTCCTTATTTCGTAAAACGTCTTTATTTTCTAAAACAGCAAAAGCGCTGTTACAACTCTGTTTTTGACATTCTAAGTTATCAAATGGCATCACGTTATTCCGTTTCGTACGAACAATTTTGTTCTGTTTCTTAAGCTGCAACCATCAAATCATAGAATTGCTTCCCCAGAATTAGACCCTATACAGTTATCTCGTTTGTCCAAAAAATGACTCGAAAGAAGATTTCAACTAAGTTTTCTTAAACGAAAAAAAAACTAATTTACTCTCAAGCAAGCGCGCGTTTGTTTGCAGCTGCACTAGCAATAATCGAACCGATGTCTATGCTAGCAAAACACCTCTTTTGCTACTCAAACGTACTCTTAATAACAAATTTGGCATTTTGGCATATTTGGCAATTTTTCAGTAGTTTGCATTAAAAAACCACTAGTTTTATGACACCGTCCAGTGTTACGAATCACCATACCCGCTCTTAATTCTTATTCATTTCACCAAATTCCGAGCACATTGGAAGATAAGGTCCCCTTTAATCACCTGTTTTACAAGCTACTTGTCAAATATTTGGTGAAACAGGAACCAGTTTTTTCTGTTTTACTTGTTTCTGACTATGTCGCGGTCCATCGTAAACTATTTTTATTAATAAAGGTGGAGGAACGTTTGTTGATGATCGAAACTAGATGTGAGACTATCTAATATAGGGCGTGCTGGTAGTTTAACTGTCAAAACACTTGAGAGCAAACCGAGAGAGTGTGGGTAAGAGTCCCATGTTTGATTGCGAGAGAGTCAGAGACAAGTAGAACAGTAAAAACACATCCGGTGTGGTAAAAACACCAGATTGCTGATCGACGGTCGGAATCAGACTGCTCAGCTCCTACCATAATGCAGTCGATATTAGTTTATCTTCTCAGTGGTAGAAGCAGGAAGTGCAATCATACAAAAAATAACTACCGTCGGCGAGTGGAGCGTATGTGTGTGCGTACGAATGGTTAGAGTGGAATGATCAAAACTAGATGTAAGACTATCTAATATAGGGTGTCTAATATTTATATAATTAATTTTCGATTTGACCTAAGAGTAAATTACGCTATCTTATATTGTCAACTAGTTAAGTTGCAGTCGATTCTTTGCCAAATTTTACAAACAATAATAAAAAGTACATTATCATGTGCAGATGTTTATTTAGCACAACGTTTAATAATAATTCGTAAAACCCCAAGTGTGTCATACATATTTTATCCTCAACGACACAGCAGAGAAGGCAAACAGAGGCCTGTGGGCCATAAATTTACCCAAATACTTTAAGACTTATTAATTTGTTATAAACATGCCATTTTGGTGCTGCTCTTTTTCTCTTCTCCCCAAACAGAGCCATGCCAGTGGATCCCATGGACGATATTGAGCTTCGCTCCGTTCAGTTGCAGTACCCGAATCAGCGCGGTTCCATCGTTGGCCAGTGCGACCTGGCAAGGGTCCCGACCGACAAGGGTGACATTTTGGTTGCGGTGCAGGGCGATACAACGAAACCGGCAATCCTAACGTACCACGATCTGGGATTGAATTGTAAGTACACCAAAAAAAAAGAACAATACGGTACCTAATGCAATTGAGTTCGGGCCGTATCTTGTCATGCGAAAAGCATTAATTTCCTTACGGGCAATATAATTTGATTTCAACGTGCAATTACATTTTCCGGAAATGGTAGCAGAATGGGAACATTAATGGAACAAAGGTGAACATTTAGCCGTATCATTTTTGAAACCCGCTACAAGTGAAGCTTCATTTGCTGCACTTGACAGTCGTTACTGAGTGCTTCTCCACGATATAATTCGATTAGCCGTGTCTCTCTCCAGCGCGTCCCTTTATTATACGAACTTCGCTTCCAAACGACAATCGTTTCAACTCAAACAGAAGCTGTGTAGTAAATTCTACCTCCTTCTTTCTTAGATGCATCAAGCTTTGCTGGATTCTTCAATTTCCCAACGATGCGAGCTTTGTTGGACAACTTTTGCGTGTATCACGTGAACGCTCCAGGCCAGGAGGAAGGTGCACCAACCTTTCCGGAAGAGTAAGTAACTTTGTTCCATGCAGAGCAACAGAACGTACGGATGTACCTACGTGTCGATAATAGACCATCAAATAATGCACTTGCTTTCGTGTTTTTCTCTTTACTCATCCCCCCACCAGCTACGTGTACCCAACATTCGATGAACTTGCAGCGCAGCTGCTATTTGTTATGTCACACTTCAACCTGAAATCCATCATCGGTTTTGGGGTCGGTGCAGGAGCCAACATTCTGGCCAGGTTTGCGCTGTCAAATCCGGATAAGGTGAGCATAATAATGCTGTTTGCTTCTCACGATAGGTTCTATAACCGGAAGCTTTTTGTTTCCAGGTCGGTGCACTATGCCTTATCAACTGCAGTTCCACAGCGGCCGGATGGATTGAATGGGGCTACCAACTGCTGAATTCGCGTAATCTTCGCACCAAAGGCATGACTCAGGGCGTACTGGACTATCTGATGTGGCACCACTTCGGGCGGAATCCAGAGGAGCGGAATCTAGATCTGGTACAGGTAAGAATTGTGGCGCCGCCGCCGTCGAGATGATGGATGCAGCCACACGAAATATGGATGAAAAAGCACGGAAACGTTTTTTTTTGGCACCGTCGGTTAGCGATTCAAGTGCAGAAAGATGCACAGAATTTAATCACGGCACGTTGGAAGTTGAATGATCTACCGTATCATTCGAATGAGTGCCCCTAGGTTATCTGGAGAGTTGAGTTATTTTTATTAAAAAATGAAATTCAGTTGAATTTAAACATTTTCAAAAATATCTGTAGGGTTTTTGCATGGTTGACGAAGGACCACGTAAGGCGGGTTTTTGTGTCAAAACCTTGAATTTTAAAGAAAACTTTTTTCGCGGTTTTGACCGTGTAACCAAATAGCGTAAAATGAGACAAAACATAAAGGATAAAAATAGTATATTATCTACCTAAGTGATCGAAACTGTTATATACTGCTCATATTTTGCTGTTTCTACAGATGGAATGAAGTCAGCATTGCCAACCTGAAATCAACGATTCGAGTGAATCATTTGCGTTCATGTTCGTGTTGTTCTCTGCATACATTCATTCATTCTCGACAATAGTAAATGAAATCCAATGTGAATCATTCATTGATTTTGAACTGCCGACAACGGCAAACAAAATTTCAATAAATGTAAACATTGCTCCGAAGTTTCCGAATTGATTTACTTCAGCCTGGTTTTGGTTGATTTTAAAAAGTAGGCAGTTAAAAACCTAACCTTTGAGATATAAAATATTAGTCAAGAGCGAGAAAATTGACTGACAGATTAGTCGAGCAATTATTCAGCACTGCAATTTATGAATGAATTGTATGAAGGGTAGAAAACTGAGAAAGACAAATACTGTCATCAGTTCAGTGGTCATATCTATGGACGGACAGATAAAAGAATACTAGCAGGCTAAAACTCTAATCACTAAATAAGTTTTATATTCGCCTTCATGCAGGGAGGTAAATTTTTTCCCCAACTGGTCATTTAGTATCTAGTGATGCCAAAAACGTTCGGGTTTTCACCGTATTTTTAGTAGGTAAACCATATTTTGTTGTCGCTAATGAATACATTTGTCAAAAATTGCCTTAAATAAAAATTTCACATATTAGAATGGAACACATCCGCGATATTTGTTGCGTTCAATGATTGAGCTTTACTAAGAAAAGTGTTAGGAGAAAATACAAATCTTCAATATGAAAGATTAGCGCCAATAAAAAAAAGCGGCACTTGACAGGGCTTTATAAAATTCAATTGACTCTACATTATGTGTACATGCATTAGATCTACATTAAGTGTAGTTTGCACTGATAACGGCCTAACTTCGTCATTTGATGTTGCCCAATTTTGTTCCTTTCCTTCCAAATGAATTCTGTGTTGTCCAATTTCATATTCCTGAGCTGCAACCAGGGAGCCAGGAACGTTGATTCACAGTAGCCAGTTCTGGCTATACCTAATTTCGAAGTAATTTGCAAATCCTAGGAGTTTACTACTCTTGCTGAAAATTATGCCTTTCATGTCGATGGTCACTCGGCGTCGAATCGGCGTCGCGACGTACACGGAATACATCTCTCGATTCAATCTTAGTGTACTTAACAGTCGAGTCAGTTTGACATGAAAACCATGTTTGTGCATCTTTTCCTCCAACGACTGTGAGCTTGTCGGCATTCCCCATCCAACAGGCATTTTTTGTACTCTGCTGCATTTTACCTAATGCCGCAGTTACAGCCTCTTCAATGAACGACCTTTCCCAACCATCTTCGAGGGTGGACACAGCCAGCTCTTTGGAAGATGGAAATGCCTCATTCAGTATTCGAGCGTAGTTCTTACAGAGCAGAGTGCGGGTGCCTGCGGGGTATGGAAACCTATATATAGAATACTTTTCTATAGACTTAGGCGTATCCTCAATGATAAACACTCAGGAACATTTGAAACCTTTCCTAGGATTACCGAAACATAGGTGCCATACATTAGCTTTAGGTTTGAATGAGCGACATCGAGTAAGGACAGCATACAGCCGCGGTAGCTCTTGTCGTATTAAGAATTCCTATCCACTGTACTCGGTCCTGGTCTATTCAACGCCAAATTGTTGCGCGGATCGACACACGCAAGTTGACTTCAACCTGGTCGAGCCATCTAGCACGTTAGGTGCCTCTATTCCTGATGCCGGTGGGGTCCACTACGGACTTGAGACTGTAACTTTGCTTACGAAAGACATACGTGCACTTGGCGTATTTCAACAGAAGGTGTTGCGGACTATTTTTGGCGGAGTACAAACGGATAGCAAAGAGGGGCGTAGGCATATGAACCACTAGTTGCAGGCACTAGTTGGAGAGATTCCCATCGTACGCCTAGCGAAAGTTGGGAGACTCTGCTGGGTCGGCCACCTTGGAAGGTTGCCAGGCGACTATACAGTGAAATCTGTTCTCTTCAAGAACTGCACAGGCACTTCTACCCATTGTTTCTTCAAAACCAGGCCTTCTAGATGACCCATAACTGCTCAACCTCGCTTTTGGAACAAAAACATCATTGTTATCATTAAACCAGTCTAACGCCGATCACGCGTCTTGGCAGCATCTCGCTGCCGTAAGACCACTGGAAGAAAAACGTTTCACAGAGGGCCTGCTTAAGCAAGAATTTTTTGGAGAACTAATCCACTTTCTTGTTCGTTACCTCCTTACCAGGAACGATCAATCGTAATCTGGCTACGTAAAGTTTCTACCCCGCCAACTGCTCTGTATCCGTCTTGTCATTCATCAGAACGCAGCTCGGTTTCATCAGCCGCTCTCGGTACAGCTTACCATCGCGAGTTTTAGCCGTCGTGTTTTATTTGTCGTTCCGGTTCGATGCCTTCCGGATCTTGAAGATGTGGAGACCAAGCCGTTTCATTGTTCTTTGGACAAACCAGATGGAAACTACTTCCGCCTTCACCGCTTCCTGAATCAAGAGTGTTTCGGCCGACGCTTGAACAGCTCAGCTGTCTTCGGTCTTTCGACACTAGATGATTCCTTAGTATTTGCCATTCCATTTGGGGATATGTTCAGTCCTTTCTTGGGAAGTCTAGGAGAAGAAAGATTTGTACACTTCCTAGACTTTGCACTGATTGCAAAAGAGAGTCCCAGAAGTGGATCGGCAGCTTCTGAAACGTTGAAAGCTTATGCGGAGTTTCAGCGTTCTTTTCGTACGTGTCTACCGCATTTTTCTTTCCGCTTTGTAGAGTGTGAGAGTATGTATTTGGGGAAGCCACCGCCAGTTCAAGGTCTTACCAGTGTATGCGGGAGCACTTATAGTAGATCCAAATTTGATTGTCAGATGAATTTCATACTAATGCTGTTGCAAAAGAACCAAAAAGGGGTTCGGCGGACCAACAAGCAGAGCCACTTGTGAGCATTCTATGGTAGTGAGAATCTTCTTCCAGCATTAGGATCCCGCCAAATAATAATCAATTTCGCCGTACCAGCTTTATCCCTCGTGACAGTTTATTCAATAGACGGGTGCATCACATAGGTATCAGACCTCTAGGACACCGGCTGGAAGTGCAGATATCGTGGTGCATTATTCATCTTTTATTGCGTATAGTTGTTCAATATGGGGTCAGTCTTGGTGTTGTGGTTAGCATTCACGCCTCTCACGCCGAGGA